>NC_000081.6:48077450-48677450 GCF_000001635.26 Mus musculus | reverse complement strand
TTTAATCAGTTACTCCTAGATCTTTTTCTGAAATATTTTAAGGTAAACTAACTCAAATATCAAAAGGTTTGAAGGTAAAAGGCTTGAAATGTCATGTCTATAAATTTGGAATGTGGTGTAAACCTGGAAAAATTAACTATCTGAACTCTTCAGGCATATTTCCTCTGAGAATACGGGTCTGAAATCAAACCCAGAAGACATAATTAACATAAATGTCCAGAATAGTGTATATGTAATTACACTTGGTGATTTCAATGAATTAGCAATCCATATATTCCATTAGTATGATTTATACTATTATAGTTTTCAGAAAGTACTGACACACAAGACACACTTGTACAACTATAATAATATGATTGTAGTGGAATTTTAAAAATTAAGAACAACATGATGTACATAGTGAAATAATGGTCATTATTTTTTAGCTACATTGTAAGACCATGTCTCATAAACCTGAACCAAAGATAACAAGAAGACAGAGGTGTGTGTGTGTGTGTGTGTGTGTGTGTGTGTGTGTGTGAGCTTATGTAAGGTTTTACGATTTTTGTGAAGATGACACAATGTCAAGTTACTTGAAGAATCATAAAAAATGAGAAGGATGTTTATACAACTTTTGTTCACAAAAGGTAAAGTGAATAAATGGATGTGTTATTCATTGTATTACACTGATGCAGAAAGCAAATAGCTGTGATTTAGAAAGGCAAGCAGGTTACAAATCTCAAACAACTAAATATGTATCCATGTGCCCTTTGTGATACGAAGAAGCCATGCTAGTAGTAGAAATTATTGCTACTATAGTTTTCCATGTGCATCTGTGATTTCTTGTGTGCTCACTTCTGATCCACAAACTCCTTATTGTTTGTTCCCTACTGATTTTCTAACCATCTGAGACTAAGATATAGTTTGGGATTATGACACATTCTATTAGGAAACTTCTTGTGATTAAAGGAATACTTCAGAAGTGATCAGGGGAGGGGTATGCCTTAGACAGTGTTGCAATATAGTGTAATAGTATCACTGCTGTAAGTGCCTAAACGTTTACAGTCACATGCTGGGACTTAAAATATGATCAAAACACTAAAAAGCTTGAATTTTCAACTTTGTAACTTGTTCTATTGACTAGAAGAGATGTCTTATGTATATAGTCTTATGTACGATAAAAGAAAAACAGTAGATATATGAAATTATCAAAGTGGATATTAGCCCAGAAACTTAGAATACCCAAGATATAAGATACAATTTGCTAAACACATGAAACTCAAGAAGAATGAAGACCAAAGTGTGGATCCTTTGCCCCTTCTTAGAATTAGGAACAAAACACCCATGGAAAGAGTTACAGAGACAAAGTTTGGAGCTGAGACGAAAGGATAGACCATCTAGAGACTGCCATATCTGGGGATCCATCCCATAATCAGCCTCCAAACGCTGACACCATTGCATACACTAGCAAGATTTTGCTGAAAGGACCCAGATATAGCTGTCTCTTGTGATACTATGCCCGGGCCTAGCAAACACAGAAGTGGATGCTCACAGTCAGCTATTGGATGGATCACAGGGCCCCCAATGGAGGAGCTAGAGAAAGTAACCAAGGAGCTAGAGGGATCTGCAACCCTATATGTGGAACAACATTATGAACTAACCAGTACCCCCCAGAGCTCGTGTCTCTAGCTGCATATGTATCAGAAGATGGCCTAGTTGGCCATCAGCAGAAAGAGAGGCCCATTGGTTGTGCAAACTTTATCTGCCTCAGTACAGGGGAACGCCAGGGCCAAGAAGTGGGAGTGGGTGGGTGGGGGAGTGGGTGGGGGAGCTGATGGGGGACTTTAGGGATAGCATTGGAAATGTAGATGAAATAAATACCCAATTAAAAAAAAAGAGAAACCTCATTAGACAGCGATACCCTTAAGAAAAACATGAACTAACTAACTTAAATAGATACTTATTTTAAAATGTATCTTGTAAAATATATTAAATTTAATTTTTCTCTGCACAGAAAAATTAAAAGTTGTTCACATTCTTAGAAAAAAATGTATATAAAGTAGAAAACATTTATTAACAGGGTAGACTCCAAGGTCACTCCAAGTGAGTGGTGGTAGTTATTTTTAACATTTAAAATTCTATTTTTGATTTTAAATTACTTTTATTCAAAAATTTCAGCCTTAGAAAATACTTTGTTGTTAATGTATAGTTTCATGATTAATCTACTTAAAAGAAAAATAAATTGAGAATTTAGGAAAAGGATGACATTATTAAACATAGGTGCAATTTTCCATTTATCTAAAGAAAATAACATTTGCAGGATGTGAATCAGCAGCCCCTTTGCAAATGAGCAGACAAAACAGTCAGAGTGTTATTTTAAGAAGTATGCCCTGTGTCCAACATCAGCAGGGTTATATGGCTTGAGAACATAAAAAACAGCCCATAGATCAGATTGTAGCTAAAGGGATTCATGCTTGCATTTTGTTATGAAGTTCAAATTGGAAACTGTTCAGGCAGAAAAGTAATAGAAATGGGTGATAGCTAATTAACCTAAGGCTTCCAAGTAATTGCTCTGCAGGAAGCAATTTGAAAGAGACCTTTTAATATTTGTTTATTTATTTATATGCTTTTGAAAATCATAAAACACCCTATTTGACTTTTGATGAATTAGCGAAAAAATATATGAATATAGGCAAGTATTGACTTTTTAAGCTTCTACCTGATCTGAATTCTTGGTAAGCTTTAAAAAAGAGCTAGAATGTAGCAAGAATTCCATTTATTTACCAGGATTAGCACTTGGACACATACACATCTGAAGCGGTAGACTTCCAAGCTAAGTAAGGATCAAGGACAGTTTTGAATATATCCACCCAACCATGAGACAGGTTCTTAGGAGCAGACCCATTACAGTTAGCTAATCTAGAGCAAATGGTTGTTGCATGGTGAACTGATTCACTAAGCAAGCACAGCTGCTGCTGTGATTTGAGGCACAGAATGAGATATTAACATTGGAACATGACTCCTGTCTGCCCCAGTCTCTAATTGTGCTTCTTAACTTCTGTACATGTCTCTGCATCTTGATCTGTATATTCAAACAAACTAAGTAGTCAAAAAATATAGTAAGCTGTCAAATTATCTCTGAGGAGCATGCCCTCATATATCTCTCATAGAAGTAGTGCAAAAATTAAGAACATTGATACAAAATGTCCAGACTTAATTTTAAATATATATATACATATATGTGTATATGTATATGATTACATTTGGTCCTAATTTAGGATTACCATAGAATGAACCAATCACTGTTATGGAAATAGAAACAATTACATAGACTGTTTTTCACAAAACCTCTTCTAGTGAATTGAGCATATTCTTTTAAAATGCTGTATAGGTATATCTGACTATGTTTCAAAGCACATTATATCAGAAATGATGGATTTAATCATTTTAGACTTACACCACATTTTATAATCAATTTTCAACACTCTTTACTTCTCCCCAGAATTAGATTAAAAAACATATGAAGCAAATTGACATGTTTGAAACTTTTATTTGTTAGATCAAAATGGATAATGAATCAAATATAGTGAGTAATTTTTACCCACTGCTTTACAATTATTAAATTTAGTCTAATAAATTATAAATATGTTGTTTTTCATACTATAAATCATATGGTACATATATATGTTACACATGTTTATAAAATTTATCTAGTTCATAAAACATCATTTAAAATTTATCACTATTGGTGTTAAAGAAAACCAAACATTTAAAAATTTAAAACCAAAACAACTAACAGGTTTTGAAACTTTTCTATAACCATGTCTATTTGTCTTGTGTTGCAGGATTTATTTATACATGTGGTGGAACTTTAAAAGGACTCAATGGCACCATAGAAAGCCCTGGTTTTCCATATGGATATCCAAATGGTGCGAACTGTACATGGGTAATAATAGCAGAAGAACGAAATAGAATACAAATTGTTTTTCAGTCGTTTGCACTAGAAGAGGAGTACGACTACTTATCTTTGTATGATGGACATCCTCATCCGACGAACTTTAGGACAAGGTTAGTGAACTTTTAGTGGTACACTAGAGGTAGAGTATCTCATGCGAAGAATATGTTTTTCATAGAAAAAGCTAATTATATGATTTGTTATAATAAATTTATATCGAACAAGTATGTACTATTCAGGTGAAAATGCATAATTTATTTATTTTTCTCTCTAAGTCTTACTTCCTAATAATAGTAGTTATTACATTTCCACAGGTAGATAAAGTGAAACTTTAAAGTGCTTATAGTGATGGTGGTTTTAATTAGCTTAAGGCTTCATTTATTGTGGTAATAACTTGGGGCGAAATAAAATTATACTATAAAAGGTATCTTTCAGAGGTATGTGTTTAATATACTGTGTTATAAAAACACTTTAAAATCAGTACTTATGTAATGGAGAAATACAATGATTTCATAAAATGTTTAATTGACGAACACATTTTTTAAGGTTAAATCTCACATTTCTGATATTACAGTAGGAATTGTGCATATGTTCATAGATATCATTTTAATATAACTTTTATTTTATGTGTATAGATGTTTAACCTGCAAGCATGTATGTATAGTATATGCATGCACATCTTAGCACAGAGGCCAGATATGGGTGTCACATAATCTTTTTTTTTTCATTTTTTATTAGGTATTTAGCTCATTTACATTTCCAATGCTATACCAAAAGTCCCCCATACCCACCCACCCCCACTCCCCTACCCACCCACTCCCCCTTTTTGGCCCTGGTGTTCCCCTGTACTGGGGCATATAAAGTTTGCGTGTCCAATGGGACTCTCTTTCCAGTGATGGCCAACCAGGCCATCTTTTGATACATATGCAGCTAGAGTCAAGAGCTCCGGGGTACTGGTTAGTTCATAATGTTGTTCCACAGAATCACCAGAAGAACAATCTCTAAACAGAGTCAACTATAACTACTAACTCCAGAGATTACCAGATGGTGAAAGGTAAACGTAGGTATCTTACTAACAGGAACCAAGACCACTCACCATCATCAGAACCCAGTACTCCCACTTCGTCCAGTCCAGGACACCCCAACACACCTGAAAACCTAGACCTAGATTTAAAAGCATATCTCATGATGATGGTAGAGGACATCAAGAAGGACTTTAATAAATCACTTAAAGAAATACAGGAGAACACTGCTAAAGAGTTACAAGTCCTTAGAGAAAAACAGGAAAACACAATCAAACAGGTAGAAGTCCTTACAGAAAAAGAGGAAAAAACATACAAACAGGTGATGGAAATGAACAAAACCATACTAGACCTAAAAAGGGAAGTAGACACAATAAAGAAAACTCAAAGTGAGGCAACACTGGAGATAGAAACCCTAGGAAAGAAATCTGGAACCATAGATTTGAGCATCAGCAACAGAATACAAGAGATGGAAGAGAGAATCTCAGGTGCAGAAGATTCCATAGAGAACATCGGCACAACAATCAAAGAAAATGGAAAATGCAAAAAGATCCTAACTCAAAATATCCAGGAAATCTAGGACACAAGGAGAAGACCAAACCTACGGATAATAGGAGTGGATGAGAATGAAGATTTTCAATTCAAAGGACCAGCAAACATCTTCAACAAGATTATTGAAGAAAACTTCCCAAATCTAAAGAAAGAGATGCCTATGAACATACAAGAAGCCTACAGAACTCCAGATAGACTGGACCAGAAAAGAAATTCCTCCCGACACATAATAATCAGAACAACAAATGCACTAAATAAAGATAGAATACTAAAAGCAGTAAGGGAAAAAGGTCAAGTAACATATAAAGGCAAGCCTATCAGAATTACACCAGATTTTTCACCAGAGACTATGAAAGCCAGAAGAGCCTGGACAGATGTTATACAGACACTAAGAGAAGACAAATTCCAGCCCAGGCTACTATACCCAGCCAAACTCTCAATTACCATAGATGGAGAAACCAAAGTATTCCATGACAAAACCAAATTCACACATTATCTCTCCACGAATCCAGCCCTTCAAAGGATAATACCAAAAAAAAAAAACCAATACAAGAACGGGAACAACGCCCTAGAAAAAACAGGAAGGTAATCCCTCAACAAACCTAAAAGAAGACAGCCACAAGAACAGAATGCCAACTTTAACAACAAAAATAACAGGAAGCAACAATTACTTTTCCTTAATATCTCTTAACATCAATGGTCTCAACTCCCCAATAAAAAGACATAGACAAACAATCTGGCTAGACAAACAAGACCCAACATTTTGCTGCTTACAGGAAACACATCTCAGAGAAAAAGATAGACACTACCTCAGAATGAAAGGCTGGAAAACAATTTTCCAAGCAAATGGTATGAAGAAACAAGCTGGAGTAGCCATCCTAATATCTGATAAGATTGACTTCGAACCCAAAGTCATCAAAAAAGACAAGGAGGGGCACTTCGTTCTCATCAAAGGTAAAATCCTCCAAGAGGAACTCTCAATTCTGAATATCTATGCTCCAAATACAAGGGCAGCCACATTCATTAAAGAAACTTTAGTAAAGCTCAAAGCACACATTGCACCTCACACAATAATAGTGGGAGACTTCAACACACCACTTTCACCAATGGACAGATCATGGAAACAGAAACTAAACAGGGACACACTGAAACTAACAGAAGTGATTAAACAAATGGATCTGACAGATATCTACAGAACATTTTATCCTAAAACAAAAGGATATACCTTCTTCTCAGCACCTCATGGTACCTTCTCCAAAATTGACCACATAATAGGTCACAAAACAGGCCTCAACAGATTCAAAAATATTGAAATTGTCCCATGTATCCTATCAGATCACCATGCACTAAGGCTGATCTTCAATAACAAAAAAAAAATAATAGAAAGCCAACACTCACGTGGAAACTGAACAACACTCTTCTCAATGATACCTTGGTCAAGGAAGGAATAAAGAAAGAAATTAAAGACTTTTTAGAGTTTAATGAAAATGAAGCCACAACGTACCCAAACCTATGGGACACAATGAAAGCATTTCTAAGAGGGAAACTCCTAGCTCTGAGTGCCTCCATGAAGAAACGGGAGAGAGCACATACTAGCAGCTTGACAACACATCTAAAAGCTCTAGAAAAAAAGGAAGCAAATTCACCCAAGAGGAGTAGACGGCAGGAAATAATCAAACTCAGGGGTGAAATCAACCAAGTGGAAACAAGAAGAACTATTCAAAGAATTAACCAAACGAGGAGTTGGTTCTTTGAGAAAATCAACAAGATAGATAAACCCTTAGCTAGACTCACTAGAGGGCACAGGGACAAAATCCTAATTAACAAAATCAGAACTGAAAAGGGAGACATAACAACAGATCCTGAAGAAATCCAAAACACCATCAGATCCTTCAACAAAACTGGAAAACCTGGACGAAATGGACAAATTTCTGGACAGATAACAGGTACCAAAGTTGAATCAGGATCAAGTTGACATTCTAAACAGTCCCATATCCCCTAAAGAAATAGAAGCAGTTATAAATAGTCTCCCAACCAAAAAAAGCCCAGGACCAGAAGGGTTTAGTGCAGAGTTCTATCAGACCTTCAAAGAAGATCTAATTCCAGTTCTGCACAAACTTTTTCACAAGATAGAAGTAGAAGGTACTCTACCCAACTCATTTTATGAAGCCACTATTACTCTGATACCTAAACCACAGAAAGATCCAACAAAGATAGAGAACTTCAAACCAATTTCTCTTATGAATATCGATGCAAAAATCCTCAATAAAATTCTCGCTAACCAAATCCAAGAACACATTAAAGCAATCATCCATCCTGACCAAGTAGGTTTTATTCCAGGGATGCAGGGATGGTTTAATATACGAAAATACATCAATGTAATCCATTATATAAACAAACTCAAAGACAAAAACCACATGATCATCTTGTTAGATGCAGAAAAAGCATTTGACAAGATCCAACACCCATTCATGATAAAAGTTCTGGAAAGATCAGGAATTCAAGGCACATACCTAAACATGATAAAAGCAATCTACAGCAAACCAGTAGCCAACATCAAAGTAAATGGAGAGAAGCTGGAAGCAATCCCACTAAAATCAGGGACTAGACAAGGCTGCCCACTTTCTCCCTACCTTTTCAACATAGTACTTGAAGTATTAGCCAGAGCAATTCGACAACAAAAGGAGATCAAGGGGATACAAATGGGAAAAGAGGAAGTCAAAATATCACTTTTTGCAGATGATATGATAGTATATATAAGTGACCCCAAAAATTCCACCAGAGAACTCCTAAACCTGATAAACAGCTTAGGTGAAGTAGCTGGATATAAAATAAACTCAAACAGGTCAATGGCCTTTCTCTATACAAAGAATAAACAGGCTGAGAAAGAAATTAGGGAAACAACACCCTTCTCAATAGTCACAAATAATATAAAATATCTCGGCATGACTCTAACTAAGGAAGTGAAAGATCTGTATGATAAAAACTTCAAGTCTCTGAAGAAAGAAATTAAAGAAGATCTCAGAAGATGGAAGGATCTCCCATGCTCATGGATTGGCAGGATCAACATTGTAAAAATGGCTATCTTGCCAAAAGCAATCTACAGATTCAATGCAATCCCCATCAAAATTCCAACTCAATTCTTCAATGAGTTAGAAGGAGCAATTTGCAAATTCATCTGGAATAACAAAAAACCTAGGATAGCAAAAAGTCTTGTCAAGGATAAAAGAACCTCTGGTGGAATCACCATGCCTGACCTAAAGCTTTACTACAGAGCAATTGTGATAAAAACTGCATGGGACTGGTATAGAGACAGACAAGTAGACCAATGGAATAGAATTGAAGACCCAGAAATGAACCCACACACCTATGGTCACTTGATGTTCGACAAGGGAGCTAAAACCATCCAGTGGAAGAAAGACAGCATTTTCCACAATTAGTGCTGGCACAACTGGTTGTTATCATGTAGAAGAATGCGAATTGATCCATACTTATCTCCTTGTACTAAGGTCAAATCTAAGTGGATCAAGGAACTTCACTTAAAATCAGAGACACTGAAACTTATAGAGGAGAAAGTGGGGAAAAGACTTGAAGATATGGGCACAGGGGAAAAATTCCTGAACAGAACAGCAATGGCTTGTGCTGTAAGATCGAGAATTGACAAATGGGACCTAATGAAACTCCAAAGTTTCTGCAAGGCAAAAGACACCGTCAATAAGAAAAAAAGGCCACCAACAGATTGGGAAAGGATCTTTACCCATCCTAAATCAGATAGGGGACTAATATCCAACATATATAAAGAACTCAAGAAGGTGGACTTCAGAAAATCAAATAACCCCATTAAAAAATGGGGCTCAGAACTGAACAAAGAATTCTCACCTGAGGAATACCGAATGGCAGAGAAGCACCTGAAAAAATGTTCAACATCCTTAATCATCAGGGAAATGCAAATCAAAACAACCCTGAGATCCCACCTCACACCAGTCAGAATGGCTAAGGTCAAAAATTCAGGTGACAGCAGATGCTGGCGTGGATGTGGAGAAAGAGGAACACTCCTCCACTGTTGGTGGGATTGCAGGCTTCTACAACCACTCTGGAAATCAGTCTGGCGGTTCCTCAGAAAATTGGACATAGTACTCCCGGAGGATCCAGCAATACCTGTCCTGGGCATATATCCAGAAGATGCCCCAACTGTTAAGAAGGACACATGCTCCACTATGTTCATAGCAGCCTTATTTATAATAGCCAGAAGCTGGAAAGAACCCAGATGCCCCTCAACAGAGGAATGGATACAGAAAATGTGGTACATCTACACAATGGAGTACTACTCAGCTATTAAAAAGAATGAATTTATGAAATTCCTAGCCAAATGGATAGACCTGGAGGGCATCATCCTGAGTGAGGTAACACATTCACAAAGGAACTCACACAATATGTACTCACTGATAAGTGGATATTAGCCCAAAACCTAGGATACCCAAGATATAAGATACAATTTTCTAAACACATGAAACTCAAGAAAAACGAAGACTGAAGTGTGGACACTATGCCCCTCCTTAGAAGTGGGAACAAAACACCCTTGGAAGGAGTTACAGAGACAAAGTTTGGAGCTGAGATTAAAGGATGGACCATGTAGAGACTGCCATATCCAGGGATCCACCCCATAATCAGCATCCAAACGCTGACACCATTGCATACACTAGCAAGATTTTATTGAAAGGACCCTGATGTAGCTGTCTCTTGTGAGACTATGACAGGGCCTAGCAAACACAGAAGTGGATGCTCACAGTCACCTAATGGATGGATCACAGGGCTCCCAATGGAGGAGCTAGAGAAAGTACCCAAGGAGCTAAAGGGATCTGCAACCCTATAGGTGGAACAACATTATGAACTAACCAGTACCCCGGAGCTCTTGACTCTAGCTGCATATGTATCAAAAGATGGCCTAGTCGGCCATCACTGGAAAGAGAGGGCCATTGGACACGCAAAATTTATATGCCCCAGTACAGGGGAACGCCAGGGCCAAAAAGGGGGAGTGGGTGGGTAGGGGAGTGGGGGTGGGTGGGTATGGGGGCATTTTGGTATAGCATTGGAAATGTAAATGGGCTAAATACTTAATAAAAAATAAAAAAAAAAAGAAATATTCAAAGTCCTTAGTAATCAGTGAAAAAAAAATAGTTATCTTTCACTTCACATGTCTATGTAACTTGAAATGTATTTCAGGTACTTGGAAATTATATTTTTCTTTTTTGAATTAATAAATTTATTTGTGTAAAAAAAGATTTTCTAGTTTGCATTTCATCATATTCTAAACAAATAATATTAGCTTTTGAAGGATACTTTCATGTTTCAATGTGATAAAAATTATTTGGTAACTCTGTCATTCTTCCTAATTGTTGATACTATGTTCTTGGTTTGTTTGTTTGTTTGTTTGTTTGTTTCCTTCAAAAGAAGCTTTCAACATCAACTTTCTAAATTTTCACCACTCTTTCATATCTTACCATTGATCATTTGTATTTTTCTTTAATTGAAAATAGAGTCTTTTTTCATACAATATAATTTGAATACATTTTCCCCTCTCTCTACTTCTCCTAGTTCCTCCCCATCTCCACTTTGGTTGGATACACCCACTTTCTGTATCTCATTAAGAAAGAATACATTGGGTGCTGGAGAGATGGCTCAGCAGTTAAGAGCACTGATTGTTCTTCCAGAGGTCCTGAGTTCATATCCCAGCAATCACATTGTGGCTCACAACCATCTTTAATGAGATCTGATGCCCTCTTCCTGTGTGTCTGAAGACAGCTACAGTGTACTTATATACAGTGAATACATAAATCTTAAAAAAAAAAGAAAAAAGAAAGAAAGAACACATTCTCAGTGATAGCAACCTAACATGACAAATATAATATAATATAATATAATATAATATAATATAATATAATATGATGAAGCAAAAAAAAAAAATATGTCAAAGTTGGAAATGGCAGCCCAACCAGAGGAAAAGAATCCCAAAAGCAGGGACAAATGTCAGAGACCCACTTTTCACTGTCAGGAATCCCATAAAACTGATAAGCTACCAGTTATAATACACATGCAGAGGACCTGATACAAACCTTTGTAGGCCCCGTGTTTTCTGCTTTAGCCCTTGTGAGCTCATATCCATATGTACCTTTCTTAGTTGACTCAGAGGGTCTTGTTTTCCTGACGTCCCCTCTCCCCCACTCTATCTCCTTTGGCTCTTTCTGCTTCCTCTTCACTATTCCCTGATCTCTGAAGAGAGGAATTTTATAGAGATCTCCCATTTAGACGCCCTTTCCACATAATGTTTGGCTGTGGATCTCTGCACCTATTTTCATCTACTGCCTGAGGAATTTTTCCCAATGATGGAATAAGACTCTTAACTATATAAGAATGTAGCAGAACATCATTAGGAACCACTTATTAGAATGCTCATTAGAATCAGCTTTTAAATGTATAGATATAGATACAGATATAGAGATATAGAGATAATCATGACCAATAGTGTTTGGTTTTATACTAGGTCTCTGGCTACCTAGTATCTGGTTCTCTGGTGTTCAAGAAGTATCAGGTCTTTTACGTGTAAGCACCCAGTTTGACCAGGACCACTTGTGGAAGATATTGTTTTTGTTTTTTCCAGTGTGTATGTCTGACTTTAACAAAATTCAGGTGTTCATACATGTGTGAATTTATGTCTAGGCTTCAGTGCAGTTCCATGGATCAAAATGTCTGTTTTTATGCCAACACCATGCTGTTTTTATCAGAAGATTCCTTCTCATGGAATGGGCCTTGGGTCCAATCACACATTGGCTAGTTACTCCCACAAGTTCTATGCCACCATTGCCCTAGCATATTTTCTAGGCAGGACAGATTGTAGGTCAAAGATTTTGTGGCTGGGTTGGTATCCATGTTTCGCTTTAGGTATTCTGGAGAGTACCAAAGAGATTAAAATGTAGAGTAAGGTCTCTATATTGGCACCAGCTCATGCTTATTGAGTTGTGTGACTGTTGTCCTTAGAAATGGGCCCCAATTGTCAGTTTAGAGTTGTCTTATCAGCAGGCTTTGTCATTTAGGGAATTCCCTTGGAGCCCACTGGCCAAGAACTCAGTTGAATGCAACCTAATTAAACCATTGAAACCCTCATTTGCCTGTTGAGACTCTGTATCCTCTATTACTAGAAGTCTCTAGCAGTTCTTTTATTGTCAAGGATTATTTTAGCTATACTGGTTGTTTTTGTTTTCATATGAAGTTGGAAACTGTTTTTTAAAGGTCTCCAAATACTTGTGTTGGAACTTTGATGGTAGTTACATTGAATCTAACAACTGTTTTTGTTAGGATGGCCATTTTTCCATGTTGATCTTACTCACCCACAAGCATAAGATATCTTTCCATTTTCTGATATTTTAAATTTATTTCTGGAAAGACTTGAAGAATTATAATACAAGTCTTTCACTTGCTTGGTTAGGGTTACATAAAAATATTTTATATTATTTGAGGCTGTTGTGAAAAATGTTGTTTCCTTGATTTCTTTCTCACGTCATTTGTAATTTGTACATAGGAGGGTTACTGATTTTTTTTTTTTGAGTTAATCTTGTATCCATCTACTTTGCTGAAACTGTCTATGAACTTTAGGAGTTCCCTGGTAGAATTCTGGGGTTCACTTAGGTATACTATCTTAACGTCCGTAAATAATGCTATTTTGAAGTTTTCCTTTCCAATTTGTATCTCCTTGATCTCCTTCAGTAGTCATATTGCTCTAGCTAAAACTTCTAGTACTGTATTGAATAAATATGGAGAGCTTAGGCAGTCTTGCCTCTGATTTTAATGAGTTTGTGCTTATCTCTATATAATTGGAGGCTGTAGATTTTCTGTAAATTGCATTACTAGGTTTAGATATGGCCTTTGTGTCTTTTTTGTAATGAAGAGGTGTTGAATTCTCTCAAAGGCTGTTTTGACATCTAGTGAGATAATCATGTGGTTTTGTTGTTGCTTCACTTTTTTTAAATTTTACTTATTTATATTTCAAATGTTGTTCCCTTTCCTGGTTTCCCCTCCACAAACACCCTATTTCATCCCCCTCGCCCTCTATGAGGGTTCTCCTCCATACACCCACCCACTTCTGCTCTCTACCCTAAGAGCCTCCTAAGCTGGGGCATGGAGCCTCCACAGGACCAAAGGCCCCCCCTCTCTTTGGTGTCAGATAAGGCAATCCTCTGCTACATATGCAGCTGGAGCCATGGGTCCCTACATGTGTACTCTGTGGTTGGTGTTTTAGTCCCTAAGAGCTCTGGGGAGTCTGATTAGTTGATATTGTTGCTCTTCCTATGGGGTTGCAATCTACTTCAGCTCTTTCATTCCGTTCTTTAACTCTTCCATTATGGTCCCTGTGCTCAGTCCTATAGTTGGCTGCGAGCATCCACATCTGTATTGGTTGGGCTTTGGCACAGACTCTCAGGAGACAGGCTCCTGTCAGCAAGCAGTTATTGTCATCAGCAATAGTGTTTGGGTTTGGTGTCTGGAGATGGATGCCTAGGTGGGTTGGTCTCTGGAAGGCCTTTACTTCAGTTTTTGCTACACTCTTTGTCCCCGTATTTCCTTTAGACAGGAACAATTCTGGGTTAAAAATTTTAAGGTGGGTGGGTATCTTTCAGTTGTGTATTAAATTGACTGATTTTTATATATTGAATCATCCCTGCATCTCTTGAGATAAAGCATAGTTGATCGGAGTGAATGCTTTTTTTGATGTGTTCATGGATTCGATTTGCAAAGATTTTATTCAATGTTTTTGTATTTATGTTTATAAAGGAAATTTGTGTGTAATACGTTGTTTTATTGTGTATTGTTTCTATGTGGTTTGGATATCAAGGGAACTTTAATTTCATAAAATAAATTGCAAGGTGTTTTTCTGTTTTTATGTTATGGAATAATTTGAGATTTTAAATTTTTTATTGGTTATTTTATTTACTTACATTTCAAATGTTATCCCCCTTCCCAGTTTCGCTTCCACATGCCCCCAATCCCCTCTTCCCTCTCCTGCCACTATGAGGATACCCACCCATCCCCTCCTGTCTCAGCGCCCTAGCATTCCCCTATCCTGGGTCATCAAGCTTTCACAGGACCAAGGAGCTCCCTTCCCAGTGATGCCAGATAAGGCCATCCTCTAACACACATCCAGCTGAAGCCATGGGTCCCCCCTGTGTACAACTCTTTGGTTGGTGTTTTAGTCCCTGGGAGCTTTGGTGGTCTGGTTGGTTAATACTGTTGTTCTTCCTGTGGGTTTGGAATAATTTGAGCAGCATTTGTGTTAATTCTTATTTGAAATACTTAGAGAATTCTGACTCAAAACAATCTTGCCCCGGCATTTTTTGGTTCAGACTTTTAGTGATCGCTTCTATTTTCTTAGGGCCTATAGGTCTACTTACCTTGTCTATCTTGTTGTGATTTTTCTTAGGTAAGTGATACCTCTGAAACAAATTACATATTTCTTTCCAATTTGGTGAAGTACAGGTTTTTAATAAATGTCCTCATGATTCTCCATAGCACCCCAAAGTCTGTTATATGTTTCTTTTCATTTTTTTTTAATTTTGATATTCTTTCTGTGCTGTTTACTTCAGTTGAGTAAGGTTTGCCCATCTTGTTGGTAATAACACTTTGTTTCATGGATTCTTTGTATTGTTCTCTTTGTTTCTATGTTATAGAGGTCAGCATTCAGTTTGAGTATTTAATATTGACTACTCCTCTTAAGTATGGTTACTTCTGTTTTTTTTTTCCAGAGCTTTTAAGAATGCTGTTCCATTCCTATGAGATCTTTCATTATTTTTAATGCATACAAGTGATGCTTAAGAACTTTCCTCTTAGCACTACTTCATTTACATTGAATGAAGAAAGTCTTGCATTCGGTTTTTTATTTATATCTTGATGCATTTTTCATTTCATTGAGTGTTGTTCTGTTTCCATGAGCTTGTCAACTTTCTCTTGTTCCTTTTGTTGTTGATATCCAACTTTAATCCATGGTAGCTGTTTAGATACAAGGAATTATCTCAGTTTTCTTTTATCTATTGTGATTTGCTTTGTGTTCTGGTATATGGCCAGTTTTGAAGAAAGTTCTATGAGGTACAGAATAGATTGTATATTCTTGTTTGTTTAGGTGAAATATTTTATAAATGTCCATTAGGTCCATTTGAATGATAACTTCTGTTAGCTCTAGTATTTTTGTGTTTAATTTTGTCTGGATCACCTACCATTTTATGATATTGAAGTCTTACAGTATCAGTATTCAAGGGTCAATATATAACTTAAGCTGCAGTAATGTTTCTTTTATAAACTTGGGTGTCCTTTTGTTTAGGACGTGGATAGTAAGAATAGTAATTTCATTGTGGTGGATTTTTACTTTGATGATTATGTGGAGTCCTACCCTATCTCTTTGATAAGTTTTTTGGTTGAAGTCTACCCAAATATTATTAAAATGCCTACATCATGTTAATTCCTAGGTACATTTCCTTGTAATTTATATATTTTACCCATTTAGCCTGTGAAAAATGTTTTTATCCTTGATGATGTGGTATGTTTCTTGAACTTAGTAAAAGAATGAGTCATGATTTTGCATTCATTTTAAAAGTCTACGTCTTTTTTATTGGGGAATTGAGGCTATCAATATTAAAATGTTAATATTGAGAGATATTACTGACAAATTATTGTTGATTCCTGTTATTTTTGTTGGTGTTAGTGTTGGTGTGTGTGTGTGTGTGTGTGTGGTGTGTAGGCATGTGTGCGTGTTTGCTTCCATTATTTTGATTTTGATGATATGAGAGTATATATTTTCTGTTTTTCCATAGGTGTAATTTACCTCTTAAGTTGAAATTTTGTATGGCTGAATTTGTTCATAGAAATTTTTAATTTTGACTTTATCACACAATATCTTCTTTTCTCCATCTATGTTGATTGAAATTTTTGCTAGATGTAGTAGTCTGGACTGATATCTTTTATGGTCTGTTAGATTCTTTAGCATGTCTGCTTAGGCCCTCCTTGCTACTAGACTCTCCTTTGATAAGTCAGTTGTAATTCTAACAGGTCTGCCTTTATATGCTACTTGGTCTTTTTTTCCATAGAGATTATAGTATTTTTTTCTTTGTATTGTATGTTTAGAGCTTTGATTATTATGTGGTAGACTTTTCTGATCCAATCTATTTGATGTTCTTTGTGGTTCTTCTACCATTTTAGGTATCTCTTTCTCTATGTTGGAATTTTCTTCTATGGTTTTGTTAAAAATATTTTCTAAGGCTTTGTTATGACTTCTTCTATCCTCTATTTTCCTCTATTCTGAGGTTTGCTTTTTTAATGGTATCCCAGATTTTCTGGATGTTTTGTGTGAGGAAATTTTTAGATTTGACATTTTCTTTGATACATTCATCTACTTCTTTCTATTGTATCTTCAATGCATGAGATTCTTTCTTCCAACTCTTATATACTGTCCATGAAACTTGACCCTGTAGCTCCTGTTCATATTCCTAAAATTGTAATTTCCAGAACTCCCCCAGTTTGTGCTTTTGTTACTGATTCTTTTTCTAATTTCATTTCTTGAACCATGTTATTTATTTTCTTACACTGTTCTTGCATATCTGGATTTCTTTAAGAATGTATTTATTTCCTCTTTAAGGAACTCTATTATATTTACAAAGATTATTTACCTGTTTTCTTGATATGTTGAAATAGTCAGGCCTGCTGTGTTAGGCTAGCTAGGCTCTATGACTGGAGAGTTATTGTGCTGGCTGTTATTGATTTAGATTTTATGCTGGCAGCGAGGCATCTAGGTTAAGGATGATAATAGGTCTAGGTGCTGATTCCTGGATTTGTTGTTATTAGTTGGATGTTGTGTTCCTTGATTTCTCCTTCTCTTTGGAGTTTCAGAGTTTGATAACTGTGTGCTTGCTACCTGTTTTCATACCCTGTTCAGCTGGTGAATTCACATGAAATGGCTGTTGTTGTTGTATCTTGGGATTCTGAGATGAGTTGGGGGAAGGAATATTGAAGAAGTACGTCTTTGTGATACCTCAGAAGTGTGGTCAGAGATAATTGGGAGACCACAGGAGGTTTCTAGCTATAGAACTTGGCATGAGAATGGGGGTACTGGATCTCAGGAGCAAAATGAGAGTTTGCTGGCCTGCCTTCAGTCTACTTGCTGACCCAAGAGGAATGGTCCTTGGATTAACAAGTGCTGCCTGCTGGAGTTGGGGTATGAAACAAGCAACATGTGTGAAAAGTTTAGGTGAAGATAGTTTGTAGAATCCATATGAGGTATGGTCAGAGGTGAAGGTAGGCTTCAAACAGTGTTCCTTTGTAGTGCTAAGGAGGAGTTAGGGAATTAGATGTGGGGAAACATAGATAGACAGGAGAGGTCTTTAGGAAACATACCTAGTCTTCTGGCAGGCATGACCTATGGTTTAATTAATTTGGTTTTAAATAAGCTTTTTATGTTCATTGTTCTACCACATTCGTTGTAAAGGAAGTCATGAGGAAGATGGCATATCTAGAAGTAATACTTATATTACTTTGATAAGTTTCATGTACAAGAGCTGTTTGGGCAAGCTGTGCATACTAACACTAAGCAACATAACAGTGAGAAAATATTACCATCTCATTGTGAACTTCTAGCAACTTTAGGGAAAATAGATATAAAACATCTGTATAGAGGTAAAATCTCATTAATACAGATTTTTTTGAACTGTTTCCAGCCTGAGTGGAAATTGAATCTGTTTTAATTGTTTAATAATATTTGTTTATAAGGTTAAAAGTTTACTAGACTGATTAACAATGGGAATGTAATTTGATTTATTTTCTCATTTTAACTACTTTGATTTACTGTGTCTGATTGTTGATCATCTTAAATGGCTAAGCTCATTTAGTGCATCAGTTTACATATACACTGTGTGACATCTGTTTTAGACAGTGTCCTTTCATTGACATTGCAAATGTCATTAGAAGATGATGTTTATTTTTAATGATACAACAACAAGTTAAAATAGAATACATCCATATGAACCTGCATTAATGAACATGAGTGGGTAGTGGTGAACTGATATGTTTTCCCCATAGCTGTTTGTATCCAACCAATAGCTTAGGCCATAAGAAGTTACCTTTTTTTTTTCAAGAATTTTGCTAAAATACTATGCATAAAAGAAGACTTTGCAGATTTTCCTCACATCACTGATGCATTCTGTGTAATTTGTATAAATATAAAAATATGAACTAGCTAGGCCCCGGCATAGTCTCACAAGAGACAGCTACATCTGGGTCCTTTCCATAAAATCTTGCTAGTATATGCAATGGTGTCAGCGTTTGGATGCTGATTATGGGGTGGATCCCTGGATATGGCAGTCTCTACATGGTCCATCCTTTCATCTCAGCTCCAAACTTTGTCTCTGTAACTCCTTCCATGGGTGTTTTGTTCCCAATTCTAAGGAGGGGCATAGTGTCCACACGTCAGTCTTCATTCTTCTTGAGTTTCATGTGTTTAGCAAATTGTATCTTATATCTTGGGTATCCTAGGTTTTGGGCTAATATCCACTTATCAGTGAGTACATATTGTGTGAGTTCCTTTGTGAATGTGTTACCTCAC
Organism: Mus musculus; assembly: GCF_000001635.26. NCBI lineage: Eukaryota > Metazoa > Chordata > Mammalia > Rodentia > Muridae > Mus > Mus musculus. The sequence continues at coordinate 48,658,309 of NC_000081.6, read as the reverse complement.
TCAGGATGATGCCCTCCAGGTCCATCCATTTGCCTAGGAATTTCATAAATTCATTCTTTTTAATAGCTGAGTAGTACTCCATTGTGTAGATGTACCACATTTTCTGTATCCATTCCTCTGTTGAGGGGCATCTGGGTTCTTTCCAGCTTCTGGCTATTATAAATAAGGCTGCTATGAACATAGTGGAGCATGTGTCCTTCTTACCAGTTGGGGCATCTTCTGGATATATGCCCAGGAGAGGTATTGCTGGATCCTCCGGTAGTACTATGTCCAAGGAGCTAAAGGGATCTGCAACCCTATAGGTGGAACAACATTATGAACTAACCAGTACCCCAGAGCTCTTGACTCTAGCTGCATATGTATCAAAAGATGGCCTAGTCGGCCATCACTGGAAAGAGAGGCCCATTGGACACGCGAACTTTATATGCCCCAGTACAGGGGAACGCCAGGACCAAAAAGGGGGAGTGGGTGGGTAGGGGAGTGGGGGTGGGTGGGTATGGGGGACTTTTGGTATAGCATTGGAAATATAAATGAGCTAAATACCTAATAAAAAATGGGAAAAAAATGAACTAGCCTTTTGAATATTATCTGGTAGCTCTACAGATGTATTGACAAAGGTATTCGTTATGCACATGTCTACCCTTTCAAGGTATAAGACAACTTAATATTGATTTATTTCAACTGAATATAACAAATAACAAATATTTCACCTGAACACACAAAAATATATACCTCCTTCCCAGAACCTCAATATTGATCACATACTCAGTTTCAAAGCAAATCCCAACAAACTTACACACACACACAAAATTGAACTAACTCTCTACTTTTATCTAACGAACAGTGATTAAACCTGGACTTCAATAACAGTATAATCAACAAAAAGCCTACAAACTCATGGAAACTGAAAAAAATGTTTACTGAATGAATTCTTGGTTAAAATAGGAGTAAAGAAATAAATTAAATCCTTCCTAGAATTCAATGAAAATGATTACACAGCATACCCAAATACTCAAATTTATGGGACACAATGAAAATTGTGCTAAGAGTTCCAAGTTCATAGTACCCAGTGCCAGTTTGTGTGAAGAAAAAGAAGAAGAAGAAGACGAAGAAGAAGAAGAAAAAGAAAGAAGGAAAGAAAGAAAACAAAAAACAACAAAAAAAGGATAGATGGCATACTAGCAGCATAACAACATGCATAAAAGCTCTAGTATAGAAAGATACAAGCACAACCAAGAGGAGTAGATGGTAGGAAATAATAAAACTGAGAGCGAAAATTAAAGAGAACAATTCAAAGAATCAATAAAATAAAGAGTTGTTTCTTTGAGAAAATTTTCAATGTGCACTAACAGTTAGCCATATTAACTAACAGAGAGAGAGAGAATATCCAAATTAACAACATCAGAGTAAAAAACGGGAGCATAGCACCAGACACCAAGGAAATCCAGAGAATAATAATCTGTATTCAGCAAAATTGGAAAAACTAAAAGAAATGACTGATTTTCTCAATAGATACCCCTTGCCAATGTTAAATAAAGGTTAGGTAAACAACTTAATTAGACATAGAACCATTCAGGATAGTAGTCATTAAAATCTCCCATCCCATACCCCTCCCAAAATAGAGGTAGTTCAGCAGATGGAAATTAATCAATATAATCCATCATATAAATAACATTGACAAAATCATGAAAAATCTTTGAGAGATTAGGGATACAAAGGACATACCTAAGCAGAACAAAGGCAATTTATGCCTATAGCCAACATCAAATTAAATGGATATAAACTCAAAGCAGTTCCACTAAAATCAGGAACAAGACAAGGCTATGTCCTTACTCTGTATCTACTATTTTAAAAAACATATGTGGCCACGTGTACAATGTTCCAACACTTATTTCACAGTAGATGTCTACAACCTCTGCCACTTAAAACCAACCTTTTCCTTCTTCCATTGTGATCCATGATCACTGGGGAGAGAGGAATGGCACAGATATGCTCTTTAGAGCTGAGCACTTCCTTAATTCTCTATGGATTGACCAATTGAGGGTTTCTGTAAAAATGATCATCTATTGAGAAAAAAAGAAAGAAAGAAAGAAAGAAAGAAAGAAAGAAAGAAAGAAAGAAAAAATAAAAGTAAACAAATGTAACTTAATTTGTGAGAATGTTTGGATAATTGACAACTACTGTGAGAGCATCAGTTTTCATAGATGAGGTCCCTGAAAGATTATGACTCCTCTAATTAATGGTTCTACATCCAGGCACACATATACAGATAGTACTAACTTGATTTAGTGGATTTAATGCTGTGAGATTGACTCTTCAAAAACTGTCAGAACCCATGGAGTCTTACCCAAATAAGCACCTAAATAATAATAAAAGAAATTTATAAAAAAGGAAACTACCTGCAAAACTTTATGTAAAAAACATTTTAAAAATAAATACATTTGACTCAAAAACTAAAAACTAAACAAGGATGAGAAAAACAGACATGCTCACATAAAAAAGAGAAGGGTTATGAGGCCTCAGCTCAGGACAAAGAACTACAGGAAACTTAGGAATGATAAATGCAGGAGACATAATCTTCCCCAGAGAAGAAACCCAAATTTGTTATACCAAATGGTCAGCCCTGAAAACATATGCGAATGAACATATACATACACACTGTACTGACTCAGCCAGCTATAGAATATTTAGAAGTAGAATATTTAGTCAGTTGCATATATTTAAAGTATATATGCATATACATAACATGATTATAATATATATATATGTATATATATATATATATTATATATATATATGCATATATATATATATATAATAGCAATTACAGAAAAAGAAGACATGAATATGAAAGAAAGCAAGAGGTAGACTATACAGAAAGATTAGGAAGGAGTAAAAGGAGTAAATAAATTATGTAGTTTTAATCTCCAAAAATGTTATTTTTAAAAAGATAACATGAACTTGAAAGGGAAAACTGTAGCTGATAGGAGAATTGGAGGGGAGGTTGTGTGGGATTGGCTTTTATAAAAAATACATGCTGGGTATGTATGAAATGCTCAGCTACAAACTGAAAACACAAACTCTTAGATTTTAAAAGATAAGATATTTGAATAACAATTTATTACTCTTCCCATTTCAATCTGAAAATTGGAACCAATGCTTAATTTACAGAGATTACTTTCCTGCATGTATGCTTATCCACATCATGCATGCCTGGTCTTTTGGAGGTCAAGAAAGGGCATAAGATGGATCCCCTGGCACAGGTATTACAAGAAGCTGGGAGCTGTACGGATGTTGAGAATCAGACCTGGGTCCTCTGCAAGGGCAGTTAGTATTCTTAACTGCTGAGCCATTTGTCCAGCCCCTTGAGTTCAGAATTTAATTTTACTCTGTCTTCACATTGTGAGGTAATTACTGTTATTAATATCACCCTTTATATAATGGCAAAAAACAAACTTGCATCACTTGTTCAAAGCAATACTGCTAAAAGTAGAGCAATGCATACTATCATTGCAACCAAATGTAACTGTGTAGAACTTAATCTATGTTGCTAATGCCAGTGCTGAACTTAGTGAGGAAAACTGGGGAAGGGAATTCCAACATGCCCTCCAGACTGTGCTTATCCACACAATTTGCTGTTTCATTAGAAGTTGGCAGTGATCCTGGCAGAGTTTGACTCATCTGTGCCTTCCACTCTCTGTGCTCTTGCCTTTTTCTCTCTCACATGGCATCGCATCCTCAGTTAACTCAGATCCTTATGGTTCATCTGCTGTTCTTTCTTCTGAAAATTTATATTTATGTTTCATTACTTTTTTATGATTTCCAGTCAGTTTTTATAAAATTATCGCTTTCTGAATATTATATCACATCACTGCAGAAACAATGGTCTGAAGATCATGAGAGTCTTTCTAAAATACAGAGATGTAATCAGGCTCCCAGCCTCAGCTTTATGTCACTACAATAAATCTCTTAATGTCTAGTCATTAGTGCAAGAGTAGGTGGATCCCTGGGAGTGGGGGGACTCCATGCTCTCAAAGGAGAAGGTGAGAGTGGATGAAGGGGGGGAGTGTGCTGGGAGGGGTGGGACAAAGGAAGGGCAGTGATCAGTATGTAAACAAATAAACAAATTAATGAAAAAAAAATTTCTCCACACTCTAGTAGTGGACATATTTTTCTTCCATTTATTCGTTTTTTTTTTTTCCATTCAAAGGCCAGCTCTCTAGTTATAGCTTGCAAGTTGAGGACTTGGTGACTTTTCTTTGTCCAGTCTGGCACGTTGATGGGAATTGTTCTTACTCAGCTAATATCTGGGCAGTCATGTTGGTGAGACAATGGGTATGTATAGCTTCTAATATTTCTAAAGATACAATATTACAGGAAACCCCCCAAATTTCTGATTCTTGCAATGATTCAATCACATTCTCTGGAAATTTTCCCTGAGCCTTATGCGCAGGAATATTGTCTAGATAAATCCACTGAGACTAGGCTCCATTGCTCTGTATTTTGATTGATTGCAGCTTTCTGTAATGGTCTCCATCTCCTCCAAAGAGAACTTTCCTTAAGAGTGGTGGAGACTACTCTTATCTGTGGTCATAAGGACACATGTATCTAGATTGCTGTTAGGAATTATACTGATTTAACAAATTAGTGGTTACAGATTCTTCATCATTGACCATGGCCTCATTAGCACTGAGTGGATTTAGCTAGATTAACTAGGTAACTATATAAGCAAAAGGTAGAGTGGAATAGGAAAAGATGACAGAAGTCCTGGTGGTAGCTCCTTAAACAGTGGTGCTTAAGACAAAGCACAGACTAGGTAGAAACATTTTTAGCAGATAGGAGATGTTATTTTGGTTATTACCAAGAATCTGAGCTACAAGGAATTTCTGGATCTCAATGGGTTTTAATCTAGTCCAGTGTGTGCTCCTGGGCACTGAGTGAGCCAAGTGGAATGAAGAGTTTTTTTTTTTTTAATATATTGTCCAGAGAAGCCCCTCCCCTTTATCTGATTTTTTTCATCAGTGGGGAGAACAATTTGTCACACTATTATATTTAATAACCTGAAAGTAACACTTTATGGGATTTTACAAAAAATAGATTGTGTCCGCACTAGCATAAACACAGTATTTACCATAATTTATTTTAAGATAAAGAGGCATATAGCAATTATTTAGTTATATATTCAGTATCAATATACACAATTCAATCCTATTACATTAAAAAATATTTTACACAAATGAAAATTGCTTATATTTAAAGAAAGAAGAGTGCATAATACCAAATCTTTAGGAAAACCTTTATAACGTGGAACATATTGAAATTTATATATGTGAATAATTTTGAGAGATTCACTTCAATTTTTTTTATAATGGCAAATTCGTAGTTTAACTTTTTTCTGACACCCAATGGCACACTATTTCGTTGAATATAATCTGTATCTACTATTTTTTTTTGAAGAATATATGCAGAATAAACAAAATCATGTAAAAGATAATTGGATTGCCAGGACCACAGAAGGAAAGAGACAGAAGGAAAGACATAGAAGAGAGAAAGATAAAGAGATAGAGACAATATGTAAATTTGAAAAATAAAAAGATTATATTGTAGTGCATAAATTATAAAAACATAGTAGTTTATGAGACTCATGAAAGGTATTTGAAATTATCGAGTTTATGTTCTTTGAGTTTTTATTTAATTTTTTTTTTTACTCTCCAGATTTTATTCTGCCACCCACATTTCTGTTCCACATCCTGTAACTCCTCCCCACCCTGCTGTCCCCACTAGGATGCCCACTCCCCAACCCTACCAAGCCGTTCTATTCCCTTCGGCCTCCATTCTCTTGAGGGTTATGTGCCTCTTCTCTGACTGGACCCAGACCCAGAAGTCCTCTGTTGTATATGGTTTGGGGACCTCGTTTTAGCTGGTGTATGCTGCTTGGATGGTGGTCCAGTGTCTGAGAAATCTTAGGGGTCCAGGTTGATTGATATTGCTGCTGGTCCTCCTACAGGGTTGCCTTTCTCAGCTTCTTCCCACTTTTCCCTAATTCAACCACAGGGATAAGCAGCTTCAGTCCATTGGTTGAGTGTAAATATTTGCATCTGACTCTTTTATTTGCTTGTTGGGTCTTTCGGAGGGGAGACATGATAGGTCCCCTTTTGTGAGGACTCCATAGCCTCAGTAATAGTGTCAGACCTTGAAACCTCCCCTTGAGCTGGATACCACTTTGGACCTGTTCCACTTATTAATAAGTACACACCATGCATATAATTTTGGGTCTGAGTTACCTCACTCAGGATGATATTTTTTAGTTCCACCAATTTCCCTGCAAAACTCAGGATGTCCTCATTCTTAATAGCTGAGAAGTATCCTATAGTATAAATGAACCACATTTTCTGTATCCATTCTCTATTTTGGGACGTCTAAGTTGTTTCCAGCTTCTAGATATCATAAACAAGGCCACTAGGAACATAGTGGAACACTTGTCCCTGTGGCCTGTTGGGGCATTTTTTTGGGTATATGCCCAAGTATGGTATTGCTGGGTCTTCAAGTAGATCTATTTCCAATTTTCTGAGGAACCTCCAGATTGGTTTACAAAGTGATTGTAACAGTTTGCAATCCCACCAGCAATGGAGGAGTGTTCCTCTTTCTCCTCATCCTTGCCAACATTTGAAGTCACCTGAGATTTTGAACTTAGCCATTTTGGTTGGTGAAAGGTGGAATCTCAGGTTTTGGTTTGCATTTCCCTGATCACTAAGGACTTTGAAAATTTCTTTATGTGCTTCTTAGGCATTTGAGATTCCTCTGTTGTGAATTTTCTGTTTAGTTTTATACCCCATTTTTTTTGATTGGTTGTTTGGTTTTTTTGGTGGTTAGCTTCTTGATGTCTTTATTTATTTTGGATGTTAGCCCTCTCTCAGATGTGAGCTAAGTGAAGATTTTTTTCTCAATCAGTTTTTTAAAATATTCACATGTATAATTCTTCCTCGGTATTCATATGAAATAACAGTACTTAGTTATCAAGTAGAGAATTTAACCTGCAAGTAATGTATTTTATGTGAGAAATAGATAAAGAATATGGTTTTGAACAATATAAAGGAATATATTTGGCAGAGATTCTGCGTACATTCAGTTATATAAAATAATTAAACTTCAAAATTAAATTAATTATTGAAGATATTCACTGCAATTACCAAACATGCTAAAGTAATCTTAAGAAATGATTTCAAGAACAATGTGGAATGCGCGAAACTCAACTAAAACAAAATAAAGTTTATGCAATTATCAGCAATATTAAGAAGAAATTATCTTCCAGGTATCTAAAATATATAGTCTTAATGTGCATAAGAGATGGTATTAGATGTTATAAAATTTATATTCACACAGAATGAAATGTATGAAAGAGGAAAGTGTTACAATTCTAGTGTTAGTGGGGCTTTGTTTGGTTCATAGATACTTGGTTTTTTTTTTTAACTTTTGTTTGAGAAGTTGATAATGTGCATAATGTACCCTGATCAAATCTATCACCCATCCCCCCTACAAATCTTGCTTTTCCTACTGCTGTATGTATTTCTCTCCAAATTCTCTCTCCTTCCCTCTCATTCTGTCTCCCCACTTTTCCCCTTTCTCTATCCATACCCCTTACATAAATATACAACTTCTGGTATTCTTAGCATATTTTGATTATCTCTGGAAGTTTTACTGGATTCAATACAGCTAGCCGCCATTTCTTCTTGAACAACAATTCTATGTGTAGTTTTTCACTATGAAGTACTGGTGTCTTTCTAAACCTTCCTTAATCCTTAATGATTCAATAGAATATTGAAGCATTTTTAATTTAATGAAAAGTGATCAAATTGATGTACAAGGCTGTCTACTCAACTGTCAATGAGTGAAAGTTCTGGCTGGACTACATTTTTGCCAACATTTGAAGCACTTAGCTATTTTTGTCATCTTTCTTCGCTGTTTCAGAGTAGGTGTAACTAGGTAATTTATTCACATACTATTCTGACTTTTTAATTATATTGATGATCTTGATATTACTAAGTTAGAAGTATAGAAAAATCTCTGTGATATGTGTTTGATAAATGTATATGATTCAATGTCTCATTTGATTTTATTATGAGTAGTTTTCTATTTCCTGATACTACTCTTCATTGAGAAACATTTTGAATTATAACAATTATATATTTATTGCTGAGTTACTATGTGAGTAATTTCTGTGCTGCTAAATAAATATTTGATCATCCAATGTTGGAAAATATTTCATACTTTATTCTTGTCTAAAGTTTAGAATATTAGAGCTGATAATTAGATCCATTATTTGTCAGGTGTAAAAGCATCTAGGCTTATTTTGTTGCAGTTGACTATTAAAATGAATAATTAACATGACATATATTTTAAGGAATCCAAAAACAACTCCCAGATGGTTGTTTCTGGGCAGTCACAGTAAGCTAAAAGTACATTTTGCAAAATGACTGCTTGAACAATGTATGCTACAGAAAACTCAATTTCTTTCTCACTATTTCTTCAATAAAATTAGTCTACTCCTTAGTGTTTTCTTTGTGATGATTCATAAATGGTTTATCGTAGTGATGTAATATGTTTCATAATTGTTGTTAAATTCTCTTAATGCTATTTATCTTTATAATAACAATATTTTATCCAGAATATTTTCTAAGATCAGTAGTTGATACTTAAGACTCGAGTTCAGTTCTAAATGCTGATGCTTTGAGGTCTCTCAACTGTTGGTAACAGTTTTCAGCATCCAGTGCTCTTTAATGACCCTCACAGACATCTTCTCTCTTGTACACATATGCATAGATACACAAATATACTCCTTAGCTCCTCCACATTTATGTTCTGGCTATTAGCTTGGTGTTTTTGTGGGGACTTTTAATAGTACAAATATGTGTGTCTCTCGCTCTTTTGCCTGCTTTTGGGACTCTTTACCTCTTATTGGGTGGCCTTGTTCTGCCTCAATATGAGGGCTTTTGCTTTGCTTTACTCTATCTTGTTTTGCTCTGTTTGACTGTAGTCTCTAGGAGGCCTGCTTTTTTTCTGAAGAAGAAAGAGAAGAAGGGGTGGATATGAGGGAAATGGGAGGTAAGGAGGAGCTGGAGGAGTGGGAGGAGGAAAAACCGTGGTCAGAGTGAATTGTATGAGAGAAGATTCTACTTACAATAAAAAATAAGTAAATTTAAAACGTAATGAACTAAAACAAATGCAATATATTATACCATAGTTTGTTATGCCTCATATTAATGTGTCAGATTCTTGACAAATGCAAATGCCTAGAAGTAAGAGACGCAAATGAAAGGATACTAAGGTGAGGGAAAGGGAACTTTGGAGCTTAGGTCTTCATTTCTACAACTGAGAGAACTGCCCCTGTCTTTCTTCACAAAACCCTAGCAGCACGCCTGAGCAGTTCTGTAGTTCTTGTCTTACTTCATTTATCTCATCGGCTTTCTTTTTCCTTTGTTCCCTCATTTTCCACACAAATCTCGTAGTCTCATGATGAAAATCTCCTATCATTTTACTTTGTATTCTTTTCAAAGATAGTAAATCAACTCTCTCCTTTCCTGTAGGTAAAATGATGTTGGGAACACCTTCCCAATGAACGTATTAGGAAATATCTGAAAGACTTATTACAGGGTAGGAGAAAATGGCCATAAGGTATTTTATGACCACACACTTTGGTGATTTAACTATGCTTGATGGCATTTCTTTTCACATTCCTGTCTCTAGGTTGCCATAAAGGTTAGATTGAGAGTGATGGAACTCAGTGTAATTTGCTGGCTCTGAAGATTTCTCCAGCCAAGCTGGAACTTGTCCTTGTCTTCTGATTATCTGCTTTGGACAATAAAAGGTCTAAGAAACACAGAAGACAAGGACAGCATAGTTTGTGTGTAGGTGCTGCAACATAAAGTACACATGCAATATAAATAACCACTTCTGGAAAATGAAAAACAATAGCAAGCTTTTCCAATTTCACTGAATTATTAACAACACCTACCAACTGGAAGTATCATTTACTTATTGTGAGCATAGTATATTAATACAGACCCTTGGAAATATAGAAGTTGAGGACAAAAATGTTTTTTGCCCTTCTAAACAAACCTTTAAAAGTTGTTACAGTGTAGTAACTACTTCCTCCATATTATAACTTACGGAAGTATTACTGCTTTGCCATTAGCCATGCAAATGAAAAAGAAAAATAGTCAATTAAAATTGTGATGCACCTTAGGCAGTTAATGACTCTTCTCTTTAGACACCATTTTTCTCTTTGGAAGATTCAAATTAATGACTGGATTGCTCTCAAGGACAGGCAGGATTTCTGAAACTTTTTGTGAACATAAAAGGCTCTTTCAAATCCAAGAAAGACAAAGATTCAAGGATGCACACACCATTTGTGGTTGATATTAGATGCACGGCCAAGATTAATTGAGAAGGCTTTTGCTGGAAAAAAAAATGACTACAGAAAACTACTAAAATTGAGGTGAAACCTGAACAAAAATGACAGTAAGTTCAAGCATTTTGTTCCATGGATTCAGTTTATTTTTTTTACAAAATGTGTACACTTTATTTCCATTAGTGCACTCTTTGTAAAAACAGCACTGATATTCTGGAAGTAACCAATATGTTTGTTTATAATTGACTGGTAATGCTCCTTCTGAAGTCATGCTTTCATTTTCTCATTTATGACATGGAGTAGTCAAAATGACTGTTGATTGTTTTGCATGAAGAAATTTGACATTCTCAAAATATAAATGTTTTATATAATAAAAATTAATATCAGCAATCTAAACCCCTAAATTAAGTATGAGATGGATGAGGCATTATAGATTAATGCTGTGAATTCAGTTATGTGTGTTATTGTATCGTATTCTTAAGAAAGAAACAAATAATAGATAGCTTTTTGAATACAGTAGTTCTGAATGTGCATTCATTTCAGATGCTCACATCTGATTCCTACAGCTTTATTTCAGACATTATTCCCAGTATTCTGAATTGTGCAGGTGAGAAAATTATATTTCAGAAATTTTCATATTTTTTTCTCAGAAAATACAGAATTTCAGCCAAGAGATATATGTAAATTAGAGGTCTTCTTACTAAGTAGATACTTTTATATGTTAAAGGACACAGTTTGAGGAACAGCAGATTTTTCGATTTATTATTATTTTAGTTACGTTTGTAGTATGGAAGGTTAAACTCAGAACCTCACCCATGCTATAAAAGCATTATCCAATTCTAAAGCATTATCCAATAGCTAAATTCTCAGCACAGAAGACTTTCCTGAAACCAGGCAAATATACAGTCAGATAACTATTTGTCATAGTTTAAAATAATCATTTTATTAAATGTAAAAGTTAATGCTAAGTAAAAAGTAAGGTATATAGAGATATAAGGAGTAAAAATACTTCCAGCTCTTCTAGAGGACCTCATTGGGTACCTACCACACAACTACAACTGCCAATAGTTCTATGGCAACTGAGAGTTTCTTCTGGCCTCTGTAGATACTCACATACAAAATAGCATTATTTCACACAAATGCACACACATACCAATAAGCAAAATTAAAACTTTCAAAGGTACAATAAAGTGAATTATATTATTACATCTACTGACCTTAGGAAAGCATATCTAGTTTAAGACAAAATTAATAGAAAGAATTTTGTGTCATAAAAATCATCATGTTCGCCAGGCAGTGGTGGTGCACGCCTTTAATCCCAGCCCTTGGGAGGCAGAGGCAGGTGGATTTCTGAGTTCGAGGCCAGCCTGGTTTACAGAGTGAGTTCCAGGACAGCCAGAGAAACCCTGTCTCAAAATACCAAAAACAAAACAAAACAAAACAAAACAAAACAAAACAAAACAAAACAAAACAAAACTAATCATGCTCAAGACATGTATTTTATAGATGAATCACATTTTATGCAAATCATCGTCAAGCTTCTATTGCTGTGACAAAAACATGACCAAACTAATTTCTAATACAAGGAATTTAATTTGGGGCTTAGAGGTTGGAGTGTGAGCCCAGAATCATAATGGCTGGAAACAAGGCAGCAGGTAGGCAGATAGGGGGTAAGAGTTTACCTTTTATTACAAGTGGCAGGCAGAGAGAGAAAAGAGGAAATGGCATAATTCCAGGGACACATCTCCTCCAGCAAGGTCTCACTCACCCACCTCCAAATCCTTCCCAGTCAGTTTCACCAAATATTCACATAATAAGTTTTGGTGGCCCATTCTTATTCAAAACTTCACAATAAAATAAAAGATGTTTTAAACACATTGAACCTACATATATAGAAATATAACTAAATTTATTTACATATATGTGCCACATATATTCATATACATATATGTGTGTATATATATATATGTAGTTTATGGACAACAATATTGCCTTCAGAAATGTTGAAAACTGTTCAATTTAATTTTACAAGATATGCCTTAGGCAGAAAAATGTATTGGTTTATTAAGTTTATGTTAAGAATAACATTGTGCAAATATTATATTGATTTTTGTGAAAGATTATAATATCATTAGTGGTTAAAACTTGAAAGATATGATAAAATTTCTTTACATTTCTGTAATTGTTTTTTAAAATATTTTAGCCAATCATTGTCTAACTATTAATCCTGACAATATACTAATTTAAACATGTAGCCTTATCTTGTGTGGTGTGATCATTATGGGTTTATTTACACCCCTAGCAAATAGAATTATATTACAAAGACAACAATGACTCTTATAAATTTAATGCTGTTCTTAAGTATTTGAAATGAATACATTATTATGTTTACATGTCTCTCCAAATACTTCTCTTTGTGGTACTAAAAACTCAAAATAAGATATCAGAATATATTTTAGGTCTGTCATATTTTCCTTGATAGACACCACAAATAAGAATGTTTAAATCCAGACTATGGCTACCAAAAAATTACCCATTTACTGTGATAATTACTTTAAGGTATATGACTCAATCAGTAAAACCTCCTTTCATTATAATAGTCTCAGTATAATATTATCTGTAGCAACAGGCACATTTATATTTTATATATATATTCATTGGAAATATTCAACTCAGAAATAATAGATGAGGTTTCTGAATTCTGTCCTATCATATTATAATATTCAACATATCAAATCGTATTTCCTATATTTTCATATTCTATTTTATAAATTAACTTTATGTATGGCTACACAATACAGCCATAATAATGCACTAGATTGGTGTTAATAGAATTAACTCGGTGATACAGTGCATTCAGAGCCTGTACTAGGTTTAACTCCCAGTATTTCCCAAAAGAGAGAATATATTAAAATAAAGCTCTAGATCAACGCGGAGCAAAAATACTTCTAATTGATCTTTGTCTTTCATCTCTATTCACTCTCCTTGACTTTCCAGTTCCATATTCTGAATAAAGTCTAACTATATTTAGCCAGCTCTTCACTACAGAAAAGTGATCACTGACTACTTTATATAAAGGAAAGTAATTTCAAGCCTGACACTGTGGCTAATGGAGATTATTTGCCTTACATGAACAGGCTATGGATTCCATCTGCAATGTGGTCGTGTATAATATTTAAGGCTCAAAGACATGGACGTTTTGATTCAAAACTAATTGGTACAATATTTGTGGAATGTGGAAGATGAGAAAGCCACAGTAGAATGAACTTTTTTAAAAAATTGGATATTTTCTTTATTTGCATTTCAAATGTTATCCCTTCTTCTGGTTTCCTTCCCTCCCGGAAGCACCCTATCATATCCTCCCTCAGCCTGCTAATATGAGGGTGTTCCTTCAGCCATCCACCCACTCCCATCTCCCTGCCCTTGATTCCCCTACACTGAGGCATCTATTGAACCTTCATAGGATCAAGGGAAAGAACTTCGTACCTCAGGATTCAGAAAGCAAATGGACGTCTCAGGGCCTACACTCTGAATGTATACTCTGAATCAGGAATTATTAAGGACTTCCCTAAGGCCCCACCAACCTCTCTGCTCAGTGCTACCACAGGCTCCAGTCCTTTTAAGACTTTTAAGCTTTAGGAGCTGTTTATCCAAACCTAGCACCGTGCTGACAAGCATTTCAATTTTGTTCCTGCCATTATGTTTTACACTCACAAAATAAACTTAATTTGCCCATAAGCCATCTTCTGATCAACATGCTGTATTTTTCTATCTTAAGACACACACAATTGTTTACTTTTGGCACCTCATTTTTTTTAATTTAATATTTTATAGCTAGAAAATATGCATACCATGGCAAACTGCCATGGGTCCCATGTTCATTCACTCTTTTTTTTTTTTTTTTTTTTTGGTTTTTCGAGACAGGGTTTCTCTGTATAGCCCTGGCTGTCCTGGAACTCACTTTGTAGACCAGGCTGGCCTCGAACTCAGAAATCCGCCTGCCTCTGCCTCCCAAGTGCTGGGATTAAAGGCATGCGCCACCACGCCCGGCTGTTCATTCAGTCTTTCTTTTTCAGAAAGAAAAATAAAAAGAATAATATATTATTGCTTCATAAGCAAAAAAATTGTTCAATTTTAACAATTTGGAAGTCCTATTATTTTTAATTTTTTTAGGCTTTACAAATATTTTGATTTTGCCATCTTTTTAAAAATTATACAGACAAAAAGTCTTAGGTACTAAAATTTTTGTTTCTCTGAGGACACCATAGATGTTAGATGCCTATGACGAAGAGATGTTCATTTTGCTATGGGTGTTTCATTCTTTTTTTTTTTTTTTTTTTTTGTCTCTCTTGTTTATCCTTTTATTGAAAATAAGTAATTTTTTTTTAAAAAAATTATCTTTAATCTATTTCTACAGTCTGGTCATTATCCCCCTCCTGGTCTGCCCTCTTACAGTTCCTCATCCCATTCCTGCTCCAAGTTCTTAAAGAGGATGTCAGCTCTCCTGTCAGCCTACCAGACCTCCCCACTCCCGGGACTTCCTGTCTCTTCAGGGTTAAGTGCTTCTTTTCTCACTGAGGTCAGACCAGACTGTCCTCCGCTGTATGTGTCAGGGGCCTCTTATTAGCTAGCGTAGGCTACCTGGTTGGTGTCTCAGTGTCTAAGAAATCTCAGGGGTCCAGGTACCTGAAGTAGAGAGGTCTGGTCTTCCTATAGGGTCGCCCTCCTCCTCAGCCTCTTTCAGCCTTTCCCTAATTCAACCACAGGGGTCTCCCTGGCTTCTTTCCATTAGTTGGGTATAAATATCTGCATCTGACTCACTGAGCTACCTGTTGGGCCTCTTAAATGGTACACATGCTAGGCTCCTGTTTGTAAGCACACCATAACATTAGTAATAGTGTCAGGCCTTGGAGCTTCCCTTGATCTGGGTCCCAATTTGGGCCAGTCCCTGGACCTTCTTTTCTTCAGTCTCTTCTCCATTTTTCTTCCCGCATTTCTTTTTGACAGGAAAAATTCTGGGTCAGTTTTTGCCTGTGGAATGGCAACTCCATCCTCCCACTTGATGCCTTTCTACTGGATATGGACTCTACAAGTTCCTTCTCCCCACTGTTGTGCATTTTATCTAAGGTCCCTCCCTCTGAGTCCTGATGGTCTCTCACCTCCCAGGTCTCTGGTACATTCTAGAGGGTCCCGCCCCCCACCTCCTAACTCCCAAAGTTGTCTGTTTCCATTCTTTCTGCTGGCCCCCAGGGCTTCACTCATGTCCTCCTCATAGATCATTTTCTTATACAATATAACTTGATTATAGTTTTTCTTCCCTATTCTCCCAGCTCCCCTCTATGTCCCTCTTTCTAGATTCACCCCTTTTCTGTCTCTTTAGAAAAGAACAGACTTCAAAGAGGTAAACACCAAACATGACCAAAGAAAATATTATAAAATGAAGCAAAAACTATCATTTTGTAGTTGAAAACCACAAAACATCAAAAGAAAAAGAAACTCAAGAGCAGACTGAAGAGTTACTTCAGTCAGGATTCCCATAAAAATACTGATATGCAGAAGACATACTACATTTTCTGTATCACAGAATAGAGTACTACTCAGCTATTAAAAACAATGAATTCATGAAACTCTTAGGCAAATGGATGGAAAAAGAAAATATCACCCTGGGTGAAGTAAACCAGCCACAAAAGAACACACGGAGCATGCACTCATTGATAAGTGGATATTAGCCTAAAAGCTTGGCATACCAAAGATACAATTCACAGATCATGTGAAACTCAAGAAGAAGGAAAACCAAAGTGTGGATGCTTCAAGTCCTTTTCAAAAGAAAATACTCATGGGAACAAATACAGAGACAAAGTGTGTAGCAGAGACTGAAGGAAAGATCATCCAGAGACTACCCCACTAGGGATCCATCCCATATACAGACACCAAACCCAGACACTATTGTGGATGTCAAGAAGTGCTTGCTGACAGGAACCTGATATAGCTGTCTCCAGAGAGGTTTTTTTCAGAGCCTGACAAATACAGAGGCAGATGCTCACAGCCAACCATTGAATTGACCATGAGGTTAAAATGTAGACATATAAAATATCCAATAAAAAAAGAAAAGAAGAGAAATAGATAAATAAAAATTAAGTAAACAAACAAACAAACAAACAAAAGATATGTTGAAGACCTGGTGCAGATACATGTAGGCCCTGTGCTTGCTGCTTCAATCTCTGTGAACTTACATGGGCCTTGCTTAGTTGATTTAGAAGGCCTTGCTCACTTGGTATCTTCTCTCACCTCTGGCTCTTATAATTTCCATGGGATTCCCTGAGCTCTGAGGGGAGTGATATGGTGGCACCCTCACATTTAGACTGTCACATGGTTATTCGTTCTTTTTTAAAAATTGGATATTTTCTTTATTTACATTTCAAATGTTATACTCTTTCCCCATCCCTCTGAAACCCCCTATGTCTTCCCTCCTCTCCCTGCTTCTGTGAGGGTGTTCACCCACCCATTTCCACCTTCTTGCCCTCACATTCCCTTACACTGAGGCATCGAACCTTCACAGGATCATGGGACTCTTCTCCCATTAATACCTGACAAGGCCATCCTCTGCTCCATATGCAGCTGGAGCCATGGGTTCCTCCATGTGTACTCCTTGGTTGGTGGCTTAATTTCTGGGAGTTCTGGGGGTTCTGGTTGGTTGATATTGTTGATCTTCCTATGGGGTTGCAAAGTCCTTCAGCTCCTTCAGTCCTTTCTCCAACTCTTCCATTGGGGACCCCGTGGTCAGTCCAATGGTTGGCTGGAAGCTCTTATTTAAACATGATGATATCAGATTTTTATAATGAACACAGTACACCTTATTTAAATGTTGAGACATTTATCTTCTTTTAGTTTTTTTTTCTCTATCACGAATAAAATTTTCAGAAATAAACCCATATGTACTGACCTTATGTCCCATAAAGATCTGATAAACTTATTAAATTTGATTTTTTTCTTCATCAGTCATTGTATGATAGTAGACTATTCATTACATGCATTGGATGTTAAAGTTTCTGGTATACTACTACATAATTCAGTGAATTTTGTGTTTGATGAGTATAACCTTAAAGCACTGCTTGTTTGGTTTCTTTTTCCTTTCCTTTCCTTTCCTTTCCTTTCCTTTCCTTTCCTTTCCTTTCCTTTCCTTTCCTTTCCTTTCCTTTCCTTTCCTTTCCTTTCCTTTCCTTTCCCTTTCTTTCTTTCTTTCTTTCTTTCTTTCTTTCTTTCTTTCTTTCTTTCTTTCTTTCTTTCTTTCTTTCTTTCTTCCTTCCTTCCTTCCTTCCTTCCTTCCTTCCTTCCTTTCTTTCTTTCTTTCTTTCTTTCTTTCTTTCTTTCTTTCTTTCTTTCTTTCTTTCTTTCTTTCGATAATTTCTTGATGTGTAATTCATGCTGACCTCAAATTTGAGACTCTTCTGCTAGTCACTATAGAACCTGGGCTATATGAGAGTTTTCTCTAACCTAGTTAATAATAAATGATATCATATGTTGATCTGATTTTACTCATTACACTTTGGGCCTAAATTGAGAGTAAAGCTTAGCAAACGGTCATAAGAAATTATTTTGGAAACATTCACCAATGTGTTCTATTTCTAATAATTGTTTCATTTAGTCAAGTATTTCTAAAATATTAACAAAGATATAGTAGTATAAATCACAGAATAAGTGAGATAGTATGGAAATGTTTTCATGGTAAAGGCCTCAACGTTGAGTGTTAACATCATTTCTTCCCTCCTCTCACAGAGAACCTGTGTGTTGATTTCTCACCCAGGGTCCATATGGACACATAAGTATTTGTATTAATGTGCCATTATTATACCCTGCATGAGGGATGATTTTTTTCTGCTCTGGTCAATTCTACTTTTTGTATGGAAATGTTTTCTAGAATCTGGTTCTACATTTAACTGCCAATATTATTACTAAAAATATTTATTTAAAAATAGAGGGGGAATTCTAAGTTTTCTGCTGTTCTAGTGTTTACAATACTTTCAAGCTGCCAAATTGATCACTTTATTACTTTAAATTTGGTTCATAAAATTATTTTCAATCTCTGTGCTAAAATAATTTTGAATAGTATTATATTTAAGGTTATTTTCCTTTCCTGGGAAGAAATTTTGTGCTTTGTATATATAATTACAATTTCCATTTCTCCATTTATTTTATATCTAAATTGTAGTATTAATACTCTGCTCTACGAACAACACTTATTACAGACTCAGAGAAAACTATTTGGCATTTTAATTTTTCTATACAATAAATAGAACACTGAAAATAATTTAACCTCTACAATCTTTATGGACAGTAAGGATACAGTAACAGTCATTCTTACAGTGCTTTGTAACTTAAATGTATAAAAGAAACATAGTGCATAACACCAGGAAAATAAGTTTCTTATAATCATTAATGTTGACATACTAAATAAATGTGGCTTCTATGGCTCTCCTTAGTATAATGAAATTAGTGTTCATAAGTTCATTTTCGTTGTCTAAAAATCTACAGTTAACTTGCCATACATCAAAGTCAGTGTCAATTACACACTCAGTTGTCATGGCAAAGCTTCTTTTTAAATTATGTTTTTTATTTTTTTATTTCAACTCTTTTATTTATTTACACTCTAGATGTTTTACCCCTCCCGGTTCACCCTCCAACTGTTCCACCTCCCATACCTCCTCCCCAGCCCCCAGTCCCCATCTCCGTGAGGATGTCCCCACCCAACACCTAACCAGGCCTCTAAACTCCCTGGGGCCTCCAATCTCTTGAGGGTTAGGTGCATCTTCTCTGAACCCAAACCCAGCAATCCTCTGCTATATATGTGTTGGGGTCCTCATATCAGCTGGTGTATGCTGCCTGGCTGGTGGTCCAGTGTTTGAGAGATCATGAGGTCCAGGTTAAGACTGCTGGTCTTCCTACAGGGTCTCCTTCCTCCTCAGCTTCTTCCAGCCTTTCACTAATTCAACCACCAGGACCAGCCGCTTCTGTGCATTGGTTGAGTGCAATTATCTGCATCTGACTCTTTCAGATGTTTGTTGGGTCTTTTGAAGGGCAGTCATGATAGGTCCCTTTTTTTGTGAATGCTCCATAGCCTCAGTAATACTGTCAGGCCTTGGTCCCCGCCCTTGACCTGGATCCCACTTTGGGCCTGTCACTGGACCTTATTTTCCTCAGGCCTCTCTCCATTTCCATCCCTACTGTTCTTTCAGACAGGAACAATTATGGGTCAGAGTATTGACTGTGGGAAGGCAACCCCATCCCTCACTTGATGCCCTGTATTGCTGCTGGAGGTAGGCTCTATTAGTTCCTACTCCCAACTATCAGGCCTTTCATCTAAGGTCCCCCCAATTGGGTCCTGAGAGTCTCTCCCCTCCCAGGTCTCTGGTGCATTCTGGAGGGTTCCCCCAACCTCCTACCTTCTGAGGTTGCCTGTTACCACTCTTTCTGCTGGCCCTCAAGGCTTCAGTCATTTTCCCTCACCCAATACCATAGCAGGTTCCCCTCTTCCCTCCCCTTCCCTTTCCATTCTCCCTCCCAGGTACCTCCCTCCCCTCTTGTGATTGCTTTCTTCTCTCTCCCAAGTGGGACTGAGTCATCCTCACTTGTGCCCTTCAGCTTGTTGACCTTTCTGAGTTCTGTGGACAGTATCTTCAGTATACTGTATTATTATTTTTTTTTGGGCTAATATCCACTTATTAGTGAGTACATACCATGCATGTCCTTTTGGGTCTAAGTTACCTCCCTCAAGATGATATTTTCTAGTTCCATCCGTTGGCCTGCAAAACTCAGGATGTCCTTGTTCTTAATAGCTGAGTAGTATACCATTGTGTAAATGAACCACATTTTCTGTGTCCATTCTTCTGTTGTGGGACATCTGGGTTGTTTCCAGCTTCTGGCTATCAAAAACAAGACTGTTATGAACATAGTGGAGCATGTATCCTTATTATATGTTGGAGCATCTCTTGGGTATATGCCCAGGAGTGGTATAACTGGGTCTTCAGGTAGATCTATTTCTAATTTTCTAAGGAACCTCCAGATTCATTGAGTGGCTGTGCCAGTTTGCAGTCCCACCAGCAATGGAGGAGTGTTCCTATTTTTCTACATCCTCGCCAACTTGTGTTTTCACCTGAGGTTAGCCATCCTGATTGGTGTAAGGTAGAATATCAGGGTTGTTTTGATTTTCATTTCTCTGACCACTAAGAACTTTGAAAATTTCTTTAAGTGCTTCTCAGCCATTTGAGATTCCTTTGTTGTGAATTCTCTATTTAGTTCAATACCCCATTTTTTTGATTGGGTTGTTTGTTTCTTTGGTGATTACCTTCTTGAGTTCTTTATATATTTTGGATATTAGTCCTCTATCAGATATGAGATTAGTGAAGTTTTTTTTTTTCCTGATCTGTAGGTTGTCAGTTTTTCTTTTTCTTTTTTTAATTTCTTTTATTTATTTATTTATTTATTTATTTATTTATTTATTTATTTGGTATTTTCCTCATTTACATTTCCAATGCTACCCCAAAAGTCCCCCATACCCCCCCACTCCCGTACCTACCCATTCCCACTTTTTGGCCCTGGCATTCCCCTGTACTGGGGTATATAAAGTTTGCAAGTCCAATGGGCCTCTCTTTCCAGTGATGACTGACTAGGCCATCTTTTGATACATATGCAGGTAAAGACAAGAGCTCCGGGGTACTGGTTAGTTCATAATGTTGTTCCACCTATAGGGTTGTAGATCCCTTTAGCTCCTTGAGTATTTTCTCTAGCTCCTCCATTGGGGACCCTGTGATCCATCCAATAGCTGACTGTGAGCATCCACTTATGTGTTTGCTAGGCCCCGGCGTAGTCTCACTCGAGACAGCTATATCAGGGTCCTATCAGCACAATCTTGCTAGTGTATGCAATAATGTCAGCGTTTGGAGGCTGATTATGGGATGGATCCCTGGTGTACTTTTAAAACAGTAGATAATTGGCCTTTCTGATGTGCTTCTTTCCTTATATCTTACAATAGTCACTAAATTTGATTGTTAACCTCATTGAATCGTTTCGAAACACGCTCATTTTCGAACTGCCACATTACAAATTAGTTTTTAAAAAATTCATCATAACTTCCAGTATCAGAATAGTTTGGATAAACCCGTGAACTCATTTAAATTCAGCAAAACTAATAGGGAGACTGTACAGAAAATCCAAAGTAATATGATTTTAATCTCTAATTTTGTCATTTACTAATTACATAGTTTTAACAACAAATCTCTCTTCATTTGACTTTCTACATCTATTTTCAAAATAGAATAAGAAAAATAAATCTAATAGGTTATGGAATTACGAGCATATGTTGCCTTCTTGACACAGTGGAGGAAACTTAATAACTGGAAGCATTCGACATTTTCTCATTAGTTAAAATTACCTTTTATCTGACCAAAAAAAAAAATGGTGTTTCCCCTTACCTTTTACATTTACATAAATATTTAAATTTGGAACACATGGAGAATTTTTATTTCAATATAATGTCACTAACTCTGTTAACTAAAATTACAGCAGTACAATGTTCATATGGTGAATGCTTTACAGTAAAAGATAGATTTTCTACTGCAAAGATTATATTTATAATTTTAAAAGACCACATGGACTAATATTTAGTTTTAAGGAAGAGACAATCACACATGGCAATCTTATAATATTTACTCAAGAAAAATGATATTTAAACAGAAGATTAGACAGTCTGATCAATCATAGCATATAAGTATGTGTTCCTAGGATTATATTTGTTTTCACACTTAAATTCTTTTGGCTTATTTTTCTGAATCATTTTATGAAGATGCGAGAAAATGTTTTTATCTATAAATATCCATGTTCTTGAAATGTTGGTTAAGGCTGTTTTCAATTTCTAGCTGTCAAGAGTAGAACACCAATAAAAGTAGTTGAACAAACATCATAAGGTGTAGAGTTCTCTAGGTATATTTTCATAAGTTGTGCAGCTAGATGTTTGAGGGGATGTATTTTTTTTCAGCCCTTTAGGGGATGCCACAAGGATCTTCATAGTGACTTTACCAGTTTGCACACCTACCAGCAATTAAATATGTGTTCCCCTTTCACATATCTTCACCATCATCTGCTGTCATTTGTTTTATGATTCTTGGCTTCTCAATTCTGAATAAAGTAGGATGGGGTGTTTAAGTAGTTTTTGATTTATGTTTCACTGATAACTAAGCACTGGACACTTTTGAAAATGTTTATGAGGTATTGAAGAGTCATATTTTGAGATCTCTGTTTGGGTCTACATCCATTTTTAAATTAGGTTACTTGTTTTCTCAATGTTCCATTTTATCTTCCTTTTTTGTGTATTTTAGATACTCTCTATCAGATGCTTAAATGGTCAAATATAGTTCTCATTCTGTAGGCTGCCGCCTCACTCTATTGATGGAAGTTATTTTAGCTTCATGGGACATCACTTTTAACTGTCAGTCTGAATGCCTGTGATATTGGTGTCCTTTGCAGAAAGTTCTGTGCCCATGGGATCAACTTTATTCTTTATTCTGTTTTCTTTAGTACATCTGGTCTTATGTTGAGGTGCTTGATTTACTTGGAGTTAGATTTTGTACAAGCTGACAGATTTGTATCCATTTTTCATTCATCCATGGGTAGTTGAGGAGGAAGTGCTATGGCTGGCAGGCAGAAGAAAGAGAATAGAATGGAGGGGAAAAAGGGCATAAGTAACTTGCCTGGTTCCTAGCCAAGTATTTTCCCTGGTAGAGAGTAGTGCTGGTGGGGGAGTGCTAAGAGGAATGGCTGACAGTAGTAAAGAAAAACTGGATAAGAAAGCATTGTGTTCTCTTCTCTGACTCCAAGACTCTAGGAATAGAAGTAGATTGAAAGGGAATGTTCAGACAGGCAGACGGCAGCATATTAATAGTACTCTCAAGAGTCTATAGGTGGGAAAGAGAGCACATGTAACCTATACAAAGGTGACCCTAAAGTAAACTAGAATCCCTATAGTTATAACTCTTTTTCAAGTCCAAATTCTCTTAACCATGAGGTCCTATAAGATCTGTAGTGAAGAAAATAACAGAACAGAATAAACATGCCAGCTCTACTTTACAGCCATTCCCTAACTGGTGAATACTTCATGGTTCTTCCTGGCATCCCCATTATTAGGGATCTTCACTTTAACTTAGGACTTGCCCTCACATCATATCACAATATCTTTCTAGAACCATTCTGCAAGGACTAAAATGTTAAATACATATTCAGTGGCCTCAACTGCCCATTCATAATCCCCTCAAGATTGCATCCTGCATCCTTAAGATTGCATCCTGAATCCTTACAAGACCAACATCACTGAACAATATTGTCGATTTCTGCTGCCAGATCAGAATGTAGCTGATGCACCTTGGACAAAAGTTTCATTACCCTCTTTTCTTGGAATTTACTTTCAAGGAAACCACATCATCTTAGGCATTTCTCCTTTAATAAGTATAAATCTTTATAAGATGGAGTCTCCAAGATATAGGTTTGTCCATTAGATAGAATCATGATACTCATACAACCATAAGTCTTCTTTTAAGTGGTGATGATCTCTAGCAATTACTGCTGCTTTTTAAGAACCAACTGAAATACACTTCTATCCTGACATTTCTACATTTCTCATTTTAACTTCACTCATGTTTTAAGTACACAGCAGATTAAAGGCAAAATTTTCACCAAAACATCAAAGAAATGATCCACCCATACCACAGGTTCTGACTCCTTGACTTTCTCCAAAATTTCATGAACTAGGCCTTATCTGTCTGTTTGTCCTTCAGTCACAAGAAAGCCACACACAATTCTTTGAAGTCTTGTTTAAATAAATAATGGCATTTTAGAACAAATTTTGAAATACTTTTGCATTTCTCTCACATAGCTGTTTCAGGGTCATAAAAAGCCACATGGTTATGTTTTTCACAGTAATAGACCCACTCCTGATACCAATTTCTATTTGTTTTGTTTTCCTATTGCGATAATAAAATACTCCAATAAAAACAACACTGTGCAGAAGGAGTTTATTTGGCTCACTCTTGCAGGTTATATTCTATCTTTATGGAAAAGTCAAGGTACTAGTAAGTTGACTTTACTGATACTACTACAGAGAGAACAGAATGAAGCCCTGCATGTACACTCATTATGTTCACATGGAGGATACTTTACTGAGCATGAGTTTATTAAGATTAATCCTGAGTGGATTATTATAATAATAATGTTTAGCATGTGTCAAACACAGTAATCATTTCCATAAATTTTATTTAATATTGTTCTTTTAACATTACTGTGAGATAGTACTTAGTAATAGTCACTTATTATTTTTTAGTTTTAAAGCTACTTGAATAATATCAAATTGCTAATAAGAGGCTAATTTGTTTTCCAGTTGTAGATGGTAGAATATGAGGTAGTTGTCACAGTCTACTGATTTTCAAAAGCCTTAAAATTTAGAAAAAATAAACTCATTAATAGAAATATGTTCAAGGTGAAGACAGATTAAGATAATGTTAAATATCAGACATCTCTTGTAAGGTATACATTTATTAGAGTTTATGTTTTCTCAGTGGTTGGTTGAGATTGCCTTTGGAAATATGGACAATTGTTGCCTTAAAAATCTATGATTTTATGAATGAAATGAAAAAAAGTAGGAAAATTGAGACATTAAGTTTATTTCGAGTTATTCAGAGAAGAACAAATATGTGTTGAAATGATTACCTTTTAAATATTTCATTGTCTATTTCTCCAGACATGTGCGTATTAGCCTTGAAGAACACATTTCATACTAATTGAGAAGAATTGGTTATTTCTGCAGCCTGTCTCTACACAGATGAGCTGGTGAAACAATCTGAGACTGCTTTCGAGGGAAAAAAAGTTCTATCCATTAGATACTAGTTTTATCATCTGTGTAACTCTCAGAATTCAGAAAAAAAAAAACCTAAATAATCCAAGTTCAAAGGAGTTTAATAAGAAAAATTCAAAGCTTAGGGACTGATACATGTAGATCATATGGACCCTTCATAACTCTTAGTATATTCAGAATTTGGAATCGTTTCAGGAAAATACTAGTAATGAGCTCAATTTTTAGTCACAAAGATGCTAGCATATAAGGGTAAAGGCTATATCTACCCCAAGCTTGTGCAAAAGTTATGTAGATGTTGTTTTAAGCCTTGGACCCTTTGTTGTCAGTTTGTAGAGAACAACCTACAGTCTTGGCAGCAGCATAGGGGATTCCCATGGATCCCATTTGGGCAATAACTCAATTATATCCCTAACAAAATCCTGATACTGGCAACTTCAGTTTGCGGCAAGAGATGATGAGTTTGAATGTTCTCTGTTCTCTCCCTATTATTTGCTGCATATATATGGAAGATTCTACTGTATTAAGTTTCCACACTACCTTGAAATGGGTCTGAATTTTAGCAGCCTCTCCCCATATCCCTTCCTTCATTTATCTTGACCTTCCCATTCAGCCCCCAAATGATCTACAACTATTTATTCTATTTACATTTTATAAAAGATCTCTGTACTCTCAAGTCCCTTACTTTATACCAACAGTCTGTGGTTCTATGGATGGTAGCTTGGTTATCATTGACTTCACAGCTAATTCACACTTATAAGTGAATACATACCATATCTATCTTTCATGATCTGGCATACATCACTGGGGATTTTTTCTATTGTCCTACAGTTACTTACAAATTTCATGATGTTTATTTTAATGGATGCATATAACTTTGTTATATAAATGTACTGCATTTTCTTCATATTTACATTTGTTATATAAATGTAACACTCATAAATTTGTCCCATGAGGGATGTGATGGTTTGAATATACTTGGCTCAGGGAGTGGCACTATTTGGAGGTCTAGCATTGTTGGATTAGGTATGTCACTGTGAGTATGGGCTTTAATACTCTAGTCCTAGCTGCTTAGAACCAAGTCTTCTGCTAGCAGCCTTCAGATGAAGATATAGAACATTTGGCTCCTCCTACACCATGCCAATACCACATGTGTAATTGGTAAAATCTCTTCCTGTTCTCTGGACTGCTAATTTGTCTTTTGCAGTAAAAATGCTTCTCATTGTTACAAGGTGTCATTTCTTAATTGTTGTTCTTAGTGCCCATACTAATAATGTTCTGTTTACATAGTCTTTTCCTATCAGAGAAACTTCAAAGCTCTTCCCTACTTACTTTTTTATCATGTTCAGTATATCTGATATTATGTTGAGGTTTTGATCCATTTGGTGTTGTTTTATGCAGGGAGGTGTATATTGATATATTTAGACTTTCTTACATGTAGATATCCAGTTGACCAGCAACAGTGGTTAATGATGCTCTCTTTTTTAAAATGTGTATTTCTGGGTTCTGTATAAAAGCATTAAAAGTAGGGGGATTTATATCTGGGTCTAAATTTCACTCCATTGATAAACTTATCTGATTTTGTGTCAATATCAATACCATAACAATGTTTTTGTTTTTGTTTTTATGGCTTTGTAGTAAAACGTTAAATTGGGGATTTATAATACCTCCAGTACTTCTTACTAAGGTTGTCTGTCAAGTCACTTCTGTAATATCCTATGGAATCCTAGCTCTTCTTCCTTTATAAAAAGTCCTATGAGAAACTTAATGAAAAACCTTGTGTATTAACAGTTGAAATGGTTTTCTTGCAATTTAAATTTCTTATAATTTTATTTTAATTACAAGTTATTGTGTTAGTACTTTCCATATTAGTCACTGGTGTAAATTTTCAAGTGATCAATTTAATTCCCCCTGTAACTACTTACAGTTATTACAGAATGAAGCACTATAAATCTTCACCATTTTTGTAAGACAGAATGAAACAAGGCCAATGTCTCAAAAGGAATCATAAAACTATAATGATACAATCTCTAACTATGAAACCATCAGCCTCTGTTGATAAGAGACTCATGAATGTGTATAAAATTCCAGTTGCTAAGAAATTTCAAGTGTTTTCATGAAGCCACTGCTTCAGAAGATACTATTTTCTGTGCATTGTGGAACTCAGAAGTTAAAGGGAAGCTGTGCGCTTTTTGAAACTTTATTTGAAATATTTAAATATGCAATTACTATAAAGTACATTTTCAAACAAAACATGATTTGAAGCTTTGCAATATGAGATCTGAATTTAAATATGCAAATATATTTGCATTTCATCTATATTCATGTTTTCTCGGTGGTATAAAATCATTATATATATATATATATATATATATATATATATATATATATATATAAATATATATATCTCAGATAAAGATACTATATAAAGCCACTGTACTGATTCAGACATTGTAGGAATTCACTGTGAATTTAATTCATTATTAAATGTTTATTCTAGGATTTATGTTTTTTCTCACAGGAGTGTATGACATAGTGGTATAGCATCATTTGTTTTTCTCATAGGGATGTATGATATAGTGGTATAATGGGTGACACTTTCCTTAAAGAAGGTTCACATTTTCTCGGGTTTGTCGTTAAAGAAATGACAGCTCAGAAATCAGTGTAAGCTGTTTAAATTCTTTCAGCTGACAGTCACTGGGTCATAGAAACACACATAACTTCTGACCTCAATCCATTTCTTTCTTCACTATAATTTTTCATCCGACAAATTACTTTTTCAAGGAAGGTTTAATTCATTTCTAATTAATCTTCATTTCCTCATAAACATGAAGGAAACCTTACAAATATATGACACAGACTAGAGGATAAACATTAAGAACAATGTAACTTCAGGTCACTATTTCAGCTACGGTTATGGAGCCACGGTGATGAAGAATCATTCTCTAACTATGGGTAGCAATGTACTCATGGGAAAAAGCACTAATGGTTAGCAAAGTTAGTTCCGTAATAAAAGTTAATATGCCAGGGAGGTATAGTGTTCTGTGATCTCATTTATAACATATAATTCTCCCCTTTACAGAGATGTGCATCTCTCTCTCCCGCTTTCTGTGTGTGTCTGTCTCTGTCTCTTCTGTCTCTGTCTCTCTCTGTCTCTGTCTGTCTGTATCTCTGTCTCTCTCTGTCTCTGTCTCTGTCTGTCTGTTTCTCTCTCTCTCACTCTCTCTCTCTTTCTCTCTCTTTTTTCCTCATCATGCTCAGCTTCTGTTTTTGCACTAGTCTTGGGATTGGGGCCTTTTCTGGGTGATGAGCATACTAGTAGCCAAATAATTAAACAGAACATACAATCTTAAACTTTCTCAGTAGCCAGCAAATATCAATAGTTCCCCAGTTAGTGGATGGATTCCATATACACTTTCTTGGCCTCAATGTTGGGATTTTGTCTGGCGTAAGCTTGCATAGGTCTTATTCACCTGTCAAAATGATTGTGAGTTCACATGGGCATCTGCACTCTTGTGTCTGTAAAACACCACTTCCCTCAAGTGATCCACTACATTCTTTTTTATTTTTATTTTTACTTTTATTTTTATTTTTCGGTTTTTTTTTCAAGACAAAGTTTCTCTGTATAGTCCTGGCTGTCCTGGAATTCATGCTGTAGACCAGGCTGGCCTCGAACTCAGAAATCCTCCTGCCTCTGCCTCCCAAGTGTTGGGATTAAAAGCGTGCGACACCACCACCCAGCTCCTTTTGTTCTTAATATCTTTCTGTCCTCTGTGAATGGCCAACTCAGTTAATTAATTGAGCAAATGCTTACTGTGGGATTCTTTTGTGACAGGCTTTAACTGAAGCACTAATGGTAGACTAGTAAGATCACTAAACTGTCTTCATGATGATTAGAGTCCAAATGAGAAATAGTAATACTAATTAAATATAACCTATAATAGAACATTTTTATTATGGGATGAAGGACTTTTTGTTTTCCCAAATCAAGTCTTACAGGATAGAGAACACTAGTCATTGTAAATACCCATGATATAACTATCATATTCTTCCTTCATTATTTGAACTAAAACACAAAAAATAAATCTCTGTATATACCTCATGTCAGTTCATGATGACTACTTATGTATAATTGCAGACATGTAGCCTTTACTGTAAAATAATTTTTATATTTCCTCTGTTATGTTGTAAAATACTGATGATTTTTTTCTAAAGTTGGAGTAATATATTATTTAAATATCTCTGTGAGTACAAGTTTGTACTCAACTATAAATTATTTAAAGGATAATATGTGCATTTGCATGTAATATTTTAATGTTTTAATTAGTATGATAAAGACAAAGAAAGGCTGAATGGGGTTTGATAAGAAATTCTGGATGTTGGTCGGTGGTTAGAGATGGTTTGGTGGTTAAGAACAGTGGTTGCTCGTTCAGAAAACTAGGGTTCGATTCCAAGCATGGTGACTCAAAAGTGTGTAATTCCAGATCCAGGAAGTCTGGTGCCTTTTTCTAGCTTCCATGGACACCAGGTATCCACATGGTACACAGATATACTGCAGATAAAATATTCATACACAAATCTAGAAAGTAATTTTTAAAAAGGAATATTCTTAGGGCTGGCAATATGGCTCAGTGGTAAGAGCGCCGACTGCTCTTCCAAAGGTCCTGAGTTCAAATCCCAGCAACCACATGGTGGCTCACAACCATCCGTAATGAAATCTGATGCCCTTTTTTTGGAGTGTCTGAAGACAACTACAGTGTACTTACATGTAATAAATTAAAAAAAAATGTCCACTAAAAAAAGAAATATTCCAAGCTTTGGAATACCCACGAAAAAAACTCACAGACCATATGCAACCCAAGAAGAAGGAAGATCAAAGTGCAGGTGCTTCAGCCTTACTCAGAACAGGGAAGGAAATAATCAGGGGAGGCAGAGGGAAGGAGGGATCTGGGAGAGAAAGAGGAGGGAAAGGGCTGGAGAGATGGCTCAGTGTTTAAGAGTACTGACTGCTCTTCCGGAGTTCCTGAGTTCAAATCCCATCATCCACATGGTGGCTCACAACCATCTGCAATGAAATTGGATTACCTCTTCTGGAGTGTCTGAAAACAGCTACAGTGTACTTACATATAATAAATAAATCTTAAAAAAAAAAAAGAAGGGAAAAACAGGGCAGTATGATCCGTGGGAGGAGACAGAAGGGAGCAGTACAGAGGGTTAGGAAATTGAATGAAGTAATGTATCAGTGGGGGATGGGAAACTGGGGTACCACTAGAAAGTCCCACATTCCGGGCCCCAAGAGGCTCCCAGACCCAACAGGGAGGACATTAGTTGAAATACCCTGAAATATCTGGTGCATAGGCATGACCCCTGGTTGAGGAATGGGGCCACACACCCATCTCAAAATTATTAGTCCAGAATTTCTCCTGTAAATAGGAAGTGCAGGGGCAAAGAATGGAGCAGAAAATGAAGAAAAGTCTATTCAGAGATTGCCCCACCTAGGGATCCATTTCATATGCAGACATGAAAAACAGTCACTATTGCTGATGTCCAGAAGAACTTGCTGACAGGAGCCTTATACCAGCTTATACCTCCTTAGAGGCTCTGCCAGAGCCTGACCAATACAACTGTGGATGCTTGCAGCCAACCATCAGACTGAGCAAGTGGTACCCAACAGAGGAGTTAGGGGAAGGTCTGAAGGAGCAAGCTAGCTGTAGGGGTTTGAACCCCATAGGAAGAACAACAATATCAACCAACCAGACTCACAAGAACTCCCAGGGATTAAAACACCAACCAAGGGTGCACATGGAGGGACCCATTGCTCCAGCTGCACATGTAGCAGAGGATTTCTTTATCTGGCATCAATGGGAAGGGAGACGTTTGTTTCTGTAGAGCCTTGATGACCCAGTGTGGGAAATGCTAGGTTGTTGAGGCTGTAGTGAGTGGATGGATGGGAAGCACACTCATAGAGGCGGGGAGGGGAGGGGCATAGGAGGTTTGTGGAGGAAAAACTGGGAAGGGGGATAACATTTGAAATGTAAATAAATAAAATAATCAATAACAAACAAAAATTAAAAATACCAAAAATAGTAATAATGCCTTATTGTTATAAATGGTTTTACTGTGACCTTGAACAAGGTTTTTAAACTTATCTTTGTCTATCATGATTTTTTCTTTTTGGTGATAAAAAATGTGTATTCATCAGATGTAGAGATATTTTAAAATTGTAAACAAGTAAATATTGAGGAAAATGTTCTGAATACACAAGCTTCAAAGTTGTCAGTAAGTTCCAAAGGGATTCCATGGTGAATTACATGGATCCCTGATATTTATGTAGATATTTAAAGTATTTTCTTTCTGAACTACAACGGAGAGCTGTGCACTAGCTCCCCTGCCTGGGACAGTTCCTGACAATCTGATAACCTAATAACACAGGTGCATTATTTTGTGACTCTAGGGCTGCATTTCAAGTAGGACTTCATTGAAGTGAAAGCAGATGCTCAGGGCTCCATTTGTGTGTGTGTAAAGGTTTGAGGTGGTTTTCGTTTCCGCGCTCTTCCAACTCCTCCTCGCTACCTGACATGACATGACTTATATTCTTCTTCTGTCTTCAAAGCCAACAATTGTGTCACTCTCATATTTGATTCTGCAATTTCATCTTTCTTTCAAACCACTGTCTCTACTGTGTGAATCCCTGAGAGCTATTCAAATAATACAGCATGACTTCCCACTCTGTAGCTCTTGATTATGTCTGAAATGTTCCATTAGCCATGTAAAGTGACACATTAAAGAGTTCTGTGGATCTAAGCTGGGATTCAAAGACCATCAGTTATATTTGGTTGTCTGGTTTTGATTTGACAATGTTTTCTGATATTTCTCTCCATTATAAATATTTTTATTTCACATATTTCTCAGACAGTTTCTGATTTGATGTAGAAAAACAATGTAAACACTTCAATGAGGGAAATGATTTTGAAAAAATATTTATCTATTTTACATTTCTTTAAATTAAAATGTAATCATTACATAATTTCCACCTATTATTTCCTCCCCGAATCCCTCCCATGTACATGTCCCATTTTGCATTTTGTCCTCCCAAAGCCTTTCCCTTCATTCATGTTTTTTTATATATACATATATATATGTATATATATATATATCATGTATATATATCATATATTTCATGTATATACATCATGTGTGTGTGTGTATATATATACACACACATCATATATATATATATATATCATGTATATATACAAATATATTCATGTATATACACACACACACACACACACACACACACATATATATATATATATATATATATATATATATATATATATATATATATTCCCTTTTGAATGGCCCCCCATAAAATTTCTGCTTTCCACATTAGCATGACAAATGATGGTGTACTTCTTCAGCAATTTTTTAGGCAGCTGTATTGTTGAATTTCTATGGGTGCAGGTACCTAATCATTCGGAAAGACACAATCTCACAGTAGGTTTCCTGGGCTTCTACCTCTCAAAATCTCCCTGCTTCTAATTTCATTATGTTCCCTGAGCCTAAGGTAAAGAAATTGTATTATATATGTATGTATTGGTTGGGACACACTGTGATCTCTGCATTTTGATCAGAATGGACTCTTGTTGTTGGAAAAAATAAGTTTCTTTGGTAACACTTACCAGTAGGTATAAAGGTAAATATTTAGATTCTTTCGTAAAGTGGCAGTAGTAGCTTATTATTTAAAATATTTATCTTACTTAAGAGACTAGCCCTCAGCAGTTAGGTTTCAAGTAGCAGATATTTTTCCCTCCCTCCTGTTGAGTGGACATTAAGTCTAATTTGGCACAATAGCTGTAAATGTACAATAGTTGTATTTATACCTTGGCAATACAGGAACATTTTGAATGAGGTAGTGTTAATCATGACACTGTATTTTCACTTATACATGTATTCTCCATAGAATTATATGCATATGATGTCAAAACACACACAATATTTATGACAGTATTGTTTATAAGGCTCTGTATAACAAACACCTACTTATTGGATAGGGAATAAATAAGGAATATTCATAGAATGGAATATGCACAACAGTGATCAATGACTCCATCTACAGTAGTCATAGCAAAAATATAATAATAAGTCAATGAATCCAGAGGCAGCATAATTTTTATGTTTCAGTAATATAAATCTTTGAAATGTGAAAATCTATTATTGGTAGAAGTCAGGATGATAACTGTCTTTTCAGAGGAGCAATAAACAATGGGACATGAAAACACAATTCAGTATTATAAGCAATGTTTTATTCCTTAATGTTAAATATATTAAGTCAGTTCAGCAATTTGTATACTTTTTATTTATATGAACTTATATGAAAGATAAAAGTAAGAGAAAAAATCATAATCATGTTTACATGTATTCATATTCTTTTCAGTTATTATTTTTCCCTGATTTAGAAGCTATATTTACATTTATATATTTATATTTAATATATAACTGAAGCTATTTACAGTTTCAATTTGAAATAATATATCTAACAAGTGCTAACTAATATTTAAGTGTGATAAAATATTGGTTCTATAAAAACAATTGAAAATATTTGACAGCATGGCAGAGGAAAACTTGCAGATGGAATAAAGATTATACACGTAAAATAAGGAGATCCATTTAATATTTAATGATCAAGAAAGACACCCAATATTGATACTTGGCCTCAACAAGCACAGAGTGCAGAGGTACCAGCAAAAACATTCTCAAACATATTCTCGTGATGCACATATACCACTTACCCCCCCCACACACATAAACATGCACCCCACAAACTTATTTTTTTTCCAGAATCGCTTATTATATAACTTATGAGATCCAGCTTACATGGAAAGAGAAGAATTCAAAGTTATGGCTACATCCTGAAATGAAAAAAAATTTTAGAAGATTTACAAGTCTGAAAATATATTGGACAACCTGAACCTAAACATGTCTTACGGGTAGGATGAATACAAGACTACTACAAGTGTATACACATGCTGTTGGACTTCCTACTTGGATGGAAATGTATCTAGAGACTAGGAAGTTCAGTCATATAGCTCTGAAGGAAGAGCATACTGCATTTGAAGGGTATCCTAAGACATGGATGCCCAGGAACCACGCAGCTCTGAGAGGGAAACCTCCTCAACAGAGGTGTTTTAGCTCCCATGAGAAGATATCCCAGGCTGAGCTGAGGAGTCCTGCTCCACTCCTTTGCTTCTTCCATTCTTCTGTTCTTGCCTTTGTCTAATGAGTCACACCAGGCAACAAACTCATAAAAAGGATTTATTGGGAGGGTCCAGAATAAGGGGGACAAATTCAGAGATGGCTGCCTCTGCTACAAGATAACAGCCAGGAACTGAGCAGGTCCAGCCTTTATAATAGCAATTCTTGTGAGGGCCGAGGATTCCAGAGTAGAAATTTCCAGTGTGTGTGTGTGTGTGTGTGTGTGTGTGTGTGTGTGTGTGTGTGTGTGTGTGTGTGTATGTGTGTGTGTGTACATGTTCCTGTTCAGAATTGGTGAGTTTTTATGCTCAGGAGTTTTGTGGGGAAAAAATGATGGGTTTCTCTGCTCATAGATTAGTGGCATTTGATTCAGACATTTTGCCTAAAATTAGTGTAATATGGAGAGGGTCCTATTGAGGGTCTGGAGACAACCTATGTGACAGTTACAAAGGCGGGAAATGTAGTTTTGGCAGTTAGAGTGGTATAGGGGAGGAGCCTGGCTGCAGGAATTTCTCAGAAAAAAGACGGGACCACTTTATTTGTAAATCCTCTTTGAGGTTTGACAAAATTTTCAAAATATACAAAGGGAGTCCACAGCAGGGAAGCCTTTCCCTGCTGCTTGACACCTCATGACTACCCAACACACATGCTACGAATTCTTCTAAAACCATGGTTCTCAAAATAGGATCCATTAGGCTCTGAAGGAAAAAAAGGGCACTTTCAAAAGGTCCACAGTTAAAACAATTGCCATTAATACTAGTGGATACTATATGCTACTTTTATTGCATTGACATTTCAGTCAAAGTACAAAAATGACACAAACTTTGTTTTATAGTGTCACAGGTAACGTAGAGGTTTGAATGAGTACTAGCAGTCACTAGTCACTTTAAGCAATTGCATTAAGGAAGAACTAATGCCGTAGTTACACTTAAGTATGTCATAAGATATCAATGAATTATAACTATAATTAACCTGAAATTTTAAATAACTAATTCATTGTAACATCACATATTACTCCTTAACAAATAATAAAACAAAACAGGAACTAACACTCTACAGCCTATAAAAATATATGTTGTCTTATGGAAAAACATACATATCTCTGAGTTGGCAGCTGAATTAGCTGCTTTTTTTGTCATAGAATATTATTTGTACCTGAAAAAATAATGACTTTAAACTATTGTTACTTGCACTGGAATATTTATTTTCTACTTTCTTGTATATACTTTTCTGTTCCTATGTTCTAATTTGTCATTTGAAGGACATTGATCTACACACCCATTATAACCATCACACGAATCATGTATTTAATGAAATTTTCTTCTAAAGGATCACTTACTAAAACCAATGACATACAATATTCTTAGACACAAATTTGCAAAATTCTCATTCTCAAAGTTTGAACTAATGAGAATTTTAATATATGTTACTGTTGATAGATATTATAAAAAGCAATATACTTTTATGCCAATAAAGTTTACTTGATATAATGTACTTTGATGGCTAAGTTATAATTAATTGGAAGGAAATATTTATGTATAATGAATAAAGAGAAAGAAAAGGGAATTTGATAACATGCCTTCTAATCCCTTTAGAAATCCTTTTAATGCCTACGCTGCTAACAAATTTCATTTTGCTTTTTAGGTTAACAGGATTCCACCTACCACCACCAGTGACAAGTACCAAATCTGTGTTCTCACTACGGTTGACCAGTGACTTTGCTGTTAGTGCTCACGGATTTAAAGTATATTATGAAGGTAAGTGATAGTAGTACAAAAGACACCAATTCCCATTTTACTGTATGTGAACAGTAATCCTCCAAATGTGATGATAGAAGACTACGTACCATAGGAGTATAGTGTCAGTATTTACCTATTGGTCCCAAATCTTGTGAAGAGATGGCTTCATTTTTTTAAAAAAAAATATTTATTTTTACTTTATTTATGTGCACCATGGATATGCATGCAGTACCAGAGATAGCCAGAAAAAGGTATTAGATGTGTTATTCCCTAAGGAACTTCTTTTCTTATCAATCACTAATGTACTGTAAACATCTAGTGTTGCTAGCTTTTATGTTTTCACACCAACTTAATCCTAGGCATAGGAACAATGTTTCTCTGTTTCCTTAGGAGTTAATGACAAAATCAAAACAAGGCTTAATGAACCATAGATTAGAGTAAAAAGTAGTGTGGTCAAAGAGTAATGGGTGGTATAGAGAAATCTCAGTTCTGCTGAGGATGCTGAAATGTATGGAAATGCATATGTTAAAGTGAATAAAATTCTTAATGGTAAAAAAAATCTATTCTTGAATATTTCTGGTAGAAATCATAGATTAATAACATTAAGTTCATTTATATAACAATTATACTTATATGAGGAAAATCTGCCCCCCCAGTCATAATAGTATTCTCTATATATAATTGTTTAAAGAATATGCTACAAAACAATCTTGAAAGTAGTATAAATGGAACAGTCCAAATTTAAGCATTTTATATCTGAGAAACTTGCAAAATAAATGTTATCTGGTAGAATGATGATTTTCCTCCTCCTCCTTCTTCTCCTCCTTCTCCTCTTCTTCCTCCTCTTCTTTCTCTTCTTCTTCTTTTTTTTTTTCTTGTTTTTTTCTTCTTCTAAAATGTAGTGTACCATGGAAATAAAATGCTTCCTAAGTTTGTCTCAAATATCAATATATATATAGAAGCTTTGAATATTTTTTTGTGGCATACACTTCTGAATTCTTCTTTTTCAAAGGAAAATGATTTCAATCTTATCTTTCTTTCTTCCTTTCTTTCTTTCCTTTCCTTTCCTTTTTTTTTTTTTTTTTTTTTTTTTTTTTTTTTTTTTTTTTTTTTTTTTTTGAGACAGGGTTTCTCTATATAGCCCTGGCTGTCCTGGAACTCATTCTGTAGACCAGGCAGGCCTCAAACTCAGAAATCATCCTGCCTCTGCCTCCCAAGTACTAGAATTAAAGACATGCGCCATCACTGCCCAGCCTCAATCTTCATTTTAATCATTTTTGCAAGACATTTTTATTCATCTTGAAAAGTTAATTCATAATATTCATTACCACAATCACAAAAGTTTAAGTATAATTTTGATAATCCCTGTGATGTTAAGAATGCAAATATTTTCTAAGTGCTTTTTTGGAAAAAAAGTCTTATATTCTTTTCATTAACTACAAAGTTATTTTTAGGGTAGTTTACACTTCAAACAAGTAGAAAGTATATTAAAGTATAAGAGCAGGTGGTGAGTTTTGACATTAGCATGTTTTCTGGTTTAGCTGTCAAGTTCTATAAATTCATTTTCAAAGTGTTCCAGTGACTATCATTGCTATCATAAATATGACTCTTAATGTCTCAGTGTTTTGCTCTTTGTAAATTTCTGTCATATTTTTTTCTATAGGAAAAGTGACATACATTCTATAACTTTCAAACATACTTTTGAGATGTTCTAATTTTAAATATATAACATAGTTATTCAAGTAGAAGTGAGGGATTGGCTACCACACTTTGGTATCTTTGCCTTGTTATTTTATGTTCCTTGAACTTCAATAACAATTTACCCTAATTTTCTGAGTTTAATATAGTACACAATATGTAATTCTATAGCTCTGTATGTGAAAAATCTTAAAGATCTGTGTTGGATTATTTTCTCAGGGTCTCACAAAGTGAAAATATGAGCTGAGCTGAGCTCTCATCAGAAGGTACAAAAAGACCTGAACTTTGAAGCTTATTCTGGGCTATAATCATTCAAGGTTGTGGAACTGATATATGCTTCATACAAGTTGGAAGCCATGAGTGCCTAATACATATACGTCTTCTCTTACCCTGATTCATGAGTCTCAGTGCCAGCCACTGGCTCACTGATCATTCTGAGAGCACCACTGCATATTTTTAGTTAGATCTGATTACTTCCAATGTAAGAGAACCAAGGATTGTGATAATAATCTCCATTTCCCACGTGTTTCCCCATGGATAGAACTGAATTATCAAGCAGTTCTAATCAATCTTTCCAGTGTGAAATAAATGGCTGAAAAATATAAATCCATCTGCCATTCTCACCAGAAGTTTTGAACTGTCTCTAACTTTCATTAGACTACTGTAGACCATTACATTAAACAATGGAGGGTGCAATTCTCCTTTCTTCTATAACATCCACATTAGGATACTCTTCACCATGGAATGAAATATTTTTATTGAATTTCTTAGAATCGAGCTTTGATGTATGAAATTTATAAAAACTGTTTTTATTCTCAATATGTAGAGGCTTCTTTACTTTTCGTCATTATTATCTCTCATTGTCTTACACTTTTCATCATTGCGGGAAACATTTATTCACAGAATTTTTCTCTCATATGTCTTTTAGTTGTAATTTTAAATAGGAAGAAAAGGGCCCTCTGTTCTCTGAAACAATG
The DNA here is from genome assembly GCF_000001635.26 of Mus musculus. NCBI lineage: Eukaryota > Metazoa > Chordata > Mammalia > Rodentia > Muridae > Mus > Mus musculus. The sequence goes on along the minus strand of NC_000081.6, from coordinate 48,619,336 downwards.
AGTTTGAGAAACACCAATATATACTATGTCATATAGTCAAGTGATTGTCGAAAGCTGATAAGGGTACAGCTAATAGGAAATGTATTTTTTTAATGGGACAAATTATGAGTATGGTTCTTATGCTTTTCTACATATGATGAACACATGTCAGAAACATTTGCCCTCTTTAAAAATATTTTTTTTTGTTCTTTGGGACTTTCATGTGTTTTGATCACATTCTCACTTCTATCTCAACTGGTCCCAGATCCATGTCTTCATCCCTACCATCCAGTCCTAATCCCATCAAATTTGCATAGAGTTTTTTTTTTCATTTTTTTTCCTCCTCAAGACCAATTTGTTCTTGCCAGATGCTCTTGGATGTGCATTCGTTCACTGGAGAGTGTTTGATTTACCAGAGGCTCCACTCTTAGAGAAAATTGCCTCTTCCTCTTCTTGCAGCTAACAATTGCCAATAACTACTCAGCTAGGGGTGACACTTAGTGCCCAGCTCCCATTGCCATGCTGGGATGAGATCTGGCTCAAGCTTGCTAGGGTTTGTTCATGCTGTCACAACCACTGTGCGTTCATATGTGCAGCTGCTCTGCTGCATCCAAAAGACACTTGCAAGGAGGGAGTTCTGTAGATACACTCTATTTAGGGCTAAGTTTCCAGCAGTCTCTTATTCCTTCACCTTAACCATGTGTCCATCTCTGTGTTGATCACCATCATTTTCATATTTTAATTTAGTAGTATAAGAAATGTGGCTGACAACTCTAATACTGTGAAGCGCTCGCAGAAAATTTTTTGCTGCCCATTCACAATATTGTGATGTGGCTTTTCACTCCAGAAAATAATGTAATAGTTTTCAAAAAGCAAGAATTGAAAAGCTAACACACCAGCCAGTTTCAAAAGTTTATTGAAATGTTCTACCATCACAATCTATACATAGTTTTGAGAAGTTTAATGGGAACTTCAATTTGCACTTAAGCAATTCTGATCAAATGCGTAGTGGTACAAAAGTATTTTTAAAATAAGAACAATTCTCAATATGTGTTAAAAACACTTTGGAAAAAATAATGACAAATACATCAGTTATTTTTTTTAAAAGCTACAAAATTGTTATAATAAATACTTGACAAATAAAAGAATAGTTAGACTTTTTAGATTCTACTCACCTGTCATATATAACCTTCTCCCCCTGAGAACATCAATGCATCTTAGTGTTCATTTCGAACTGTAGAATTTGTTTTTAATTCTTAAGCTTTAAAATTCTCAGCAAGATTTTGAGTAAATGCTTATAACTCACAATCAAGTCAGTCATTCTCTGGCAAAACAGCTGAGTTGCAACGAGAGAATTCTGTGCTATAACAATGCAATTATTAAATCATTTGTTAAACATATTTTGTAAAGGCAGATGTTATGATTCAGAAAACATGGTGGAACAACTGTCATTCAGGAGAAGACAGCATCCTTGTTTGTTGCCTATTGCACAGATTGAATTCTTTTGCCTTTGGCTTTACACAGAGCAGATATATTTACCCATGGAAATACTGTAATTCCAAAGTGACATTCTTGTCAAACAGACAATTTATGATAATGTTGTGTCAGGGCATTTTGAAAATGTTCTTATTTTTTATTTTTATATTTCTCCTTGTTTAGCTAAAGCCCCTTTGGTATGTATCATGGTTCCCAGATTAATGTTTCTATAGGTTTTCTGAGTTTGTGACATGGAGTAGGTTTCCATGTCTATCTGGTTTTTTGTGTGTTTTCTTGGCCTTGCTCCTCATGTTTCTTTGCCCTATTTCAGCATTTTAGGTTTGCTCTTATCTTCTTTAATTCTATTATTATCATCGCTTAGAAACATGATTATTTTCTAATGAGAAGAAAAGGGAGTGTATTTAGATTGGAGACATGGAAGTAGGATGAATGGGAGAATTAGAAAGAAATTTTTAATCAGGATCAGTCTACTCCATAGAAACAATATTACAATAAAATATAGAATAGGATATATAGATGTAGTTTTATTTATTGTCATGCTGGATCTCCATTTCTAAGTTAAAAGTATTTTATCATATTTACAAAAATCCTTCAGTGGCTTGAAAAATTTTAGAAATAAGAGGATTACTTTATACTTATCATATTTTGGCAAAGTGTAGCAAGACAGCCTCCACATTTTCCTGAATCTCTAGTTTTGTTTCTAGTTATGAGTTGTGTGAATTTACAGAACTTCCCTATGAACATTTTATTTTCCTTATAAATGACGTTTTTTAAGTGATGCCAACTTCACTCAAGTCTCTTTGTTTTTGTCAGGACATTCTGTGTAACAAATTCAGTCAATTTCTGAAAATTATTTTAAAAAATACATAGTTGAAGTCAACATTATGCCATTTGTGTATATATACTCAGTGTGTCAACACCTTGTCTCAATTTGGTTCTCTTTGTTTGGAATATTTTACTCATAGTTATCTGCTAGAAGTTTGAGGTCCCATGACAAGTTTTATATACTTTGTAAACTTGCCTTCAATCTTACCACATTTAATGAGTGCTTGTTGAGACTCAGTTTACACAGTGTACAGCTGACCATCAGAATAGATAATGAGGAAATGTATAGTATATATACTGCTTCAGAAGGACTAAAGCTTAAGAAAGTGCATGAAGGCAGACACAAGATTTATTTAAACTTAGGATATCATTGTTTACATAAGATTGTTAAAATATGCTAACAAATATATATGTGGATAAAAATCCTTACTGTCTTAGTAATTTATGAGGCAATCAAAATACTAAGTTTATAATACATAATCTTTGTGCTTCACATAGCAAGGATAAGATGATACAAAAGGATGTATTTTATTATTCAGAATAGAATGAGTAATTTTCGGATTTAGTCACATTTTGCAATGAATATCCTTCCTTTAACTATGTTGCTAATTCCATCAATTTGCTTAAGAGTTTCATAGTCATTGCTTTTAATAGCTGAGTAGTATTCTGTTGTTTAAATGTAGCACATTTTCTCTATCCATTCCTCTTTTGAAGGACATCTGGGTTGTTTCCAGCTTCTGGCTACTATAAATAAGGCTGTTTTGAACCTAGTGAAGCATCTTTCCTTGTTATATGTTGGAGCAACTTTTGGGTGTATGTCCAGGAGTGGTAAAGCTGGTCCTCAGGTAGTACTATGCCCAATTTTCTGAGGAACCACCAGACTTATTTCCAGAGTGTTTTTTTTTTTTTTCAGCTTGCAATTCCACCAACAATAGAGGAGTTTTCCTCTTTCTCTACATCCTAGCTAGCATCTGCTATCACCTGAATTTTTGATCTTAGCTATTCTGTCTGGTATGAGGGTGAGGTAGCCCAGTCACAAAAGAACACACATGGTATGCACTTACTTATAAGTGGATATTAGTTCAAAAGCTTGGAATACACCGAAGATACAATTCACAGACCACATGAAGCTCAAGAAGAAGGAAGACCAAAGTGTAGGTGTTTTGGTCCTTCTTAGAAATGGGAACAATATAGAGACTGAAGGAAAGGCCATCCAGAGACTGCCCTAGCTGGGGATCCATCCCATGAACACTCACCAAACCCAGACACTATTGTGGATGCCAAGAAGTGATTGCTGACAGGAGCCTGATATAGTTATCTCCTGAGAGTCTCTGCCAGAGCCTGACCAATACAGATGTGTATGCTTGTAGTCAACCATCGGACTGAGCACAGGGAACCCAATAGAGGAATTAGAGGAAGGACTGAATGAGCTAAAGGAGTTTGCAACCCCATAAGAAGAACAACAATATCAATCAATCGGATCCCCCAGAACTCTCAGGGACTAAACCACCACTCAAGGGTACACATAAAGAGACTCATGGATCCAACTGCATATGTAGCAAAGGAAGGCCTTGTTGGACATCAATATGAGGAGAGGCCCTTGGTCCTGTGAAGGCTAGATGCTCCAGTGTAGGGGAATGCGAGGGCAGGGAGGCAGGAGTGGGTGGTTGGGTGGGGGAACACCCTCATAGAAACAGGGGGAGGGGGAGGGGATAAGGGATTTCCAGGGGAAAAACCAGGAAAGATGATAACATTTGAAATGTTAAATAAAGAAAATATCCAGATAGATAGATAGATAGATAGATAGATAGATAGATAGATAGATAGATAGATAGATGTTGCTAAATGATCCACATCTGCCAACTATATCAGTTTTCAGTTTTGTATGAATGCTAGAATGTAGATTAGGTGAGAAATCTTTTTACTTTAATTCCAATAATATATGAAAATATGTTTACCTTAGAATGACAAATAATTTGATAGTCATTACAATTGACATTGTCAGTTGTATTAAAATATATATCATGTGGTGGACTAAAAATTGTTTTTAATTTATTTCTCTGTTTGCTAAACTGTAGTAAGTTTCTCAAACATAAGTTATAAAACTTTTGTTTCCCAATATTTTAATATATAACAAAATATTGTTCAATATTTTGTTCAGTAAGTGGTGTTCAATACATTATACCATGTATCTCTCATGCTGTACTATATAAAAAAATAAATAACAAATGTGTTCACATGTATTATCATGTCTGTAAATTTAAATTTTTCAAAAAGTATTTAATGAAGGAACAAAATAACCTGTTGTTTTGTCTTTGCTTGAGAATTATTCAAGCAAGAAATTTCTTGTAATGGTCATCCCAAATATTGTTTGTGCTGAATAATGTGATAGTTGTCTCTTTGTTAAGGTTTCACAGAATTTCACAGAATTCACAATGCTGTCACTCTGTCATCTGTCCATGTTCAGGGTGAATCAAAGAAAGAAATGATACATGCATATGTAAAGAGTAAAACAAACAGAGAGGTGGAGAAAAGTGTCTGCTCATGATGTACATCTCTGAGCTAACTGTTCCCTGCCAGGGACAGCCAGAACACCAGGCAATAATCCCAAGTCACTTAGAGAGAGTGGTTTCAGGAGTATGGGAAGCCTAGGTAAACTTACTTGTTACTCATTTGTTACCTTAAGAGTCCTTTCAGCAACTATAAAGTATTCACCTTGGATATCTGCTTTTTCCTGAAGGGAAATGAATGGCAAATAGATCCAGGGGAGAGGGGAGATTAGAGGCAGCTTGGAGAAGTAGAGAGAGAAACTGTGATTGGATGAGTTTCATGAGAAAACCTTCTTCCTTCCTTCCTTCCTTCCTTCCTTCCTTCCTTCCTTCCTTCCTTCCTTCCTTCCTTCCTTCCTTCCTTTTTTCTTTCTTTCTTTCTTTCTTTCTTTCTTTCTTTCTTTCTTTCTTTCTTTCTTTCTAGAGAACTGATAACTATAATGTTTCTAGATTTTTTTAAAAAATACCTTTTTTTATAGCCACTGTTTTTAGAAAGGATGATCAACTTTAATACTGAACTTAGCACTTTGTACCAAAGTATAATATGGTATTTATTGTTCAGTCAGTTTGATTAAATGTTAGCATTTGCTCTGTAGCAACAGACTTAATAGAGACTAGTGGCTGATCTGTAGATACTCCAGAGTTTTGAGGATTCAGACATCATTAGTAACTATTAAGTTCAGACTTTTGCACTCTTTTAAATGTAACAAATTGATCTACGAATTGATTCACGGTAACAATAAATCCTTAAGAATACACTGAATTATACTGTACCACAATCAAAGAATTTTTTTCATATTCAGCTAAAGAAATAACAAGAATATAAAACACTAGGTTTCTGGAGCCTTACTTTCCATAGACAGGGAAAAAACAGCAAGGGACATCCAATTGAATCAGTAGTCTGTTGCAGAAGACAATGGCCCTGAAATAAGATAGTTTGACTCAGATATATTAGAGACTAACCAAATTTGCACTGTGTTGGTAGTGGAGATAAGTTCCCTAGGCTGCTGATCAACGACGTGACGCAGTGCTTTTACAGAGGGATGTGGGAACCATTACAAACAGATGAATAACAAATTTTTAACAAACCAATAGAAAATTTTATTAAGGTAATTATTTGTTAAACATGTTGTATTCAATATTATCTCTAAGCTTATAAGATTAGTATGACAAATGAGAACAGTTACCAGACAATTTTTTTTTTCATAAGAATTTTGTATTATCTATGAAAACAGTATTTAGCAAAGGAAAAGATGGTGTATATACAAAATAGGAAGGTCCTTATTTCTAAAATTGTTTCTTATTTATTTATTTATTTATTTATTTATTTATTTATTTATTTACTCTACATCCCTCTCACTGCCTCACTTCTGGTCAACCCCTCCCAAAAACCTTCTCCCCGCCCCCCTCCTTCTCACCTGAGTGGGTGGCCCCCACATATTCCCCCACCCTGGCACATCAAAACTGCTGGGCTAGGCACATTCTTTCCCACTAAGACCAAAAAGGGCAGCCCAGCTAGAAGAACATATCTCATAGACAGGCAACAGCTTTTGGAACAGACCACACTCCAGTTGTTGTAGATATACATGAAGACAAAGCTGCACGTTTGCTTCTATGTTCCTGGAGCCCAGGTCCAGCCCCTGTATGCTTTTTGGTTGGTGGTTCAGTCACTGAGAGTCCCAAGGGTCCAAGTTAGTTGACTCTGTTGGTCTTCCTGTGGAGTTCCTGCAATCCTTCCCCCCAACTCTTCCATCAGAGTTCCCAAGCTCCATCCACTGTTTGACTGTAGGTGTCTGTATCCCTCTGAGATAGCAGCTGGGTGGAGACTCTCAGAGGACAGCCATGCTAGACTCCTGTCTGCAAACATAACAGAGTATCATTAATAGTATCAGGGGTTGGTGCTTGCCCATGGCATGAATCTCAAGTTGATACATTTATTGGTTGGCCATTCTGCTCCATCCTGCATCCCTGCATTTCTTGTACACAGGATAAATTTTGGGTCAAAAGTATTGTGAGTGGGTTGTTGTCCATATCCCTCCCCTGGGGTTTTTTTTCCTGGCTATAGGAGGTGGTCTCTTCAGGTTCCATATCCTCAATTCTGTAAGTTACAGAAAATGTCAACCCCCCATAGATTCTTGGGTGCCTCCCTCATCCCAGTCTCTATCATATCCTGGAGATGATCCCCAACTCCCCATTCCAATCTGTTGAAGATTTCCATTCATTCTCATGGCCATCTGACCATCTCTCCTGTCCTTTCCCACACCTGGCACAGAATCGCCCCCATTGCCCTTCCATAACCCTTCTCCCATTCAATTCCCTCTCTCCATCTGCCTCTAATGGCGATTTTATTTCCCCTTCTAAGTGATATTCAAGCATTCTTGCTTCTGCCTACCTTTTTCATTAAGTTCTTTGGTTCTGTCAAGTGAAGCATGGGCAGTCTGCATTTTATGGCTAATGTCCACTTATAAGTGAGTACATGCCATGCATGTCCTTTTGGGACTGAGTTACTTCACTCAGGGTAGTATTCTCAAGTTCCATTCTTTTGCCTGCAAAATTCACAATGTCTTTGCTTTTAATACCCGAGAATACTCCACTGTGTAGACGTACCACATTTTATTTTTCCATTCTTCAGTTGAGAGACATTTAGGTTGTTTCCAGTTTCTGACTATTATGAATAATGCTGCTATAAACATGGTTGAACAAGTGTCTTTGTGAGATGATGGAGCATGTTTTTGGCTATATATTTATCAAATGGCATACTTCAAATATAACTAAAGCAAGCAGATAGTTACTATATTTATTTATTTCAGAATATGAGTTCAAAAAGATTTCTGATATAGAAACATTTTCATTTATATTAGACAATATAAAGATTTCTATAATGTGAATACAAATTCCCAGCACACCAATTGTAGAAATGTAAATTCTTATTTTCTATAGACTTAAAGCAGGATACCTCTATGTAATTAAAAAGGTTCCACATTATCAATTTGAGGAATTAACCTGAAACACAGTGGTTATATTTCAACTATCTGTGATTTAAAGATCTTCAACAATAGTCTTCTATTATTAAATTTATCCTCTCTAGTAAAGCTGGTATGATTTTATTTACAGTGGAAAAATGCTAACAATATCAGTAACTGAAGATTTCATTTTCCCACTAAACAATATTGGCCTTTTCAACAAGAGCTGTTTATAGAACACCAAAAGACATTCATCACACAAGTCAAGTTTTGTCATGGTTGTACATTTAAAGCTTGAATTAAATTGCATTATTGTGCTCAGTCATTGGAAATGATATTATTGAGATACCCAATGTTAATAAAATACTGGTAAATAAAATTTACCACAGTGCATGATTAGATACATCTTTTATGTATAACCAATTTGTTTCAAATAAGTCTTGCCCATTGTTTTCCACAAAGGCATAAACTATTAGCTCTGGTAGGATAAACACACTCAAATGAACAAACATCTCCCAAAGCTACATTATCTTCAGCTATTGTTCCTTCCTTCTGGTACTCCTTTATAAAAGACTCTGAAAAGCTATCTGTCAAACTTTGATTGGCTTTCCTTTCTATTTTCACCTACCTAAGTATACTTATGACTTTGTTCTAATAATTAGCTGAATCTATTATTTTCAAGGTAAAATAGTGATTTAGCAAATCTAGAGAATACTTCTCTGCTTTCTCTTCCCTGATTTTTATCAGCTTAGCATCTTGGCTTCTTGACATTGTGGTTTACCACAGGTCAAAAACAATGAATCTGAGTAACTATAGTAACTGTAAACAAGAAGCATCTGAAACTATAATCCACAATAAATAACTTAGTCATTATAAATAACTTATTTCAAGTGTTTCTTCTCAGCTGTGGAAAGCTAACTAAATGTGAATAACCATTTACCAAACTTAAGGCACAATTCTCAAATCATTCCTGCAATATATATATATATATATATATATATATATATATGGTAGGAGAGATCTATCAGCAGTTAAGAGTGTCTGCTGCTCTCCCCGAGAACATAAATTCAGGTCCAAGCATTTTACAACTGGCTGTAACTTCAGCTCCAGGGGACTTGACGCAGTCCTCAACATCACCTCTATATACATGCCAAACATTGACACAGACACGAAATATCCACATAAATAAAACTAAATTCTTAGAAGAGAATTTAACAATCCTAGTATTATCTCCCTTTAAAATATTTCCTCTCTGTGTTCCCAAGGAGGCTCTATTTTCCTTTAATTTCTTACTAAAATATATTAATTCCTTAGCTACCTGCAACAGTTACTACTTTTAATTTCTAGAAATTTCATTAAAAATGTTCATCAAATGACCTTGACTCTCATTACTATCAACATTTCTGTTCCAGAGGAACCATCTTTGACAGTGTCTGAGAGGATAGATGTGTCAATTTACCTTGGCTGTGATGAAGCAGTTGAGATGTTCAACTTAATGAAGAAAAATGTTTATTTTGGTGCAAGGCTCCCAGGATTTTTCTCTATAGATGCTAAGCTCCCTTTCCTTTCACCTGTGTTAGGCAACTGTGGCAATCAGTTTTTCCTGTAGCAAATTTTCTCACTTCATGCCAGTCAGGGAACAGAAAATCATCATCTTTTTACTGCATCTCAACCATTCTGCTGGCTTGAGACCAAACCTTCAACACAGGCTCTTGCAGAACTTGCAAGCTACCAACCATAATAGCCATAAATACACTAACGCTATCTATCATTTAGGTATAAGCAGTGAAAAGCCGTAATGGCCGTTCAAATGTTTTATTCACGATTTGGGTTCATGGAGAGTTTGATAAAAACGGCCCTTTAGGGTTGAGCATTGCAAAGTCTTTCAGTCTGCAGAATGTTCACTAGTGATTCTCTGTGCTAATTAGCATCCATTGCAAGACAAAATAATCTAATAGAACTAAGAGTTATATTGATATAAGGGCTTTGTTATATGAATATGAGAGGTATTTTTATCTCTGTGTTCACTTGGGAAAATAATTGTAATAGGCTTTTCCCTTAAGTCTCGTGACATATCTAGTGTCAAATTTTTAGCTGTTTTAGATCTACCCATTATGGTATCATCATTTAGAGGGAATCTTGAATCCAGTCAAAAACATGGCAAGTTATTCTCATGCTATTTTTGATCCTACTGTACCAGTATATTCTGCATGTTGTTCACTATTACAGATCACATGACTCATAGCTAGGTAACATTGCTGATTACTTTCTCCACTAGTAGCATGCAAGGGACATTCTAGCAACTCCAATACTAGTCAGCTGGGGTAAAACTTCTCATTGGCACAAGCTTAACTTCTCTTTGACAAAGGACTCAGCATGATGTAACACATTCTTGATGCTGGATATATCAACTGGTAGCATATAAAGTTTAGTTGGGGCATTGTCTCCCCCGCTACCGGGAACTCTGTTTACATTCCTTTCACATATGGACATATTTTAGGAAGTTGCTGCAGTCTTAGGTTTCCAGGAGACTTCTCATGAGACCTTCAGTGTGAGTTGCCGGTCCTCTTATATCCTCTTTTACATCATCCTCCCATCCCTCCCCCTTTAGTCCTCCTGTTATAGCTTTGCTTTCAATTTCTTTATAACCAAAAACTATACTCCCCTTCCTTGGGAAATCCTCATCACCCTGCAGGCAGATCTTTTATTAGATACTTAGCCTTTGGTTTATATAAATGACACACATATCTAAAGCTTAAATTCTAATACCCAAGTATAGGAGAAAACATGCAATGTTTGTCCTTCCAGATCTGGATTACCTCACCTAGGATGTTTGCCTCAAGCTCTATCCATTTCCAGTCAAATCCCATAATTCCATTTTTATTAGGAGCTAAATAATGTGTTTTGAGAAAATACTTTTATTTTGAATGTTAAGTTGTAGCCTAGATTGTTTTTTTAAATATTACTATAAATAAGATAAAAATGGATAGAGAGACTAAGGGATGGGCCTGTAGTTAAGAGTTCACCTTGCTGCTGCAGAAGACGCAGGTTTGCTTCACAACCCACACATGGCAACTTAAACTTTCTGTGGCTGCAGTTCCATGGGAATAGACACCTGCTTATAGCTTCTGGGGACTTCTGCATGCACATGGTTCATGTACATGAGCACACCCAGAAACACATGGAATAAGTAAATACATTTTTTTAAAGGAATAAAAGTTAACATCAGAGTCTGTCACTGTTGCAGAATAAGGCATGGCAAATATTCATGCTTAATATCATTTTTGTACAGAGCATTTTATTAATGTAAAAGTATTGTAGTTCTAAAATTAAATGTAAAAAGGAATCCAGTCCTGTTTATTTAATAATGCACTTCAAAACATATTTTTAAACTTCTACCATGGGGATTAATACTTAGAAAATCCTTAATAACACTTTTAGAATGTTTACAATTTGATGAGTAGAAACAACATAATCCACTGAATAAGTATGATTCATGCTTTCATTGTTTCAAGCAAACAATTCTGATAAATATATATAAATCTTTACATAAAGAAAAGTAACAGAATTAAGAAACTTTTAGGTAGCAATATGCTGAAGCAGGCTTTGAGTTTTCTTCCCTTCCCTCCCCTCCCCTCCCCTTCCCTCCCTCCCCCTCCCCTCCCCTCCCCTCCCCTCCCCTCTCCTCTCCTCTTCCTCCCCTCTCCTCCTCCTCCCCTCTCTTCCTCCTCCCCTCCCCTCCCTTCCCCTAACTTCCCCTCCCTTCCCTTACCCTCCTCTAACCTCCCCTCCCTTTTCCTTTCTCATCTCTCCCTTTCCAGTTAGCAAGTAAGTTAAGCACTTACCAGCCCAAGGTAATCAGTGAAAGCCTCAAGCTGTTTGCCCTAAAGCCTTTTTCCCTTTATCCTGTATTTCTTTGTCTGTCTTCTACACTATTCTTAATCAGGCCTTTCCTTATTTAAATATTTAAAAGAACCACCAGGAATATCACTACCCTGCTACTGCTTATTTTTAACACAAGAAACAAAGCTCTGTATCTGAGCTGACAACCTTCCTTTTGTGCCACAAATGAGAGAGAAACTTAAGCATTCTTTCTAATTCTCAGCTTCAGTTTTTTCATTATATTATTCTAGAACAGCACCTTTGAGCCACATTTTAGCTTTCTTTCTTTCTTTCTTTCTTTCTTTTTTTCTTTCTTTTAAAAATGTCTGATTTTGTTGTGCTGAACTCCATTATTCTTCTTTTTAAAACATGATCAAATTGGGTGACAATTACTTTCCGTATTTAGATACAAACTGGTTGTTGCTTCCCGCTCATCAGCTTTTTGTATTATTAAAAAATTCTCTCATTCAGGAAAATTGCAGTGCTTAAAAATAATTGACTTCTATAAATATCAAAATATCAAGTAATCTACATCAAATTTTCAACAACCATATTATAAAATGGCTAAACTTGTTGTACTATCTACAATAATACAGATGGCATCAGTTAGTACAAATTTCATTGCCCCATGATCTGAAGAAATGATGAGTACCATTGGTGCTAATCACAGAATTCCATGTGTTTACATCATTACTAAATCAAATGTTGTTCCAAACATTATTACCATAAAGGCTAAATATCTTATATCCTTTCACAATAAGTTGTAATAGAATTTGTGTTATGTTCATCACTGGTATTCTTGTGAGCACTGACCACTAAAAATATTTAAGTCATAAATGTTATATGAAAATATTTGATATTTTTGAAACTCTAATAAGAAATCTTAATTTATATTGTTGTTTTTAATTGATATTCCAGAAACATATGTGTGTCTGTATTCTTTTAACAGGTAGTGAGTGGTCCTTCACTGCTTTACTCCCTATTACTACACATGTATTTCCTATTGTGTTTAATTCACTATGGTACATATATAATAATAATGATTAGAGGTTTACAAAATAAAATTGTCTGTAAAATTCTCATTATTTCATTCTGTACTTACCACTAATTATACAATAAAAGCTAAAATATCAAAACAGGATATAGAAGTGACACACAGTATATTATAATTTAATTTCCATGTTATCTATAATTTATACTCTGATACCCTAAGCACACTATGGATATGAACACAATTATAAAATCAGCATTGATATCTTTTATTTGTTTATTTTTGTGGCAGGGTCTTACTATGTAGCCATGACTGTTCTGGAACTTGCTATGTAGAGCAGGCTGTTGTTGAACTCACAGAGATCTTTATTCCTCTTCTTCCTGAGTGCTGGGATCAAAAGCATGCAGCACTATACCTGTGTTGCCTATATTTTTTGTTTATATTTTGCAAACATAAACACTATTGTACATGAAACTACAATGGCAAGAGAGAATTTATAATTCTTTCTATAATTGAGAGAATATTATAATGGTTAGTAAAAAAATATCATCCTCATTAATTCACTAACTACCAAGAATTCAACGTTATTGAAACAACCATGATTTTTCTGTGCAATACTTTGATTCAGTTAATAAACATTGTGTTGCTGTTGTGGAATGTGACTTGGGTGAATAGCTGAATAAATGTCAGGGACAGTGCATGGTGACATAAATATTGAGTGTTGCTAAACAATACATGTGATTTGGTTGTTGGATATCAAAGAAAACCAAAGTTTCAGGTAAATAAGAATCTTATGGCATTCACCTCATAATCACCATTTATATATAGAGATCTTTGATTCATTGACTTTCTTTTTGAGTAAGAATCTCATACTGTTGGTTGTTCTTGAACCTGTTTGGTCTTGCAGAATGGCTTTGCAATTCGAATTCTTGTAACTTTGCTCCTGAGTACTGGGACTGAAGACATGAATCAATATGCCTGACTATTTTTAAGTCTTTTGGAACTGTTTTGAGATTCCATCTCATTGCAATCAAAATGGTTATCAATTCAAACAAACAAGCAAAAACAACAATAATATCCAAAACATAAACAAGTGCTGGTGAAGGTATCTGGCAAAAGGAACACTTATCAAATATTGGTGGGGATGAAAACTGCTACAACAGCTCTGGATCTTAGTAAAGGGGTTACATGGAAAAATAGAGGGCAGTGAGATGGTCCTTTGGGTAAAAGTGCCTGAGACAAACCTGGCCATTATAACTCATACAACCCATGCGTAGTAGGCAGATCCATTTCCTGGAAGTTGTTCTCTGATATCAGTGTGTTTACAGTGACACTTGAATGTGCATACAATATGTAAATAATTACACACACACACACACACACACACACACACACACACACACACACACACACATACACACACACACAAACACAAACACACACACACACTCTTCTATAAGACTCCTGAGCTGCATCCAATGTTTGGCTGTGGGTCTCTGCATCTGTTTCAGTCAGCTCTTGGGTGGAACCTCGTAGAGTTCTGAGACTAGATTTTTTTTTGCATGTTTATCAGTAACTTTTACATTTATTATTTAATTTTAGCAAAGATTTTGTTATTTTTTTCATAAAATTAAAAGGTTTCTAAAATATGTTTTTGTATCTAAACATTACTCATTAAATACTTTCTAAAACCCTTGAGTAAGAATTGCCTTTTAGTTATTATATTTTAGTTTAGATAAAAATGATGATACAATTGAGATTTAAAAAAAACCTGTTTTGCATTAATTTGCTACCAATTATAATTAAATTGAGCACAAATACTTAAACACAGAATAGTGAAATCAAATAGAAATTTCCTTAAATAGAGAAACCAATGTCAAAAGCAGTAATCAATCATAAGATTTTGTAAGGAAATTGATTAGAAAAACATTAAAGAACAAAATTCCAATTATAGAGGTTTGACAAGATGTCTTAGTGGATAAAAGCATTTCTGCAAGGCCTCATAGCCTCAGCTCTATCTCAGGGACTTACATGGTAGGAGGAAAGACCTGACTCGTGCAAGTTGTCCTCTGACTGCTTCATAAAATGAAAATTTCTAATTTCTAAAAATTCTTATTGTTAGGTTATAGGCCTAATGTATAACACTCACAGATACAGACATAATTACTATATGACTCAACAGACAGCATTCACCAGCTGATATGAGGCCCCCAATACACAACAGTAGAGGACTTGGGGGTCTGTGTTCATTCAGAGATGATGCACCAATCCCTCAAGAGACTGGAGGTCAGGTGGGGTGGTGGGGTGGTGGGGTGGTGGGGTGGTGGGGTGGTGGGGTGGTGGGGTGGGGACAGCCACTTGGAGACAGGGTGTTGGGGAGGAGGTATGGGATATGGAACAGTCAGAGGGTGGATGGGAGGAGATAAAATATGGAGTAGAAAACATAAATTAATTTAAAAAATAAATAATTTAATTATTTTATGTTTTACAAAGCTGGGCATGGTGGCGCACACTTTTAATTCCAGCACTTGGGAGGCAGAGGCAGGCATATTTCTGAGTTCAAGGCCAGCCTGGTCTACAGAGTGAGTTCCAGGACAGCCAGGGCTATATAGAGAAACCTTGTCTCAAAAAAAAAAAAATAAATAAATAAATTAATTAATTAAAAAAATGTATTATATATCAATTTAAGATATGCCCAAACTCAATTAATAATTCTTAAAAATTCAAGACCCAGAATTCTTCCTATTTGAAAAAACTGCAGGGTCAAAAATGGAGAAGAGACTGAAGGAAAGACAGTTAAATGACCTGCTCAAATTGGGATCCATCTTATGGGGTCGCAGACAGGTACCAAGGCTTAACACTATTACTGATGTTATGATGTGCTTACAGACAGGACCCTAGCATGGCTGTCCTTTGAGCGGCCATACCAGCAGCTGACTGAGACAGATGCAGATACTTACACTCAACCATTGGACTGAAATCAGGGACTCCTATGGTTGAATTAAGGGAAGGATTGAAGAAGCTGAAGGGGAGAGAGACCCCATAGGAAGATGAGTAGTCTCAACTAACCTGGACCCCAGGGAGCTCACAGAGTCTGAGCCACCAACCAGGCATCATACATGGGCTGGCCTGAGGCCCCTGTATATATATAGCAGAGGAATGCCAGGTCTGGCCTCAGTGGAAGATGCTCCTCATCCTGTAGGGACTTGAGGCTCCAGGGAAGGAGGAGGCCTTGTGAGGAGCATCCTCTCAGAGGCAAAGAGAGGAGGAGTGGGATAAAAAACTGTGAGAGGAGGGACTGAGAAGGGGGCAATGCCTGAATGGAAATAAACAAAATAATAATAAAAAAGAGAAATTAATGATGAGGAAAAAATAGAAAAAGTAATCTCATCTAAGTCTAAAATTGTAATTTTATATTAGAGAAATATTCATGATGATACAATGGATACTGGCCACTACTTAATTACAGCCTAATTTTGGAGTTTTCTGTGACATATGATGTATTTTCATATCAATGAACTTCAGCTACTCTGAAAGCAGACAATAGCAATTTAAATTTCTGTATGTTACCAGAGAAGCCACAATGAGAGTTTGAAGTGCATAGTTTATATCACATACATTGAAAATATTAAATGGTTTCTTTAATTTGGGGGTGACACCTGATATATTTCAACAAAAATAGGAATCTAATATTCAATCTACTCTTATAATTTTATCATGTTCATTGTGCTCACACATGAATCTTTACATTTTTCTTAAAAGCAAAAAGGACTGTAAAATAGGTCTTCACATTAAATACTGCATAATACCCTAGTGTATTGTCACTAGTCCTTCAGCTGCAATAATTGTTCCTACTTCTACTGAGATCTCTCAGACACTGAACCACCAACCAGGCAGCACACTCCAGCTGATATGAGGTCCCCAACATATATACAGCAGAGGACTGCCCAGTCTGGGTTCAGTCTGAGAAGATGCACCTAACCCTTAAGAGACTGGAGGCCCTACTAAATTTTAAAACACGGTTTTCCTTTTAATTTTATAATACAATTCCTGAACTTTGTTGGTAAGTTGAAGTTTATAAGATAAAATGGCATTAATCTTTAACATATATGTTTCTTAATCTTAACATAAACATTTATTCTAGTATTCCAAACCTAGTATTCACTGCACATCTAGACAGCAAACAGCAAAACATGTCTTTTCTGATGTCAGCATATGGTCTTGTTAAAATGCCAGTGATGTGGGTCAGAGGACAGTGGTGAACAGCCCCACTCAAATTGTATTCTCCTTCTTCAAATGTTAATTATTCTTTGTAAATTCTAATACTTAGTGTTTTGGTGAATCCTATCTTATTTTAACTTTTTAAGAGGTTTTCCTTTATGAAAACCCGTTCACCCCTATTTTGCAATGTGGTCTTCTCTTCTGAAGACATTTGCTTTTTACTTTGTTTGTTTTGTTTTTAGCATAACCTATAAATATCCCCATAGACTGCATTTACCAAGATCATTCTAGGATTACACTAGAATGCTAACGTAAATACATACATGTATTTCAGTATAATTTGTACGTTTTTCTTTACTGGTTAATAACTCACAACTTTATTTTGAAAAGCCATTCCTCAAGGAATATATCAATCTCAATCATACAACTATTCTTCTTCACTTTTTTCCTTCAAAGGATATGGATCTATGTGGTTTAGGACAGCCAGGACTATACAGAGAAACCATGTCTTGAAACAAAACAAAACAAAACAAAACAAACAAACAAACAAAAAGACTGAAGTCTAAATGGAAAGTTATTTTTGTTTTTCCATCATAGTTTTTATTGAGGGGAACTCTAACTTTGCTTTTTTTGTACATTTTCCCAGGATTTGTAGGAGAATGCTTTTTTTGTTTATCTTGTCTGTTTCCAGTTAAGAAAAGTACCAATATCTGTCTATCTATCTATCTATCTATCTATCTATCTATCTATCTATCTATCTAATCTATCTAATCTATCATATTTTTCCTTTTTGTTCATTTTTCATAGAAGACCTCAAAATACTAACTATTGGAAAAAGAAGGTACTTAGAAGAAAAACATACAAACAATATAAATTAATACCTCAAAATTTATCTTTTATTGCTATTATTTAAATTTGCACACTTAATGTCTTTTGGCACATTTTATTGTCTGAAGATTGTTAATGTAGTAACAAATACTTGAAGATAATGAATTTCATCTTGTGAATGCAGAACAGAGGAAAGGAGCCTAGTTACACAGATCTTGTCTCCCATGAATGCTGTTATTTGTAGCCACTTCCACCTTCTGAGCAGGAGGATGCCTATTGCAAGGTCATGACACTTAAGCATCTCTGGTCATCTGGGCTTCTAACAAGCATGACTCCTATCAGTTCTGTAGCTTGACAGCATCCTTCTGCTTAGAATCCTTTGTTGTCGCCTTAATTAAATTCTACATGGCACACATTGAATAGACCTGATGCCAGTGTCTGTCACTAAGATTAATTTGATGGGTTGACTAGCAGCGCACTCGAGGGAAAATTCTCCAGAAGCCAAGGTATCATGACAATGAGATGTGACTAATGCTAGGAGATGATTCCTCATAAGTCGCTCAGACTTCTGTATGCGATCCAAGGAGTTGGGTTAACTGTGTTTTTTCTGAACTTTATTTTCAAGGAAGATTTTAAGGTAAAATATTTCAAAAGGAGGCAATAGTAAATATTTTGTTAAAACACAAGGTATGTTTATTACTAACTATAAAGCGTCATGTGGTTTTAAGGAAATCAAAACGTCTAGTTAAAGGTAGTAACTTTACCTCTTTCTTTTACTTTGTAGGAAATGATATTGGGCACTGGTATAGAAAATACTGAAACTGCTCTTAGTATAATTGTTATCTATTGTTTTATGATACAAAAGTCTGGTGTCTGTATACTGTAAATAGCACATGATAACCAGACAATTTAGTCAACAAGATTTATACCTTTTTAAGTTCTTGATTTCTTTCAGCCAGTGATAATAAAGGTTTTGTGGAGCAGACACCCTCAAAGGCAGTACTCTATAGGCCACAAATTCAATGCCACACATATATGCATATGATTGTCAGGCATCTTGGATATAGCACTAGTCCTTGAATTAGAGAAAAATGATCATGACATTTAGTATTACTTTTACAGTTCTGTTTTTGTTGATAATTGCAAAATATGTTCTCAATTGGCAGAGATTCCAGAAAAACATCCCTATTCATTAGGAAGCATGATAACTTTAAAAAGTTTTCCATATTTTACTGTGAATTTTCTTTAAATATTTAATACATATAGTTTTTCAAGTTTATTTTCTAAAGTGCAATTCTTTTATTCTTTTTATATTAAACTTTCAAAAGTTATTATATCCAAACACAACTTAATTACTTAGTACTTACTTTACTATATATGTTATATATTAGTATATATCTATATGTCTTATGATATTATATATTTAATGAGATAAATATAATTTGTCCTATTAAAACTTGAAGTCGGCCTCCAGATATTACAGGAAAAATAAATTTAAAATGTGTGAGGTTTATTCAGTATATTTTGCATCTTAACTACCTAGATACTCAAAGTCTAATTTGTCTTTAACTATAAAAAATATTTCTAAGGCAGAAAATGGAAAGATGAAAATGAAATGTTCCAACTACATAAAAACATAATGTTATGAAACATTAAATCTGTTGCAGTTGGAAACACATTTATGGGAGGAACACTTACAATAAAATCACTCAGAGAGTTTTTCTTTTTAGTTTGGGTTCATTTTTTATGAGAGTAATGTTTGTAAAAGAGCCAATGAGCCAATAAATGTCACTTATGGATGACCAAAGACCATAGTGAAGGCCAGGTGTTGTACTACCCTAAATGTTATTCTCCATCTCACTAAGCAGTCCTCCTATTCCATGGATGAAAGGGGTTTGATAACCAGATGAGAGATGCAAACTTCACATGTTCACATTAAAATTTATTGCCAATCTGTGCTATGTTTGTTATTTAAAATGTGCTCTGCTGACCTGGCAGGATTATCATTATGTGACCCTTTACTGGCAATGGATTTACTAGACCTCATTTTAGGTTTATTTAGTTTTCATCTTTTTTTTCCATTTTTTTATTAGGTATTTAGCTCATTTACATTTCCAATGCTATACCAAAAGTCCCCCATACCCACCCACCCCCCACTCCCCTACCCACCCACTCCCCCCTTTTTGTTTTCATCTTTTATTATGATGTTCAGTGACAATCGGGTAATTCATGCACATTTTCAAGCAAGTACAGTATTACCATTACTAGTATCATCAATGACATCTTTTACAATGATAGTTTTAAATGTCAATATGTTTATTGAGTATATGTAATTTCCTTACATGTTATATTCTGATTACTGCTTCCCTTCTTTCACCTCTTCTGAGTTCCTTCCTACCTCCCCCAACCCCATCTGGATCCACCCACTTTCTTTTCTCTTATGAGAAAAAAAAACAAGCTTCTAAGAGATACAAATAAAATAACAGACTAAATTAAAATAATAAAAAAACCTAATACAACAGAGTTAGACAAAAGAAGTAAACAGAAGAAAAAGAGCCCAAGACAAGGCACAAGTGACAGAGACACAGTTGTTCACATACTCAGGAATCCAAAAAACACTAAACTGGAAACCATGACATATACAAAAGGGATTAGTAGATTAAAATGAGAATATATGTTTATATATATTCACATACACTGATATATGTGAATATTTATAATCATATATATGAATACATATGTAAATTTATATATGATTATTTAAATTCACACATATGTGTGTATGAACATGTGTGTGATGTATATACATCCATATTATATGTTAACTGAATATATATACAACAACAATAAGACAAAATGTGAAAAAGTTGATAAACCTTATGTTTGAGACAAGTTACCTCCAAAAATGCCAACCAGTTCATTTGCTGTTGGCCCTCTATACCGCAGGGCATATGGCCTACTTTTAAGTCATTGATTTCTTCAGTGATACTCCTCTAGAAGAAACTAAATTTTCATTTACAAGTGGTTAAATGTCAATTTGCAAAAATCAAGAATCACTTGAGTAGAGCATTCAGTTAATAAATTGTCTTGATCAGGTTGGCCTGTGGGTTTACTTGTGAGGGATTTTCTTCTTAATTGGTGTAAGATACAGTCTACTATGTGTGGCAGCATTCCATAGTATGTGCCCTGAACTTTGTATAAAGGAGGAAAATTTCTAAAAATGAAATTTGACAGCATTGATACCCTCATTTTTCTTTCTTTTCTTAACTGTGGATGTGAAGTGACTGAGTTCCTGCACTGACTTTCTAAAAATGTTAGATTCATTGTTTTTAATAGCTGAGTAGTACTCCATTGTGTAAATGTACTACGTTTTCTGTATCCATTCCTCTGTTGAGTGACATCTGGGTTCTTTCCAGCTTCTGGCTATTATAAATAAGGGGTCTGCAACACTATAGGTAGAACAACAATATGAACTAATCAGTACCCCCAGAGCTCGTGTCTCTAGATGGATATGTAGCAGAAGATGGTCTAGTTGGCCATCATTGAGAAGAGAGGCCCCTTGGTCTTGCAAACTTTATATGCCTCAGTACAGGGGAACACCAGGGCCAAGAAGTGGGAGGAGGTGAGTAAGGGAGCAGGGTGGGGGGAGTGTATAGGGGACTTTCAGGATAGCACTTGAAATGTAAGTGAAGAAAATATCTAATGAAAAATTGAAAAAAATAATAAAAAGAAATGTAAATGAAAATATCAAATAAAATATTGGAAAAAAGTGTTAGAATATACCTTGAAATTGTAAGCCAATACAAACTTTTCTGTGCTATGATGTCTTTTCTAAGGATAATTGACAAGAAGTAAACATGAAATAAACATGGAAATGGGTTCCATGATAATAAGGGAGTGTTCTTGGGACTCACCAGGCCATTTTGTTTTAAGTCTTTGGAAGTCTTGAAACGTTCAGCTGAAAAAACTATTAAGTGTTCAGAGTTTAATGACCCATTGTAGTAGAAGTTTAAAAAATAAGAACACTGACAAAAATGATTCAGACTTGGCTTATGGGGTTAGAGCCTTGTTTATACCAGCCAGAAGTTAGAAAGAACCCAGATGTCCCTCAGCAGAGGAATGGATACAAAAAATTTGGTTCATTTACACAATGAAGTACCACTTAGCTATTTAAAACAATGAATATATGAAATTCTTAGGCAAATGGATGGATCTGGAGGATATCATCCTAAGTGAGGTAACCCAATCACAAAAGAATACACATGATATGCACTCAAAAACTTAGAATACCCAAGATACAATTTGCAAAACACATGAAACTCAAGAAGAAGGAAGACCAATGTGTGGCTACTTCATTCCTTCTTAGAATGGGGAACAAAATACCCATGGAAAAAATTACAGAGACAAAGTCTGGAGCTGAGACGGAAAGAAACACCATCCAGAGACTGCCTCACCAGGGGATCCATCCCATAAACAACCACCAAACCCAGATACTATTGCATATTCCAACAAGATTTTGCTGACAGGACTCTGATATAGCTATCTCTTGTGAGGCTGTGCCAGTGACTGGCAAATGCAGAAGTGGATGCTCACAGTCATTTATTGGATGGAACACAGGGCCTCCAATGAAGAAGCTAGAGAAAGTACCCAAGGAGCTGAAGGGGTCTGCAACCCTATAGGGGGTTACAGAGAGAGTCAAAGTTTTTTTTTTTTTTTTTATGAAACTAGCCTAAGGAATATTCATGCAATATTTTGACAAAACATCCTAAAGTTCTGACCATCATATGGCTGAAGAAAGAGCTTTGATTATCAAAAAGATCAATACCACTGAAGTCAGATCTGAGATTCACTCATACAACATAAACTTCTATCCTTAGGTCAGTATATAGAAGTTGTTTCGTAAATGGGCCATACTACATCATGAGCTACACCTTAGCAATGTGTAAGCACATTGTCCATGTGTTACTGGTTCTGAACACATAAAAATATGAGATTGAGAGGATAATGGAGTACAACTAAGGATTGGCTGGCACCTTGTAGTAATTGTAGAGTCCCTGAACAAAGGCTCTGAAATGCCTTTTGGTAAAGGCAAAACTACAAATGCCTGCGAAACTCCAGGATACAGTAGACATCAAGACTGTGAGGCATCTGCCAAGAATTGCATATATGGAGTATATTTGCCTTATGAGCGAAACTCTAACTTCTGCAGTAGGCAGAGACTGCACAGGCCCTTTTGAATCCAGATAGGAGTCATTCCCTGATATGGCACAGTCAGCTACAGTTTTCCAGTTACACTACTGAATTGTGGGGTTGTTGTTGTTGTTGTCATTGTTGTTTATATGCCTCACTTTTGCAATTTAAAAATAAGAATTGTATGACATATTTTTTAGGATTTTAGTTACACTATTTACAAAATTTACACAATTAAGACACTTGGAAATTTAAAAAAATATTTCTAAGATTATTACACAATTGCATCATCTCCTCTTTTCTTTTTCTTCTTTCAGACACTTTCATGTAATCTATATGTACACACAAATGTTCTGAGTATTTAAATTACTGGGTTTTCTAAATTATATATATATATACATTCATTATATATGTATACATATGTACATATAAGTATATTGTGTATACATATATACATAGTCATCTAATAATATACATATATGTATATAATATGCATATTATATACACTTACATAATATATATGAATATATACATAACATACAAATATACTATAAATATAGACATAATATTCATGCATGTATATAAATGTGCATATATGTATATAATAATATAAATATATGTGCATAAATGTTTTGGATATTTAAAATATTGGGTTTTGGAAAAACTTTTAAACTTGTCCTATATTTTTCATTTTGAGGTAAACATGTGGCCTTAGTGGCAAAATAGAAAGGTATGCTTTAAAATGACATGTTTTGTGACAAGTTGATCAAAGGTAGGTTATGATGTCTAGTGTTGTGTCTTAATTTTGCATAATTTAGAATCACCTGGAATGATAGCTTTTGTTTGGAAATCAGTAGTTCAATGTTGGCCTTTGGATATTTATGTGGGGAAACGTCTCACTTGTTCATTCATGTGTGAAGAACAACCCACTGTGAGCAGCACTATTCCCTAGTTTGAATCTGAACTAAGAATAAAAATAGCTAGCAATGAGTCATACAGCCAGCATGAGTGCATTCATTTTT
Organism: Mus musculus; assembly: GCF_000001635.26. NCBI lineage: Eukaryota > Metazoa > Chordata > Mammalia > Rodentia > Muridae > Mus > Mus musculus. The sequence goes on along the minus strand of NC_000081.6, from coordinate 48,595,389 downwards.
TCTTCCTTATGGAGGAAATTATTTCATATTTTGCATTTGTATTTTGTCTAGTCCATGCTATTCTCAGTAACTATTCAAATGAATGAAAAGTCTCCAGAGATAAATTCTGCTAGCAAACTGAAATTTAAATTGACATTGGCTGAAACAAAGAAACCAATCTAAATTTTGTGTACAAATACTTCTATAGGAATACATTTGAGATGCAATTTTACAGTAAGGATATTGGCAAACTCTTAAATACTTTAACATCTGTAATAATATATACTTATAATTGTCATCATGTAAATCGGCACTATGGTTTTGGAACTGTGTGTGTATCTATGATCCAACATTTCCAACTACTAGCAAATATACTTATATAATTTATTTGGTATAAGAGAATAATTATGAAACATAAATATATATGAAAAGTACATTAATTAAAATATAAAATATTAACAGATGAAACTTGTATATATCTATAGACAAATATGTATATTAATATAAGTTAAACATTTTAAATAAAATGGAATTGAAATATAACTATTTGCTACTTTGCAATTTTATATACCTACATCTTTGTATTTATATAAATGAAGATAGATATCAAGGGTTAAGGGGTCAGTTGCAAACTAAATGATAAAATTAAGATTATTTTAAATTCAATATACATAAAATGTTAAGATATAGAAAAAATTTTAAGGGTAAAAATAGGGACTTTAGAGAAATTATCATAAGTGAATAACAATTTTCAAACATGTAAGAATCTCACATAAGGAAAAGACTATTAGAAAGAAACTAAGAGCAGTACTTGAGCCAAACCAGTAGGGGATGAGTACTTTAAAAACTGTGTGATGTTCAGTGTAGTGTAAATTATTTAAATGAAATGTGTTGAAAATGTTGGAAGCAGTAAGTCCTTATTTGTCAGAGTGCTCAATACTTTGTGTTTGCTATTTTATACATTTTTTAATTCACGTAGAGAATTCTTGCATTAAATTCTCTGGCTGTGGAACTGATAGTATCTAAACTTATAACCATGTGATTCTAATGACATCTATCTTAGGTTCACATAGAATATCTCTCAGTCTGTCATACAAATCGGAGATTATGTGAATGTATCTAATCGTTATCTAGAAGAAGTCAGGTATTAAAAAATGACAGAATTTTAAAACTTTAAGGAACTTACAGATTGTTTTCTCCCATCTCACAAATCTGTAAGACTTGATTGAAACTGAGGTTCAAAGATGTTAAATGATCTTAAACTTACTCTAATTGAGTCAACAGATGTTATCATTTTCTATTCAGCACCTGCTTTAGGCAATTTTCAAACATCTGGTAAGAGAGACAAACTCTTTTAAAAAGGTCTTCACTAGCAATTCTGCTTGTCTTTAATTTCTAACCATGTATTAGCTGCAAACATCAGAAACCAAAGGACCCAGAACCCATTATCTCCACCTCCCACAGAAATGCTTTTGTGTAGACAGTTAGCTCACTTCAACAGTGTCTTGATGATTTTCCGCTCTGTAGTAGGCACCATTCTCAACACGATATCCCCAGTAGTAAACACAGCGGTCGAGACTTGTCTCCACATGCTATGAAGCCCAGACAAATGACCAAAAATATACATGTGGAAATTAAAACACAACAATCTGTATTAGATGCAACCATATGTAATTTATAGTTGTGTGTAACCAGTACAAATGATCTATCTAGGACTGACTATGAATAAAGCACAAAATTGTTAGACAGTAGACATTATAGGCACTTTCGGGGAACTAATATACTCTGTCTGTTATAGCTGAAGTTTACTTTTTGTTTTTAAAGTCTACAGCAGCCATTTATAGTTTTAATGTACTTCTTATCTTATGAGCTTAGGTAATTTTTACTGTATGTTTTGCCAATATCTCTATGTCACTAGGGCAATACCATATCATCTACTACAATTGTTATGAATACAGAATATAACTACAGTTTTTGAAGTCAAATATATACAGGAGACATCATTTTACAGTTTGTATTTAAATGAACTAAGTGTACACTTCGAATCTGCACACTCATGGACTACTTCAAACAGAAATGTACTTGTAGGTCCTAACTTCAAGTGAAACTCATTCAATTAAGGATATTAGCCCAGAAACTTAGGATACCCAAGATATAAGATACAATTTGCTAAACACATTAAACTCAAGAGAACAAAGTGTGGACACTTTGCCCCTTCTTAGAATAGGAAACAAAACACCCATGGAAGGAGTTACAGAGACAAAATTTGGAAGTGTGACGAAAGGATGGACCATCTAGTGATTGCCATATGCAGGGATCCATCCCATGATCAGCTTCCAAACGCTGACACCATTGCATACACTAGCAAGATTTTGCTGAAAGGACCCAGATATAGCTGTCTCTTGTGAGACTATGCCAGGGCCTAGCAAACACAGAAGTGGATGCTCACAGTCAGCTATTGAATGGACCACAGGGCCCCCAATGGAGGAACTAGAGAAAGCACCCAAGGAACTAAAGGGAACTGCAACCCTACAGGTGGAACAACAATATGAACTAAGCAGTACTCCAGAGCACTTGTCTCTAGCTGCATATGTATCAAAAGATGGCCTAATAGGCCATCACTTGAAAGAGAGATCCATTGGACTTGCAAACTTTATATGCCCCAGTACAGGGGAACGCCAGAGCCAAAAAGGGGGAGTGGGTGGGTGGGTATGGGGGACTTTTGGTATAACAATGGAAATGGAAATGAGCTAAATACCTAATAAAAAAATGGAAAAAAAAAAGAATTCTGAGATACAAAAAAAAAAAAAAAAATCTCTCCTCCTCTGCTCATTTAACCTATACAGTATATGTAGCTGTCACTTTGTATTCTGGCCAGCTCCCCTGTAGTGCAATTGATGAACCATGTTACTAACCAACCAACTTCAGGGCTCATGAATTGTTTGCTCCCCAGTAATAAAATAGTCTGTCTGTCTGTCTGTAGCCTTGCAGTAACTTTTTACTCTGGTAAAGTAAGTTTTAACAGAAGAATCTTCTTAACCCTCCTCCCTTTCTCTCTCTCTTTTTCCCGTGTTTCATTACTCTATATACCTGTAGTTACAGTATAATTAATGGTTACATCTCTAGCAGTCTTAGAAGAAAAGTACTATCCAAGTCAAAACAAAGAACTTAGTTTTCTTTACTCGTTCAAGAGAAAGTGTTATATACCATCTGAAGAGCCACAAACTGTGAATATTGAGAAATTAGGAAATAAAAAGTATTTTTAACATTTATAAGCAAAACCATCTTTCAAAACAGTTCCTGAGGTTTCTTATACCTAGACAGTAGATTGACTCTCATAAACTTTTATCATGAGAGAGTATAGTGCTCCAAATAAAACATTAACGATAAATATGACTTCTTACAAAGAACTAAGAGAAATTGCTGATATTGACACTCTAATACTACTCTATTTTCTTTTTTTTTTTTTTTTTTTCACCATCAGGAAGAGCTTATATATCACTGAGGATATTCAAGCATTAATAATACAGACACTGTTGTGTTAGAATTACAGCTTGTGTCCGGACAGACTACACCAGGTCAATATACTACCACATTGGGTCTATTGTTCCAGAGGGGGCAAGGGTGTCGACTAAGAGAGAGAGAGAGAGAGAGAGAGAGAGAGAGAGAGAGAGAGAGAGAGAGGGAGGTCAGAGGGGCCTGCCTTTTATTTGAATTATGACAGGACAGCTGACAGGTAAAGGTGGGAGGTGAGCCAAGTGGATTCTGGAAATGTATAGTGATTGCCATGGCAACAGATATGTGGGTCCCTGTCACCTATGTGTGATGTCACTGGGTTCAATTTGTTAGCATGCAGAGTAACTTCAGTACTATGAACACTGATCAGTAAGAGTGAAGTTCCTCCATTGTTAGCTCTGCCTTTCCCCTCCATTTTGATCTATCCTCACATATGTAATACTAACATATATGTGTGTGTGTTTGTGTGTGTGTGTGTGTGTGTGTGTGTGTGTGCGTGTGTGTGTATAAAATCTCTGTGAGTTAAGTTAGTGACATGAGTCCCTTGAGTCCTTACCACCATTATAATAAAATCCATAGTCACCACGTATTGTCTTTGAGATTTGATGGTAGCCTTGTTCTTTAACATTTTTTCTTATTTTATGTGTCTGAGTATTTTCTTGCATGTGTATATGTGTATATTGCGTGTGCCTGGTATCCTTGCAGGCCAGCAACAGGTGGTGTTGGCCCTGATGCTGGAGTTACAGTTATTCATCCCTGTGTAGGTGCTGGAAAAAGCAACACAGTTCTTCTGCATCAAGTGCTCTTAGCTCTTGAGCCATTTTCTCAGGCTCACTATTACCCTTGTTTTACAAAAGTAATTAGTAAAGCAGTCTCATAGTGGTTTGTTTTTTTCTTTTCTTATATAGGACTTCAGATCTTCAAGTATTCAGCTATTTTTTTTGTTTCTCTTCGTTATTGTTTTTATTGTCCCTGTATTTAAGGATGAAAATAAAGATATAAAATGTGTAAGATTCAAATAAAGAATATATATGTATACATATTTTGCAAATATATTAAGAAAAATAATTGAATGTCACTTTGCCCTTTTTAAAACAGATACAGTAATGTTTCTCATTTTCTAAATAAGACAGAATAGTGTTCATGAATACCTAATTTATTATAGACAACTATAAAAATTTAAGAAGAAACAATCAGAATAATATTAATAGTACATACCATGGTACAGTTGTCATACAATATTTATCATATACATATAAAGACAAAAGCACAATTTTTCAGAGAGTTTTTTAAGATCTCAAATCCTCAACAAATCCATCTTGTTAGTTTGATCCTATAAGTTGCTTCCTCCTAAAGGCATGTTTCATATTTAAACAAGACAATATAACAACAATGCACAAACAATAGTGTGTTGTTTCAAAAAGCAACTTGTGTCTAGGTCAAGTTCAAGTGAATCATTGTAAAACAATGGTCAGACAAAGGAGACAAGAGCAATGGAAATCAACCTCGGGCTGGACCATCTGTGGGACAGGCATGACTCCAGGTCAAACATCTGCTTTGTCAAACAGACTTATAAATGGCGTGTGAGTAACTGCCTTTTGATTTGCAAGGATAAAATTGCAGAGTATTTTTGCAATCTAAAATTATGTTCACACAGGCAAACTTCTTTAAATCGAAATTGCAGCTACATTTTAAATCATGTAATGGCTCAATTACGTCATGCCAATTTTAACATTTGTGGGGTTAAAGAGATTAGTTGATACTCATGTACTAATTACTGTAAGGATTTACTTACAACAAGCTGACATCAGTAGGAGATCAGGAGTTCACACACACTATATGGCAAATGTTGCTGAGAAAGGAATGTTTCAATACTGCATTAATACTAACATTATGAAGAAATTTTGCTGTTACAGTTGTCAGAAATAGCCAAAGTTTAAAAATTCCCTTCACTTTCTAAGCTTCTTCTTTCATATCTATTCAGCATATTTTCTATCTACCAGTTTTATTATTCTCATACAAATGTGTTGTTTTACTAACTAAGACCTGGGCTCCATAGTATATTTATAATACTGTTTATTAATGACATAAAAATGTAGGGGAAAGACAGATAAATTAATTAAGATAAGACCTAATAATCTTGGCAGAGGGAGAAGCACGTGAGCATGCATGTGTGCATGTGCGCACACACACACACATGCACACACACATGCATGCAAACACAGACAAACATATACACACACAAACCTACACACATGCACGCACACAAGCATGCAGGCGGACACAGCCACAATCACAGTCACACACATGTACACAGACATACACACATGCATACACACAGGTACAGACACTCACATGCATGCATGCACAGATACACACACAGACACAGACATACACGCGCGCACACACACACACACACCACACTTTTCTGCATGTCCTTCCTAGATATTTTCTGTAAATGACTAAAGGAAATTAGCTTCCTATCTCCTCTCTCCAGTATCTTTTAGTTACTTTGGTGGCCTATTTTGAGAACCCTGGGGATTTGTAAACAACATTGCTTTTTCATGACTTCTTTGCAATTATCATAAACATATATTTAACCTAGCTCTGGAATAGAGTTGAATCTAAATCCTTTTTTCCTCTGAAGTCATCATTTTGTACCCACCAAAATCATAAAAATATTTAAGAGACAAAAAGCAGTGATGTTTATTTAACTCTACATGGCTGATAATGAAAAACTTCATCTTTCAAGGTGAAATTTCATAAATTGCATACAGCTTCTAAGGGTACATTCCAATAATCAAATGAAACTTGACATTATAAAACAATTTACTTCTGTGTAATCAAAATGAGAATAAAGTAATAAGATAAACCACACGTTTAAAGGAATAAGTCTGAACTAGTCCCCAAACTGAAGAACTGTGCAGTCTGCAACTATTGTTTCTCTCCTTCACAAGTTGGAAGTGACAGAACATCATTCCACTACTCATGTGGTAATTACAGTGATCTCTATTATAGAGTCTCTTATATCAATAAGATAATGAGAGATTTTTGTTTGTCATATTTGACATTTTTGCCTCAAATGACACATAAGGTTTATATAAGGAGTTCAAGACATGTTGGCGGTAAACTATTTTATATACCTGATGAAATGATTATTAGCAAAATTAATTTTTTATTCTTTAATATTTTTTTCAGTCCAGGCCTTATCTGCCCTTTGACTGTTCCTCATCCCATACTTCTCCCCTGCAAACCCCGACTCCAAGAGGATGTCCCCAGCCCTTGCCCCGGCCCCACCAGACTTCCCCACTCTCTGGGGTCTCAAGTCCTTTGAGGGTTGGTGCATCTTCTCACATGGAGGATTTTAATTATGTTCTTTGTCAGTAAGACAAATTTCTGGGAGACACAGTTCAGGGAATTATTATTTAATTTTAGTCAACCTCATGATGAGAAGGTTATGGTAGAGCCTATGGTTGCTTGAGTGACCTACCTACATGGCAGCAGTAACATGAACTAGTCTTTTCACATCTATGCTGAGGATGTGGTAATTTGCCCAGCCCCATTTGTGGTCTTATGAGAGTCAGCTAGAAGCTGTAGCCAGAAGATTCCATACCTTTCCAACACAGCACCAACAGCTTGGGACTAAGTATTTAATCATATGTGTCTATGGGAAATATTTCACCTTAAAACCATAGCAGCAAGAGATGCCATTAACCCTATACAATAGGAACAAATAAATAATTAAATCAAATGTTCTAAGAATATAAATAATGTCATCCATTTATGTTTGTAACATTGAGGAGAGCAGATATAAAGCAATTTATGAGATATAATTCATACTTGTCAAACAATATGTTTTATGTCAAACAAATGAATTATATTTACTTTTGTGGTTTGATAGAAATACTTGTTTGGAGTTGTCAATACATGGAAATAGTAGCTAGATTTTGATTGATGACTAAGAAGTTTATTGAAGCAAACAAGAAAACTAAGGCCAGCTTAAGTAGCAGGCTACTATAAATTAAACATTTATTCCAGTAGAGTTAGAGGAAATGTGACAGTTTATTAAGATGTCATGATTTAAAAAGAAGAAAAAGTAAGGACAGAAATTAGAGGAAACATGACTATCTAAAACATAATGCGACCAGACTTCTGAGTAAGTTTTGAGTATGTTTTTTGAGGAATGGGATTGTAGGAAGACATTCCGATGGGGGATACATCATACTCAGTTGACTTGATCGAAAGCCAAGTGTGGAAGTGTGCTGGATAGTTTTGCATCCACTTGGCACAGGCTAAAGATTTGGGAACCTCAATTATGAAATGCCTTCATAAGATAGGATTGCAGGCAGGACTGTTTGAATTCCTGTTCTGACTTCCTTTCATGACAAACAGTGATATGTAAGTGTAAGTCAAATAAACTCTTTCCTCCCTCAATGTTTTGGTCATGGTGTTTCATCTCAGCAACAGAAACTCTAAGACAGAAAATATCATGTCAAATACATAGGTTTTATTACTTTGATTTCAACCTCAGTGCTCAGGACTTCTTGCTTTTCCATAGTTCCATAAAATTGTCTGCTTCTATATTATAAATCAACAGCAGACCATGATATTTTATGTTGTTTGATGATAGAGATATATTTTCTTACACACATATGTTCATATATCACATACAAATACATGATATATCCATGATCACATTTACAATTATGTTTTATATTTTTAAACAGTTCACAGACAAGAAAGATAGCTCAGCTGATAAAATGTCTGCTACCAACATAATGAACTGAGATTGGATTCATAGCACCAATGTAAAAAGCAATGGTTGTGTGCATCTGCAATATGCATGCAGAGGAAGTATAGTCAGACAGTTCAGCTCATTGATTAGCCATTGTAGCTGAATGGTTAGTCTCCAAATACAATGAGGATCCTTGTTTCAAAATACAACATGGATAGTAAATATAGGAAGATACACAACATCTGCTTCTGGCCTTCACACACACATACACACTTGCATTCATATGTATACACAAGCCCACTCACACATGTATATAGACACACCTATATAAATGCATACACAAACACATAAATGCACACATCCCTCATATAGTAAGAGTATACGATATGTGTTAGTTGAATAAGAATATGACACTAAATAATCAATAACATAAATAATATGTTATAAAGTTTGTTTTAAATTATTGCAATATATTGAAATATTGCTATATAAACTTATTCATAAATTTAAATAAACAATATTATATTAATTATTGATGTGTGCCATGCCATTTTATAAATGTTTTACATTACTTAATATCACTTGATTTTATTACAACTACATTGAACAATTACTGTTTCAATATCACTTTATACATGATTAAACCATACAGAAACTATCTCACAACTTCCCAGTTTCATTACATTAGAAAGCTGTAGAACATACAGTTGGTGACCGATTTGACTTCAGTACCTAAGTTCTTAGAGTGTATTCTTTTAATTAGTCACAATTAGTCACAGTATTGAACGTACTCTTAATGACTCTCCCGTAGGTTTATATATCCCTTATGGAGAAGATTCTATAGTAGATAGTGATCAGCACAAGCTTCCACAACTGCACAAGATGCAGAGAATAAAAGTGCATCACACACTTTCCTCAAAATTCACAGATCATTGCAAAAACTAGAGCTGAGAAGTATAGAATCCAGGAGAAGATGAATAAACAAACAAACAAAAACCACAGAAACCCAGCAGTGTCTTCTAAACTTCCCGAAGCAGCTGTGCATATGAACTCACAGTGGTTTTGTGGTTAGGACAGTATGCTTAAGACTTGCTTGAGCCAGATCAAATCTCAGCACAAATGAGGAAAATTTAGAAAATTTAGAAAGAATTCCCAATCCTAACTGAGTAGTTTCTGGCAATGGATAGCTGCTGGTAGAAAGAATCTGCTTTCTCTAAGAGTTTAGTAGCCCAGATAAGCCAACCATCCTGCAGTGAAAGGCCACACATCCAAGAATATATGGTTGCCACAAATTGGACTTCATGATTCAGGAAGAAAAAGGAAATTTGGGGGGTAGGAAAGGAAAGTTGGCAGGAAATGGGGCAGGAGAAAATGTATATGACAAAAAAATATATAAAATTCTTCTAAAATTCTTCAACACACTCACTCAAACACACACAATCACACACATATACACTCACACTCATACCCACACATTCATTCACACACACACACACACACACACTGAATCTAAGATACTATGATTAAGACGCTCAATTCTGACTTGTTTATTTGTGCGCACACGTGTGTGTGTGTGTGTGTGTGAGTGTGAGTGTTTATAAAGATGGAATATAAGTTGTTATGTACAATAAGGAAGGTCCAAATTCTGAGCTGTAAACTTTAACACTGACATTTTGTTTAGCCGGGTTTTCTCACAGTATTTAGAAATATTAAAATGACATTTTGTGTAATGCAACACATGATAAAATTAAAATGATCAAATCATGCTAAGGGTGCTTTTGAAGAAAAAGCAAAGTGAAACATGTATCTGAAGTGATCAGTAGAGGTGTGGTTACAAACATTCTCTCTGGTGACAGCCCTCAGTGGCTTATCTCTGCGCACTGTGATGGAAATGATAAACATGTCAGTTGTAAGCCTTCGCTTAATGATTGTCAGACAATGGCATGTTATTTTTTGTTTTGTTTTAATTAAACAATTAGCTGAGACCTTACTACAGGTGGCTTCTAGTTGAAATTATGGAATATAAATTTCCCATCCATATTCAAACATTTTTAATGCATCAGAGATAGTTATGCTTATGAAAATGTTGCTTAAATGTTCTGTGATCTCTGGTCAATTTACACAGATCTATGTGCCCCTCTCTGTGAATCTACTTTCTACCTTTGCTCTCTACCTGTATAAACGGTGCTGTCACCATGGGAAGATGACAATTGTCCTAGCATTAAAAGGAAAAGCATTTGAATTAAAAAACAACAACCAAACCAAACCAAACCAAACCAAACCAAACCAAACCAAAACAAAACAAAACAAAAAAACAAAGCAAGCAAGCAGACACACAAACAAACCATGGGTCTTCTTTTATTTATTCAGTACCCAAATGTAAAATGTTGTGCCTATATTCAGAGAACAATAAAACAGAATCTCATGGGAAACTATATAACAATGAAAAATAATAATGTTGGATGAACTTCTCAATTTCAACCTTTATAAAATATGTCACAATGTCTAAAAAGCCATGAGAGTCATTTTACACATGAAAATTGTAACTAAAAACAAAACAAAACAAAACAAAACGGGAAGAACTCCACAGGAAGACTAACAATCTACTCACCCGGACCCTTGGTGTCTCTTAGAGACTGGACCTAGGCCCCACTCCCTGGGCATATGTAATATATGTGCCACTTGGTTTTCATGTGGGTACCCAACAACCGGAATGGGGGCTAACCCAAGCACTGTTCCCAGTCTGTGGAATATTGCCAGCTCCTTGCCTGCAGATCCAGGCAAGAGGAGAGAGGTCCCAGGCCTACCAGGGTCTCTTCTCTCTGGGGCTCAGTGGGATGCAAGTGTTGACAGCCCAAAAGAAACACATCAAGCCGGGATTCTTGTTGAAGCAGAAACTCAACTTTTTTGACATCAGTCTCTGGCTTATATAAGTTCAGAACATAGGCAGGGAGATTCTTGGTGGGGTAAAATGACATAGGAGGTGGGGAAGGGTGACAGAGGGTATTGAGTGACTGACAGGGGAAATGATAAAGCTTTAAATCAGCAAGAGCAGAGCAGAGGCAGAGCCAAACAGGTCTTGCTGACGCATCCCCTGCCCTGCCTTGTCTGGCCTCAAAGGAAGCAGATGTACTTGATGTGCCAGGAGTGTGTGTGTGTGTGTGTGTGTGTGTGGGGGGGAGGATACCCAGAGAGGCCTCCGTTCTCTCAGATGAGAAAGGGAAGTAAGATGGGGAGGGACTCTGTGTGTGTTTGTGTGTGTGTGTGTGTGTGTGTGTGTGTGTGTGTGTGTGTGTAAGGGCAGCGATCAGCATGAAAGATGAATAAAAAATTAAGGAAACAGGGTTGGTTACTCAAGAAAAGGAGTTGAAAGACTGAATTTCAATATGAATTGTTCTGGGATGTTTCCAATAGGGAAAACAGTAACAAGCACCATTAGCCCAAAGGGGCAAATATGCAATTCACATTTACAACTTATTAAAATATTTTATTTGAAAACAGCTGAAACACACAAAACAAGCATGTTATCCTTGTGGTTATGATAAATAATCGATTTTTTAAAAATAAGTATCTAACTTGGAAGAATTTATTTATTTATTCATTTATTTATTTATTGAGTATTTGGCCTGCATGTATGTCTGCACCTCATAATTGTGCAGTTCCTGAGACGGCCAGAAGAGGGCATGACATACCCAAGAACTGGGATAAAAGATGGTTGTTAACTGCCATATGAATGCTGAAAATTGAATCCATGGTCTTTGGAAAAGCAGTCAGTCATTGATTCATCTCCAGCTTCTGGGTTTATTTTTATTCTCTTTCTTTTTTTTTTTTTAAAAACAAACTTGTTATACTATGAAATTTTTCTTGTGCTTACATTTTATTGTCAAAATGATATTTCTTAACCTGTAGATATGGTTCTTTTTATATTTTGTATTTTATATATTTTGTAATTTTTGTCCAAACACGTTGATGGGCATCTTACTCCAATATTGCAAAGATACTTTTCTGTGCCTTATTCTGTTTTAGACGATGCTTCCTAAGCTCATATTTTCTGAAATGACAACCCCCTTTTTTTTATTTTTTCTATTGCCAAATAACATTCCACTTTATCAGTTACTTGATGGACACATTTACTTGGGCTGCAATGAATATTGCAACAGAGACAAGGTGTATAATTCATTTTGTAATACTTCCCTTTGTTCACATGTTCAGAACCAGGATTCCCACATAATATAGTATGCTTCTAACTGTAAGTATTTTGGGAAACTATTTTCTACATGTTCCTAGGAATATTGAACTCATGGTATGGTTGAGTACTTTTAAGTTTTGGCTTTTCTCAGGCCTTGAGTAACTTTTTTCAAGGGCTCAGCAAAGTCACATAGGTTCATCAGGATTAAACGCTGAGAACTGCCTGGTTTTCAAGTGGTCTTGTTCTGGATTCAGTTCTTCAGTTATTGCTCTCCTTGAGGCGTAGTGGACTCTGGGATTGTAAAGGTGCACTTAGAGCTGTACCAGTTTCTATGCAGAATACACAGTGAGCCTTTCCAGTGTTTCTCAAGTTCCTGCTCTCTTGCATGTTTTTTTTCAGTATCCAGCCTACAAGTGCAATAGCCTTGTCACACCTTGCTCTATCTATCTATCTATCTTTCTTTCTTTCTTTCTTTCCTTCTTTCTTTCTTTCTTTCTTTCTTTCTTTCTTTCTTTCTTTCTTTCTTTCTTTCTTTCCTTCCTTCCTTCTTTCCTTCTTTCTTTCTTTCTTTCTTTCTTTCTTTCTTTCTTTCTTTCTTTCTTTCTTTCTTTCTTTCCTTTCTTTCTTTCTTTCTTTCTTTCTTTCTTTCTTTCTTTCTTTCTTTCTTTCTTTTCTTTCTTCCTTTCTGTTTTTCAAGACAGGGTTTCTCTGTATAGCCCTGGCTGTCCTGGAACTCACTCTGTAGACCAGGCTAGCCTCGAACTCAGAAATCTGCCTGCCTCTGCCTCCCAAGTGCTGGGATTAAAGGTGTGCACCACCACCGGCCGGGTTAACCTTGCTCTATTTTTATGGAGACAAGCTCACCAGTGACAGACATGCTGCAAAGGCACATTCCATGTACCAAGGAAAACTTCAAAATCATAGGATCCACTTCTCGTGTCTTTCATCCTTCACTGATTATCACATTGAATTTCCTATTATTCAAAGCCTGAAGACACTACTTCATGTACTTTATTTAGTTTTCATTATTCATGGTAAGAGAACAAGTCTTGAATTGTTTCTAAATTGTTTTATGAAAGACACTAGCAATTTTTTCCATCAACCAAATATGAAAACACTAGGATGCCTGTCATTTTACCAAAAGATGTTTAGAGGTTTAATGTGTGTGTGTCTCTCTCTCTTTCCAAATTTCCTTTAAAATATTTATAAAAGTGAAACTAAAGGGTATGTAAGGAAAGTCCCTTTTAAAAATAATGAACTTAAAATGAAAGTTACATATGTGAGAGGCTCCCCTAAAAGAGTAAAAACATTTAAAATCATTCAAAATATTCTAATATATACTAAAGTCATAAAGCATTTATACAAAGAGAAAATTGAACATGTTAAGTTTACCTGGGCTGTTTTGATTGTCTTATACTATACTTTCTTGTAATGTTGCTTTTAGTGCAGGAAACAAAAATTTTAGAGGGAAATAAATTAATTGGTAGATTTACATAACAAGAAATAACATTCAGGTAAAAAAAAAACCTTACAGCAGCTATGAGTTAATGACCCATCGTCTAAGAGAAATTATTTTATCTTGAGATGAAAGTACATTTTGAAGATAATGACCTTTCAGAAGGTCAGTTACAATTAATTTTAAGACACTTCCTTTCTGATTAACAATTTCACTGAAATCATCAATAACAAAAGGCCAATAGCTTGAGAAAGGTTAAATCCACTCATTTTTTGAATGTTTAAGGAACAAGTTGGATTATTTTAATTATATTAGGCTGTCTTTTATTTTTTTTCCCCTTGATAAAAACATATTGAAATGTTTTTATCTGCAAATACTGGCTGGCCAGTAATTTTAATTTGATTTTGTTACTATTTACTGAACAATGCCAGTGTTTATCTCAAAACTTTAAAAAGCAACTTAGGAGATTTTGTTTTCTAAACCATAAAACAAGCAAATACTTTAAAAATGTAGCACCATGAATTATTTTTATCTATCTTTAAGCATATAGACATAGTAAATAAGAATGTATTTTCCAATGCTTTTACAACAGAATATTTGTTTTAAATATGTAAGATTCTTTTGTTTGTTTGTTTGTTTTTTACTTTCTTAAGCTACATGAGTTTCAATTGTATAATTAGTGAATAGTTTTTCTTAATTAAATATGTTGTTGTCACTGTGCTGCATAAAGAATTCTGAAATATTTTAATAGCAATGAATATTCATATTATTTTACATTAAAATAATCATAGACTCCAATAAGCAATATTATTATGGAATCACATTTTGTTATTATCTAGACAGCTCCAAGTATATTTAAATGTTAAAACTGCAATGTAATGATATCATGAAAGCACCATCCATTCACTACAGGATTTTCAGACACTCTCCAAATTTTCTGAACCAAGTTGGTTTATAAGAAGAAAATTAAAAAGACTAAAATAATGATAATGTGGGCTACTCTACATGAAACAGTGCACAGCTTTCTCATTTTTACATACTTGAATTTAGTTTGATAAAACGTAAATAATGTGAAATAATAATGATGTATGTTGTGATGTTTTGATACATTTTTACAAGCTCTAGTAATTAAGTTAGGTTACTTATATATTCTCAGTCATTTACGTTAATATTTATAGTATGATATCCTCCAGCAATACTTATCCAGGTTTTGATACATAATATACAACCTACCATTCAGTAGATAAAATTTCTTTCCCTTATCTAACGATAACTTAGTTCTCATTTACCAATAATTGGCCATCCAGTACTTCCCTGTAAGCTGCTCAGCCCCTGATAAATATTACTACTGTTATACCTTACGGTCTATGTGATCTAATCCTACTTATAAGTGACATAGGTACTCTCTCTCTCTCTCTCTCTCTCTCTCTCTCTCTCTCTCTTCCCTTTGAGAGTTTCACACAACCGTTTTGATCGTATTCAGATCTCTTTCAAACCTTCCCATTCATTTATCCCCTATCATCGGTTACTCAGCTTTTTGTTTTAATTTAAAATCCTTCAATACTAATAAATGGCATCCCAACATTCTTGGATGTGTGGTTCTTTATTGGAGACCACTTAACATAGCAGTCATTATACTCTTAGAGAAAACTTTCTCTCTCTTTCTCAGTAACTGATTTTTTCCAGGAGCCTTGTCTGGGCAGAGAATGTGGGTCTAACTTCTCTCCATGCTGGAATTTGCTCTTGTGTGAGCTTGAAGAGACTTTGTACATATTGTCGCAACTGTTATGACTTCTTAAGCTCAGCTGCTCTGCTGCATTCAGAAGATAACGTTTCCCTCAGGTCTACCCATTCTTCCTGCCTTTTCTTCTGCAATGATTTCTAGAGCTTGTGAACAGGGGTTCAATATACATGTCCCTTTAGTGCTGAGCTATAAGACTTTTATCTTCTGCATTCCAATCAGTGTTGGCTCACTGTATTAATCACTATCTACTACAAATAGAATCTTCTCAGTTTATAGAAGAGAAATGCATTATTTATGAGTATAATGATATGCCACTGTGGGTTACTTTAATACTATGTCTAGTTAACAACATAGTAATAGTTTCTTTCCTAGGGGCTATCACATTTCTACTGACAGGTTATTCGCTTGATATTACTATCAGATGTGGGTTTCATTCTGTAGAATGGGACTTTTTTCCCCCCCTTTCTACATAAGAACCATTTGTACCAGTTATGATGATGATAGTTTGTGGTTTTGATTTCATTTTTCTGGTTTCTAGTCAGGTAAATATTTTCTTTTTCTACTCGCTGGCATTTGTTGTTTTGGGGACAGAAACTTGTTTATGCCAGGGTCACCTCCAACTCTCTAGTTATCGCGTGTCCACATCAACATAGTCATGTTGGACTTTCAATGAATCCTAGTACTTACTTGTCAATCAGTCATAACTTGTTAGTTGTGTGTGTGTGTGTGTGTGTGTGTGTGTGTGTGTGCACGCATGTGTGCACTTGCGTGCCTGTGCATTTGTGTGTCTGTGTGTTCGTATGTGTCTTCTTTGGATCAATGTCAGTTTAATGCTCTCACTCTTTTGTTTTGTTTCGTTACGGAGGTTTGGAATTTGTATACTGCGTATTAATATATAGTTTGAAAACACTTCATCACTTCTTGGCCTTTTGGCTAAGATCAAGTGAAAACACTTCACCTACTTTGCCTCTTTACCCTTAATGCCTGTTTCCTTCGCTATCTGGTCTGTCTGGCTTGATGTAATACCCTGTGGCTGTTCCTGTTTTTGTTTCCTACCCTTCTCAATTTCAGGTCATCTATTTAAATGTTTGCCCATTATGAATTGTTTGGACATCAGGTTAGAGAGTTATAGTATTCACATATTCATGTGCATATCTCATCTGTTTGATTCAGGATCATTTACTAAACATTTAGCTTTCTCAATATGTGCTCTCACTATCTGCTTGTACTACATGCAAAGGTAATTTTCTCCAGGGCTCTTCATTCCATGATTGCATGTGCTATGTATGCCAGAATCATGCTGTTCTAAGCACTAGAGCCTTGTAATGTAGCACAGAATATAGTCAGTAATGCAACGTTTCCTGCTATGGTCAATGTTTCCAATGATGACTTTGGATTCTCAATGATACTTTTACATCATACAAGTTTGTGAACATTTTGACCAATGCTATAAATATATATTTGCAGATTTGTAGAGGTATTACGGAAAATAGGAACATATATGTATATACAAATGTACCCACACACACTAAAATATGTAGACAGACAGACAGACAGACAGACAGACAGACAGACAGATAGATGTAGGTGCACACACAGTGAGGATAATGGTGAATATCTGTGTATATATCAGAACAGCCTAGATTCACAATGATTTTCTCTTAATGATTGCTGGAAGTTGAGGATAGTACATAGTTGAGGTATGTACTATCTCTTGTCACCATGTTACCAACATTTTCACAGTATTTCACAGCATCAATTCTGCAAATATATGAATAGTTGATACTTCTACATTTGAGGTTAGTACTCAATTTCTAGTTATTCATCTTATCTGTATAAGTTTCATTATACATATCTCTTATGTCCTTAGGTATATTTATTACTGGATAATTCAATTATTCAATAGCATTTATTGTAAATAAATTTAAATTTGTTTAATTCTATTTTAATTAATAATTAGTACATAGCAGAAATACTGATTTTTTTCTATGTAAGGAGTATTTTTCTGTGTGAGAGTTTGAAGATAGTGATAGAAAGAGATTAATATTTCAGATATAATTTTCTTAGAATGTTTTCCTGAAATGAATGTCAAGAAAAATATCTTTATTCTCCTCCACCCAGAATGAATGTTTTATTTTTTGTTTATTCTCCATGAATCTATAATTCTAATACATTTACTACCATAAAATAATAAGCATTAACTAAGTGGTCGGCTGGGAAGCTCAAACAGGAGAATGACTGAGACTGCATACCTAGCCTTTATTACAAAGAGAGACCAGAGATTGTGCTTCAAAGGCAAATTAATAATCAAGAAAGAAACAGAAAGTAGTGTAGACACTGAAGCTACAAGGCTGTCTCAATTGTGCAAAGGATCCTGTATCTTCTTCCCAATTAAATGCATTATAAGAGTATTCCCTTCACAATGCCAAGTCAAATAAAGGAGAAAACAAACAAACAAACAAACAAACACAGTGGGAGATATAGCTACAGTGGAAGGAAAGAGACTCCATTACCAACCGAGCAGAATCTCATAAAAAGAGCCATAGCAGATGGCTCACTCCATTCTGAATTGTACGTATGTATTCTCTGCTCTAGAATTTTCCTATCATTTCTCCTATGTCAGACGAAACCTTCCACCATGTGTCTTCAATGAATTGTGTTTTTGAAAATAGAATGGTATTTCACTGATGCATAGCAAGATAGTTTTTTTGTTTATTTGTTATTTTGTATTTTGTTTTGTGATTACACCTGCGACAATTGTGTATTAGATTTTCTGTTCTGGAGAATTAGTTAGAGGAAAATACATACAAATACATGACAGTCAAAGAATTAAGTTCCATACTATCCAAATGACTTCTACAAATCAATGAAAGCAAAGTAAATATTTTATTTTCATACAGTAGATAGTTGTGATAGTGAATAAAGAAAGTGAATATTCAGTAAATTAAAGAAACTACAAATATTCTCAAATCACATCATTTTCTGAATATTGTATTTTTAATAAACCCATTGTACTTTTAAAAAGACTGCATTATTGACTTAATGTGTCGTCCTTGAATTTGTGTTCACCTTATAATCAAGGAATAATTTCATCAGATCTTATTTCACAAAAGAATTTATTCTTTGATAAAAATTATAGATGAATTTAGATTTCATACAATAGCATAAACATTACAATTTGAATGTAGCAGATAACACCAAAGAATGGAAAATTGCATGAGAATTTTCTTTGACTGCCCTTGAGTAAAAAAGAACATTGTTAATGGGAGTTCATCAAAGCAAAGGATCAAGTAGGTGGGGAATATCCATCAGTCCCAATTCTCCTCTAAGGAAGGTACAAATTAGATCCTATTCTTGCTGGCATGGTGTCCAAATTTAGAGGCTCAGTGACTTCCTTCTCTGCCTAAGACTGATTCATGGGTGACTTTGGGCCACTTACTGCAAAGTGCTTGGTGTTTGTGAGGACTGTTGAAGAAAGTGAATGTTAGGTCCCAAGATTAAGGGGAAATAAATTAAGAATTGAGGTTTCATGTTTATTTCTAGACAAATATGCTATGGCTTGCAGAAACCTAATGAACTAAGATTTTGCTTAATTTGATGAGAAAATATTAAACAGACCCCACCCGAGTCTGACGTAAGAAGGTCTAGGTGACATAAGAAGTTGGTGGGGCTCCTGCAGACTCACTTTCCAGGTCAGGTGCCTCTATTTTGATTTTTTTTTTTTAATCAAAAAAACTATAGTTTGTTCTTTGTCCTCTATACTTCAGTGTCAAATATGAAGTAGCAGAGAGAATTCATTCATTCTTTCAAAAACAAGAAAAATAGCAAAGACAAGTTTGGGAAGAGCTGGGAAATTTATGATTATATTGAAGCTTTATTCATTTTGTCTTGCAAAGTGTTTTTCTACTAAATAGATCTTGATAGATATCTCACTGTATTTACTAAAAAGTTAATTATTGTATGGTTCTTGGTAATATGTGACAAATCTAAAAACACTACAAATGCATTTCTGAAGTCTAAAAAGTAACGAAATTTGTTACAGAGTATCTGTTTCATATACTAGTAATGTAATAAACATTAGAATGTTGACTCTTTGCACTAACTATATAGTTTATTCATATAGGATTGCCTTGCTTTGTAAAATCAAAGGACTTAGGATTTTCCTACTAATGTTATTGAAATATATTTGAGTATATAATATATGTTGCTTCATTGTAAGTACCTAAGTTTTATACATATTTTGCATGTAAGCTTCTAGAAATTTCCAATCATTTAGTACAAGGAAGGATCATGTGAAATCCCCTCTGGAAGAAACATGGGCAGCTCAGAGCTGATTTCAGGAATCGGGGGATACAGGTGCTAGATCTCCTAGATGGTACCTTTGTATACTTTAACTTCACATGTATTGATGTTTGTCATGTTCATTTAATTGGAAATATAACAACAGTAGGGTATTTTTTGGGTGCTTGGTGGTCATGTATTTATTATGTTATCAAATCTATTGCTAAAAATGATGTAGTATTGTGAAGTCGCTTGCCAGATGTTACCAGGCTTAAAAGATCTTTGTAATGGACTTCATTCCTCATAATCCACAATTTATAACTTCAAGTCTTGGAAGTATAGCATCCTAATAAATCATCAGAGGAAGAGGACCTGAATCATATCTCTTAGCTGGAAGCATGAAACCTGAACTTCTCAGTAGGGACATAATTGAACACTCTCACTTGGCTCCAGGAATCCTAAATCTTATTATATTACAGTGCAGCAGAGACTTTCTTGATAAAGACAGTGACACATTGCTACTCACTCCTGTAACAGACATCAAATGAGACCATCAAACACATGAAAGGCTCAAGTCCCTCAGGAAAGCTGTTGTTACAAGGACATTAGAAATACTATAAAGTCTATCTGAAGTGGCATCTTTGGTGATCCCCTGATCTCGTTATTTGAGAGAAGACTTTCATCTGCTCTGCTTGGATTTAAGGCTTGCCCAACAAGACAGAATTTATACCAAGACTGGTAATTGGGCTTAGAGCCCATGATTGGGTAGGACATGGTCGCATGCAGTGAACCTATTACTTTTTTTCTAAATAATATCAAATAAATACTTATGTTACTTATAGATTAATGTAGCTTTCAACACTTACCTTGGGTGCTTCCTTTTTGAAATAGGTGATGATAAACAAATTTATATTTGGTCAATGTGCAAAAATGAAGAGCCTGTGAAGTTCTCAGCCATAATAGGACACCTATATTGCAGTCTTCCTTCCAAGTTCAGAGGTCATTGAATTAAAGAGGGGCAGAAAGTGTAAGCTAATTGCTGTAAAACAATGTTTCCTGGTCTTAGCAGGGAGTTGATACATGACTACATACAGTGTCCTTGTCTGTATGCAAATGATCAAGCTAGGAAAAGTCCAAGTATGAATCAGGGATGGTCCCATGGAATAATACTCCTCACAGGGTTGCTATTGGCAGTTGATGGCTCTGAGTGAGAGAGAGGTTACATTGCTCCCCTTTTGTTGCCTATGGCCTAATCAATGGCCTTATACTTACACAGGTTCTGACAGCATTAAGTGAACAGTAGTTTTTAAAAGGACTATATATGTTTGGAAGACAGAAATGATAGGGAGAAGCATAAGCAGAGTTGAAAGAAGGAAGTTGATGTGGATTTGAATAACATTTGTGAAATTCTACAAAAATCACACTCTGGTTTGAACTTAAACAGGTTTATGTAAGAGTCAGAGATAGGTTTCTCTTACAGTGGATGACTTAGTATAAAGAGCAAAATATGATAATTCCAACAATTAGATGTTTCAAATCCAAGACTTGCAACATATGTAGTTTACAATTGAGAAATATTATGGATTGTAAGTACACACAGAGACAAACATAGGTGTACACAAATACACATATTCAGTCAAACACACACACTTTTGTAAGAAATAAAAATGTCCTAATACATAAACAGGATCAATATTGTGTTTCTCTTTTGGGAAGATGTTTTGAATGATTTTAAGTCTTCGTAATTGTTAAAAAAATCTAATTGGGATGTGATATTTGTACATATCATGGTGAAGGGGTTGGTTTTTAAGGTTAAAGAAAAAACAACTTTAATTTATCTCAGAATAATTAAAACAATGATAAAATAGCATAAAATGCATATAAAACTAATTACCTAGTTATGGCTTTTGTGTAAATGCTCATTTTGAAAATAGTCATATTTTATTAAACATTAATTAACTTTTGCAACAAATAGTTTTTATTTTCAAATTTAAGTCAACACAATAAAGGGAATGGGCTCTTATCCAGCAATTATTCTCTCTGTGTTTTGTGCCTTATTTGTAGGGAAAGTATAATTCCTAAATTTGAAAAGGCACAAGTGTTGCCTTTCACTTCTCTCCTTAACCTCCCACCTGAAGCTCCCATAAAGTTAGAGCGACTTTTGTCAGAATTGTGCAGGGTTATTTTGTGAAATGGCTCAAGCACAACTTCTGTCTTTAATTCAGATCTCTAATGAACACTCTGAGGCTTCCTTGAATTCCCAAGTCAAGAAATGTGTTTTACTTAAATAGAACATAGCCTCTCATAAATTTTGTATAAATGGAATAGGAAACACTTATAGGCCTTGAGTATAACAAAACAATTCCTACTTTGTTAAACTAAGTGTTGTACCACTGTGCCATTACCAACCAATTGAAAAATATCATTCAAGAGACTGCAACTGTTTAGAGACCAGGTACCAAGGCTTCATTTCATACCGGGTAAGGAATAAAGACATCCTTCTTACTATGCTGTTGATATTGGGTATTGATGAATAGGATAAATACAGCACATTATGAAATTTTAAGAAACAAAACCAGCAACAAAACAAACAAACAAATGACAAGGACCAGCCTTCCCTAGGTCCAAGTTCCTGAGAGGGTCAGTTTGTGAGATTCGGAAAACAAAGGACTGGAAGTTAAATTGAGGGTCCATGCTGGCAGCCTAGGTTCTGCTGAGATGGCTTTCTAGATTTCTCTCTCTCTCTCTGTCTCTCTCTCTGTCTCTCTCTCTCTCTCTCTCGCCATATATATATATATATATATATATATATATATATATATATATATCCCGCTGTGTGTGTGTGTGTGTGTGTGTGTGTGTGTGTGTGTGTGTGTGTGTGTGTTCTGCTCTGCTCTATACAGCTTTTTCTTGCTAGTCTAAAAACTCTCTGGTTGAGACAGCTCTCTGCAGGTAAAAATTTTAAAAGCTCTCTGGATAGGTTATGGGTTTTCTGTCCAAAGTCAGAAAAGCTGCTATATAAATTTTTGGATCTTCTGACAAAATCAGAAATCCTGTTACAAAAATTCTAAAAGTTTTGAGTTTTCTCATCAAAGTTAGCCAGAATAAATTCTGAGAGACCTGTGTTCTCCTTTCAGACATTCTTCTCTGTATAGCTTTAAAAGAGCTGTGTCAGCTCTCTAAGTAATTCTTGGGATTTCTGACCAACTCAGAAATCCGGTTAGAAAATATTCTTGAGGAACTCTTTTTAGTCTTCAGAGATCTCTCGATAGCACAGATCTCACTTGAGAAAAATTCTAAAGAACTGCTATAGCTTTCTGCTAGCTCATCTCACACAAATCATAAGCCCAGTCGTTATTTTACATATCAATCCAGTCGTTTCCTCCAGACTTTCTTTTGATTTTGAGTATCCTATGAATCAGCATCCCCTGACCTTAGCCCCTAAATTCAGAGGGGACAACAAGCAAACATTTCCTTTTAATATTACAAAAGGATTCAGAGATATGCCTGCCTCTGTTAATCTGGGTGGGAACCAGTCCTATAATTACCATGTCTAATACCCCTGAGCCTGCACTCACAGTGACTCAGCAATCTGTCTTCCTTTGTGTCTGCCTGTCTTTGCATCTCTCTGACAAGCTGGCTCAGTGTAGCTGCATCTGTTCCTTTAGATCTGTGAAGCTTCTAATAATTCATATTGCTTCCTTATTTTTTGCATTGTTGAGAAATTATATATTTTCAAGTTCATGGTTTTAGAACTCTTTCAACAGCCTTAAGGACTCTCCTGAAGGTCCCAGCATTTACCGTTTTGCTAAGACATTAGCCACATCTTTGTCTTCTAGACTCATGCTGTCTCAGATTATCCTGGAGTCATTAACGTTAACAGAGAGGACATTCCTTGGAGAAAGATGAAAAGAAGTACAGTACTATTCAAACAAGTCTTGTGTCCATGGCACCCATGGACACTAGTGGAGGCCCAAGTCCCATGGCCTTGTCCCAGGGGCAGGAACCATATCATTCTGTTTCCACCAAGGCCATGCTGGACCTGAAATCTCCTATATTATAATTACTAATACCTATGACCTTATGATATAGAGAATCTGTATCCAAAGCCAAATTCGAATTGTTCTAAAGCCCCTTTAAATGAGACTGGATTTTAGACCAGTCATGTTCGTTCAGAGGTATAATATTCCAAAGGGGTTATGCTAACCCAGTGGAATAGTGAATGTCAATGCACCGAGGGCCTGAATTTGACATCCCATAAAGGCGACTGCTTCTCCTAAAGCATTATACCTACCCTGAAGTCCCCAGTCAATATTCCCCTGGATCATCAGTGCAATAGACAGATTTTTGTATAACTGGTCTACATGTGTGATTTTCTTCAATAAGGATAGAGTGGATCAGGCAAAACTAGTAATCATACCTAGTAAGGCTGTGATTCCCCAAAATCAAGGCTGCTACAAATCTTGTAGGCAAAGTAACCCCATGCAAAGTCTCTATAAACAAATCTGGCCAGGAAGGGCAATCTCCAAAGAGAAATGTGGCTGCACCAAGGGTGAGCCCAGCCCAGAGGATACCAGGCTCTGGTAGTCTCTTTAGATACTGCACTTGGAGCAGGTCTCTCCCAGCCAGCCAGACCTACTCTGCTCTACAAGGAGAGTTGAGAATCTTCATCTGGCCACGTTTGATGACTTCATAGCAACACACTTGTGAACTAGTCATTTCAGGAGTAGAGGGATAATGCACATATTAAACCTGTAACAGTTTGACAGGCAGCATATCAGTGGTCTATTGTATAGGAGTAGAAAAGAGGCACGAATGCTAAGGGGATCTTGGTCCAGCCTTGTGTGATACCCTCCCTACCTTTTGCCCTATGCAGAAGAGACTTGCTCAGTCGGAGCTTTTCTGCTGATTCCTACAGATCCTATTATGCAGCAGATGGTAAAGATGGGCTTTGATCCCCACCAAGCCCTAGGCAAAAGGCAACACTACGGTATGCTTAAGTCCAATGAGCCACAATGATAAGGTAGGTAAGAACCTAAGGCCACCACCACACACCGGCAGAGTGCCACCAGGCGTGTCTGCCTTTTCTCTTCTTGTTCTACTTTCCAGGGTTTGCAGAGAGTGGCACCCCTCCTACTGTCACCCGCCAAGCTGTGGCGACACACTGACAAGGGGAAGCACATGCGAGGAAGAGGGACCCAGCGAACAAACAAACAAACAAACAAACAAACAAACAAACAACAGTCTCCTAAGCAGCAACAACAAAACCAAAGTCTGCAGACTTAAGTGGATGATGAAGGCCTCTGCAAAGTGGTGGCCGCTCTCCAATCTCAACTGATTATAATCTCAGCGCCCTCTGGAGGCTTTGAGAAGTAATTCTAGTCTCTCTAGCAAGTGAACAAAGACAATAGAACTTCATTCATTTTCGAAAAGAAGCTTTTTAGTCAGTGGCAGCATCCTGGGAGCAGCAATTTGCAAACCATGCCCTTTATTAAAATTCATTGTTGCTTTCAGAGATAGAGAACTATAATTTGAGAGATGAGAGCAAGACCAAGAAGAAATAACATTTTACATAATCACTTTCAAGAGCTGCTATATAATTAAACACATGTGCAATTAATTTTAAGCAAAAACAGCAGCCATTATGCAGTGGAAAGTTGCTTTGTACCAGCTCTGGTTTATAACAACAGAATGGCTATGATGTCAAGTGTTACCATTTGGCATGATTCCAGCAAATTTACAATTGTGTGAAAGGGACATCAACAAAGCATTGCTCTGTCCCATTTTACTTTCTCCAGCTTTGTGGCTCTGTTTCAGTGGTAAAACATGTGCATGTTGGTTTTGGCACTTTGGGCTAAGTCTCTATGGTGTGTACCAGCAATAAATTGATTAGAAACAACTTTGATGAACTAAAAATTATCCTATTTTGTGTGTGTGTGTGGGGGTAAAATACATATAAAATTGACTATTTAGCTTTTCTATTTTTCTTCTATAAATTATTAAAGGAATTCATGAATGAAATAATCATGTAAGGATTTAAGTTACCTAGGACAATCTATTATAATTAAACTTTGTACTATATAGATTTATTTAAAAATAATTTAATTTCAGAAACATATGTGCTGTCTCTCTATACTAACAGTAGTATTTATATTAATAGTAGTGTGCCCCCCTTGTAAACATGTAGTCATTACAGATACTGTGTGGCAGTGGCCATTGTTTGTGTGATGAATTCATGCGGTATCAATAAATTACAGACTTCCTAAGTAATATGCAGTGTTCTTGATGAACAACAAAAATATTAAACAAATAGGCACTGCATACATTTTTGCTCAGAACATAGGAATGTTTCATTTAGATAATTTGCAGACACCTAAGAATAGAGAAGTTTGTTTGAGTAGAGCTCTACTCATCATTTTCAATTTCTGTGTTTCAAGCTTCAATTAACTTCTGAATGAACTACATAGGAATTTTGGAATTTTAGGCCACAGGCAGGTGATAGTGAGAAAATGAAAAGGCAACACATTTTCAATGAACTTCACCATTGAAATGATTCCACCCAAGGTTCAAACAGTAAAGAGTTGGTTTATCCATATTTTAAATAAAACTCTGATCTATTTAAAATCATTCCAGCTGAACTCCGACCATAGGGCAGACACGAATAAACATTAGTCAACGTTCCATAATACATGGGAAGTTTTATTGTGAAGCCAACCCTAGCACGAACACTGACAGAGGTAACAAGTGGTTTAGAGAGCAGCTTTCAACCTGAGAGTAGACCCTAGCATTTCTGTGAGCTTTCTACTCTGACTCATTAATGCAGACTGCAGTTGCTTAGCAATTTCATGTTCCAGGTTTTATGCAGTGCACTAAGAGCTGTTAGTGAACAAAAGCTGTCAGTGTCTGTCTGAAAATACACATATGTTGTACAAATAATAAAAAAATAAATGCCAAGTTTAGTAATGGAAAGTCCACATATACTCTTGGAGCCAGGAGATTCAATATAAAGAGGGAAACACAAGCTGCCCATTTGAGGAAGTGACAGTTCAGATCACCATGGAAGGACGAAAGAATTTTAAGTATTGGGTGGATTCTTGTCAAGGAACATGAAAAAAGCCATTAGAATACATTATAAAGCAAGAATCCTAAGTTATGGGTTTTACACTAACAGAAATATCTTTGGTTGATAATGAAGCTGAGAATCGTGTTCTAATACTCCTTTAAAGATAACGGTTATTCCTGTGACACATTACTATAGATTGAAGTTGCCGAGAGGCTGAATAGGATATAGTCCGGTCACAAAGAACAGACAAGACCAGCCAGGGGCCTGGATTTGGTTTGAAAGTTATGAGCAGGGCTGTACCTTCAGAACAGTTGGATTATAATTGAGAGATAAATGAGGAAATGAGTGAGAGAAGTCAGAGCAGTAGATAAAAAGCAGTTTTATTTTTCCTTTTCAAAGATTTGGAAGATGGTAGCATGGCTAACTAAAGATAGAAAGGACTAATGTGAAAAGGCATGAATTGTTTAGGATGTGTTAAATTTGAGATGCTCATAAAATATCTAAACAGAGATGTCAAGTAGGCAGTTGGGAATATAAATGTGAAGCCTGCGAAAGAGGGTTTGGTTGAAGAAAATTGGTGAATTTGTCAAACCATGATTGCACAATGTCCTCATCACTCATGTTAAACACCAAGGGCTTTCACCTAGAAGTGAAGTTCCAGCTATTGCTGCACACTTGTGCACACATAACTTGCCAGTTAGTAATACCTATAGTTGGCCATGCTAGTGTTCTAGCCATTTCTACACAGCTTTTGTAGACTTCTGGAAAGTATTACAAGTCATAGTAATTGGATTAAAAAAGGTGAAGTGGATGATCACAGTCAGCTATTGGATGGGTCACACGGCCTCCAATGGAGGAGCTAGAGAAATTACCCAAGGAGCTAAAGGGAACTGCAACCCTATAGGTGGAACAACAATATGAACTAACCAGTACCCGGGAGCTCTTGTCTTTAGCTGCATATGTATCAAAAGATGGCCTAGTCGGCCATCACTGCAAAGAGAGGACCATTGGACTTGCAAACTTTATATGCCCCAGTACAGGGGAACGCCAGGGCCAAAAAGGGGGAGTGGGTGGGTAGGGGATGGGGGGTGGGTATGGGGGACCTTTGGGATAGCATTGAAAATGTAAACGAGGAAAATACCTAATTAAAAAAAAAGGTGAAGTGGGTAAAAATTATTCTATTCATATTAAAACACTATATATCTTCTGTTATGTGCCTTGGACAGGCAGCTACTAGTATCTGAGGCCCATTTTTCTCATTTTGCATGGAATGATAGACAACATATATTCCAGCCTTGCTATGCATGTGTACTTTGTGTGGTGGAGCATTCTCATTTGAAATATAATACAGTAAGAAAACCAAGTTAAGGGATGTTTTAACTTAAAGATTTGATAAATGTAACTAAAGCTGCATTCTCTGACTATGATTTAAAACATTGTCTCATTCAAACAACATTTGTACACTAAAGAACAATTTATTTAGAAATGATAGTCATAGCAACCCAAAGGAATATGGTCCTGGTTATGCTCAATGATATATAATCTGACTTCAAATATGCACTGCAAATATTAACATTGAATATAAATGTTACTGTTAAGTATCTGGCCTTAATCTGTATTTCTCCATCACTAGCTAACTTGACAGTACTCAGCATTTTCCCCAATGAATGAAATATATTCACTTTAATGAAGTTGAAATAGGTACTGTCCTGAACTCATGGTCTAGGTTCAGGCTTCAATTTCAGTCCCTAAACAAGCACAGTTACTCATTCATAAACTGGCAGTGGATCATAATGACATGGATCATAACAAAGTTCACTTTTATGGTAATAATCTCTGTAGTGAATTTGAACCATTTCACAAAATACAAATAAGTGAAGCATAAATAAGTGCCAAAGAGGGACAGAGATAGAAAATCAAAGAAAGGGAGAACTAATATAAGACAAAATTAGAGAGAAATATACACAGACACAGGCAGACACACACAGACACCGAGAGAGAGAGAGAGAGAGAGAGAGAGAGAGAGAGAGAGAGAGAGAGAGAGAGAGAGAGAGAGAGGGAGAGAGAGAGAGAGAGAGAGAGAGAGAGAGGGAGAGAGGGAGAGAGAGAGAATTGAGAATTTCAGGAGCCATGTTCAGGCTAAGAAAGAATTTAAACAAAGGATGATGAATTTGAAAAAGTAAAAGAAGAGTTATATGGAAATGTTTGAAAAAACATGGAAGAGAAGAAACATTGTAATTCTATTGAAATTTCGAATATTTTATAAAAAGAATAAAATGGAAAAGCTACTCAGAATTGAGTAAATCTTCTTTTTTTAATTAGATATTTTCTTTATTTACATTTCAAATATTATTCCCTTTCCTGGTTTTGTCTCTGAAAACTCCCTATCCTATTCCCACTCCCCCGCTCACTCCTTCCTGGTCCTAGCATTGCCCTACACTGGGGCATAGAGCCTTCACAGGACCAAGGGATCTCCACCCATTGATGTCCAACAAGGCCAACCTCTGCTATATATGTGGCCAGAACTATGGGCTTCATGTGTACTCTTTGGTTGGTGGTTTATTCCCTGGGAGCTCCGGGGTTACTGATTGGTTTATATTGTTGTTGCTCCCATGGGGCTGCAAACCACTTCAGCTCTAGAGAAAGGACAGAAGGAGCTGAAGGAGTAATTCTTCTGAAACCTGTCTTGATCCTTGTTCAAGATGACATTTCTTGGTAAATGAATTTATTGGCTTGGGAAAGAAGACATCCTTGAGTGTCTTATAAGTTGCCCTTCTATGTCTATGTGGTTGGCTGTGCAACTCTCAAATAAAAAATACAAGAACAGAGGCTAAATAATTAGTTATTACTGGAAGTGGTGGCCTGCATTTCCAGTTATAACACATTAGTTATAATATGGATGCTCAACCCACAGTCTAGTGATTCCAGAGACAGTAGAAATAGGCAATCTTAAGATTTTGTGTCGCTGGGAGTGGTAGCGCATGCCTTTAATTCCAGCGCTTGGGAGGCAGAGGCAGGCAGATTTCTGAGTTTGAGGTCAGCCTGGTCTACAGCGAGAGTTCCAGGACAGCCAGGACTACACAGAGAATTCCTGTCTCGAAACAAACAAACAAGCAAACAAACAAAAAACAAAAACAAAAACAAAAAAAAGATTTTGTGTCAAGTCTGGCTAACACATCAAGACCTTATCTAAACAAACAAACAAACAAACAAATGGAACTAGCACAATCCAAATAGACATGGATTCTTTTCCCACAACTAATTTGCAAACTCTACATATCTAAAACTATGATCTCTTCTGCAACACACACACACACACACACACACACACACACACACATACATGAAGGATTTACCCAAGGGATTAGCCCAAGACAACACTAATCCAACTAATTGAACGTGGAGAAATCAAGTGTCAACATACAGCTTTCCCTGCAACATATTAGTGTCTTGTATACAGGAAGGTAATTTTTATGCTATGAAAGGAGAAGCATAACCAATACGCCCTTGGATCTCCCATGGTGTTCTGCCTACAAGAAGATATGATCGTGCAATGGTGGTTCGAAGTTTTTAGGAGTAACTAAGCGATATCTAATTTGACTTTAGGTACACTCCACTAGACAGAACCCATACTAAAGACTGCTTCTGTTACCAAGAATCTGAGACTAGATAACCCAGAAATCTAGGTTAAAACAAATATCACTGTTCTGAAAACAAACAAACAAACAAACAAATCAAAAAACATAAAATGAATCCTAAAAACATTCTGCGAGACTCAAATCAGTGCCTTAATAAGCCATAATCAGAGAAGTTTATTATTGTAACAGCTAGAAACAAAAACAGAGACCTAGACCCAGATTATATGCAGAGAGTAAGAAAACTGGAATATTATACCCTAAACAGGTTGTTTCCATCAAATCCCTACATTCAGGGCTCTCTGAATTCAGTAGGATATAGAAAGAATGTAAGAGGGGATGGTGGACAAGAAGGACTAGAAGTAAACAAATCAGAGACTGAGAGGCACATCACTGCGTCAGGACATATCTGGATCAGATGGGTCTCTAGATCTGAAGAAGATATGCTATTAAAAAACAATCTTCTCTCTTTTCCCCCTAGAGATCCTTTGCATCAGATTATGGCTTCTTGTTCAGTGTTTTTTTGTTTTTTGTTTTTGTTTTTTTTTTGGGGGGGGGTTCTTTGTCTCTGTGTGTTTTGTCCTATTCTGATCTATTAGTTTTTGCTTATTTTTATTTCATATTATATTATGATATTAGCAGTTATTTTGTTTTCTAATAATAAAATGGGCAACAATTCAGATAGAAAGGGAAGTGGGAAAGAATGAGAGAGATAAAGGAAGAAGAAACTGAAATCAGGATATACCATATGAGGAAAAGATATTTTAAATAAAAACTAACTTAAAAACAAAGAAAAATATTTCAAATCATTTTACTTTTGAATATTTAAGTATTAAACTCAAATACAGTAGTTAAAAATTTTAAGTCAAAGAAAAATTCTTCTTTCATTTATCAAGAATGAGATCTTAAACTTCCAACATCTACACTATCAAATTTAATAAATTAAACTAGAAAACTCCCTAGACTTTCCCATACAATTATATATTATTAATTGTTTATCTCAGACTCTGTTAACTATACTTCCAGCATTTTTTATAGAGACACATCTGTGAAATGTGTGCTCGCTGTGGCCTATAAATATCACTTTCTGCTCAGATCTAAAGTGCTTTTCTTGTGATTTCTATGACCTTAACATTTAACTTAAGCTGTTTTGATAATCTTTTTGTATTCTAGCTACTTGAAAATCATGTTTTCTCCCCGAAATATGAAAGTCTTTAACAAGTACCTGAAACTGGAAAACATAAGACATAAGGAATATTTGAATGGAGAGAATGGCATCTTCTCATTACTGAATGTACTTTACAAAGAGAGAAAGAGAGATAGTTACCCATATCAAGTGCAGTATAAAGGACAATATACAACTGATATATGGCTCTGGTCTATTGATAGAAGTAGAGTAAAACTCTTAGTATTTGAGAGGAAGATATTGTATTGCAAGTGAAACAGGTAGGAGTCAGTGGATACAATAAAAAATGGATGAAGATTTGTCAATATATGTCAGAAAATTTAAGGCAGTTGAGCATTTCCTAGTCTTCACACATGGACACACATGCACATACACACGTATAATATTCATTATCTTTGCATTGAAATGGCTGAATACCTGCCTGACACAAACAACTTAGTGGAGGCAAGCTTAATTTGCCTCACAACTCCAGTGAGTATGCTGTGGTTGTAGAAATAAGTAACCCCCAAGGCATGCCTTCAGTGTCCCATGTATACCAGGGAAGAACCGCTCATGAAGCCTGTCCTACCTCTCCAAGAAGCATGACTAGCTGGGGAATCACTGCCATGAAGGCAGCTTCCATTCAAACAATGATTCTATAACCAAACACAATTAATGAAACCTATTTTATAAACAAGTATCTGAGTCAAGATAAGCAAAAGCTGTTTTTTAAATTAATTATTTATTTACATTCCAAATGCTGGCCTCCTCCAGATTCCACCTCCCAGAGTTTTCACTCCATCCTCCATCCCCTTTGTCTGTGAGAGTATGCCCCCCCCCCCCCAGCATCCCCCTTCCGTGAGGCACCAAATTGCTACAAGATAAGGAAGGTACTTTCTCTCCTGTGGAACTGTGAAAGGCAGCCTGTTTTCTGGTTGAGCTAGATTTAAACCCTGGAGACCCAGCAGATTAATCTGCAAGGGACTAAAGGTGTTTGCCATGCCCCCAGACACCAGGCTTCTGACAAGAGTTCTCAGCTCCATAATTCTGTGGCCATCAGTCATGTAGGTCAACTCCACTCCTCCCAAGTCCCTGGAATTCTGTGTTGACTCCACCTCCACAGTTACCTGCCAACAGCCAGGTATGTTTCTCCCCACAGTTACCTGGCAACAGCCAGGTAGGCCTGGTCCACTATAAAAGGGTCTGTTTGCAGCCTCCCCCTCTCTTACTCTTGCTTCTCTTATTTTCTTATTCTTTCCCCTCTCTCTTGCTCTCTTGCTCCTCTTCTCTCTGCATTCCCTTCCCTCCTCTCTCCATGTGGAATGGCCGGCCTCTATTTCTCTATATCTCCCTCTCTCTGCCTTTCTCTGCCTCTACTACCCTCTTGGCACCCCTTCCCAGACACTCTCCCTGCAAACTGTATTTAACCTCAGGCTCACCCTGAGAAAGTGGGGTACAGTTTCACTTATCACAACTCTCTGCCATGACAATAAATGCCTTAAACCCATGTATGGACTGTCTCTTCTCATCTGGATCAGCCATGCTGGAACAATGGAGCACATCTTCCTTTAAAGATTCATATGGCTAATCTCCCACAGAAGGCTTCTCTGTGTTCTCAGCCATGGTCTCCATCAAGCCAAGCTGACCTAGCAAGCCTAGGATACTCTCATCCCTTCAAGATCCAGCTGAAGTTCTCCTCCTGCCCTTTTCCCTTTGGTCCCAAGCCAGAGTCTTTTCCCACAGGCCCAACTCCTTTCTCAGCTCTTCGGAGGCATCCAGTGGTGTCTGCAGTGCCCAAGAGTCTTGAGAACCTGCCAGTCTCTGCCTTCATTTGAGTCAACTCTGGCAGTTACCCGGGAACCTTAGACTGCACTTCCCATCCCTGGAGAGGGGGGCCTGCAGCTCTTGCTTCTCACAGCCCATCTAGAGGTTAAACTACCAGCATCCTGCCTCACCCAGCAGCCAGAGCCCTGAGCTGGACTCCGGGCACCATTTTAACTCACAATCTCCCACTGAAGCCAGATAAGGTGGTCCTCTGCTGAATATGAGCCAAGGGCACTGAACCAGCCCATGTATGCTCTTTGGTTGGTGGCTTAGAATCTGGAAGTTCCCAGGAGTCCAGTTTAGTTGACACTGTTGGTCTTCTTATTGGGTTGCCATCGTCTTCAGCTCCTTCAGGTGCTGATAGAGCCTGTCAGAGCCTAGAGATGATGGGCTCCTGTCTGCAACACAAGTACAACATGGCAACAGTAATAGTGTCAGGGTCTGGTGCCCACCCATGGGATGGGCCAGTCACTGGACAACTATTTCTTCAGGCTCTGCTCCATTTCTGTCCTTGCATTTCTTTTAGACAGGAATAATTCTGGGTGGAAAAAATGGTGATTTAATTGAGAGTTTTTCATCTATTTCTACCTTCTGTATACTCACAGTCCTTCCTGCTAGAAATACCCTGTAGCAGAGCAATGGATTTGGACAACCCATGAACCTACTTATACTTATTTATCATGAAGTCCATATTTTTTATTAGAACTCATTCTTGCTGTCATGCATTCTATGAGATGTGACAAATGGGCAATGACAATATAGTATCTTAAAATGTTGTCCTATTGCTCTAAATGCTCCACTATGTTCATAGCAGTCTTATTTATAATAGCCAGAAGCTGGAAAGAATCCAGATGTTCCTCAGCAGAGGAATGGATACAGAAAATGTGGTACATTTACACAATGGAGTACTACTCAGCTATTAAAAACAATGAATTTATGAAATTCTTAGGCAAATGGATGTATCTGGAGGATATTATTCTGAATGAGGTAACCCAATCACAAAAGAACTCACTTGATATGCATTCACTAATAAGTGGATATTAGCCCAGAAACTTAGAATACCCAAGATACAATTTGCCAAATAAAAGAAAATCAAGAAGAAGGAAGACCAATGCTTGAATACTTCACTCCTTCTCAGAATAGGGAACAAAATACCCATGGAAGGAGATACAGAGAAAAAGCTTGGAGCTGAGATGAAAGGATGGACCATCCAGAGACTGCCCCACCCAGGAATCCATTCCATAATCAGCCACCAAATACAGACACTATTGCAAACACCAGCAAGATTTTGCTGAAAGGACCCTGATATAGCTGTCTCTTGTGAGGCTATGCCAGTGCCTGGCAAATACAGAAGTGGATGTTCACAGTCATCTATTGGATAGAACACAGGGCCCCCAATGGAGGAGCTAGAGAAAGTACCCAAGGAGCTGAAGGGGTCTACAGTCCACCATCATTGGGCCCAGTTGACCATCATTGGGAAGAGAGGGCCCTTGGTCTTGGAAACTTTATATGCCCCAGTACAGGGGAATGCCAGGGCCAAGAAGTGGGAGTGGGTGGGTAGGGGAGCAAGGCGAGGGGAGGGTATAGGGGACTTTCTGGATAGCATTTGAAATGTAAATGAAGAAAATATCTAATAAAAACTTGAAACAAATCTCAAATTTCACTGTATTCTCACCCTTATTGTGCATTTCTTTTAAATCAGTTGCCTGTTTGCGGTTTTATTCAAGTTTTCACTTTGTTGAATGAATGTTATATGTACAGCCAAATGTTCATTTAAATACAGGGTCTATTATTTTCTTTTAAAGCTTATCAAATAAAAGGGAATATTAAATAGCTATTTAAAAGGGAATATTAAAATTCTAGTGTAAGGAGATTTATGCCAAGCAAATGCCATCATAGGAGCCAGTAACTAAATGAGTAATGCTAAGATGATAGGTGTGGTACTTCACCCTTCTAAACACTTAGGATAATGAGGCAAGAGGATCACAACAAGTCTTGGGCAAACAAGGGGTGTGTAGTAAGTTCTGGAGAAATCTGAGCTCGCAAGCGACACCCTTAAAACATGAAGCAAATTATAATGAAAGGAAGGAAGGGAGGTTTAAAATTCACTAGGAGGTGGAAAGTTATATCTTTCAAAGGGAAGCAAAAAAAAAAAAAGCCAATTTATAACAGAAGACAAAACAATTTGTGCCAGAAGAAACTTCTAAAAGAGGCGGTAAAGGTCATCTTAAAAAGAAGATTGCTTCCTTCTAAATCAAAAGCAAAGAAGTGTCCACAAGCACAAGGCAGGCAACTGCTCATTCGTATCCTAGCAATAATTGCGTGGTTTATTCTATGAAACGAGTACATCATTTTCTACATCACAGCTATAAGCAGGTCCAATTCAAGAACCAGTGGATTGTGTGGACGTCTCAAAGTACTAACACGTTCCATGTACGCAGTATTTGTCACCTTCGCTCACAGAGAGCTGTGGGCTTAGCTATGTGTTCTCGAGGTGGTGACAGAAATTCTTTTATGCGGAGTATAAGTAGTTCAATAGAAGAAAACCTGCTGTTATAATGAGTCTCTCAACAAAACAATCAAGACAATCATCCCACAGTCAAGAGCAGACGTCTCAAAAGCCACTGAGGTGCTCAGAGAATCCACTCACTTAACAATCGTGCTTGTAAATAGCAAACAAATGTTATTTCTTTGTTGATGACTTCTTTTGTAAAGAGGCCAAAGTTCAAAACACCGGAAGAATCATATGGAACAACAGAAACTACGGAAATAGAAGAAAACTTCAAAATGCATGAGCAAAATATTTTGTGTAATTGTGTTTTGCAATATAATGGGAACCTGAATAATACTACAGGACAAGGATGTATGCTACTGAAAAGTAAAATAGACATTTACAGATAGTGTTCAGTAGAACATACCTAGTTGTAGGAGCACAGAAATTGAAGGCAATCTATGGTAGCAGCAGTGGTCATTTACAAACAAGGCAGACACCCTTCATAGACAAATTTTAAAGATGACAAATTAATGAGATAAATGATCCAAGTATATAAGGAACATTGAGTAAAGCAGGGGGTGTGAATTATATATTAAAAAACATTATAATACCCTCAATATCTGATTAAAATAAATTTATTGTTAATGTCAGAATGTGTAAATTTTAGATATAGATACAGGTTTTTGATAGAAAATTGGAAAGAAGTAAATTTAAATAAAAAAATTTAATACTCTAGAACTCTAAACCACGTCTCTGTATATAGTAGAAAAGAAACTATCTCATATGCTAGAGGCTGTAGATTAGCATAGTCATTTAGAGAACTGTGGGGAACGTTCACAGAAATAAGAATGGAAATATCAGACTAAGATACAATCCCACTTCTGAATATAAAATCCAAAGAAATATATTAATATTTTGAAGTAATATAAATGTACACTAATGTAGTATTTATAAATACACAGATAGGAAAATAGGACACATACCTATTTTCAAATAACTAGATAAAAATGTGGCAAACACCCATAGCAAAATAATGCTTACTCATAAAAGAATGTAAAATTATCTTTTTTTTTTGTTCATAAGTTTCTTTCTTTTTTTATTAGATATTTTCTTTATTTACATTTCAAATGTTATCCCCTATCTTGGTTTCCCTCCAAAAACCCCCTATCCCATCTCATCACCTCCTGCTCACCAACCCACCCACTCCTGCCTTCCGGCCCTGGCATTCCCCTACACTGGGGCGTAGAGCGTTCACAGGATCAAGGGCCTCTCGTCCCACTGATGACCAACTAGGCTATTCCCTGCTACATATACAGCTGGAGCCCTGAGTCCCACCATGTGTACCCTTTGCTTGGTGGTTTAGTCCTAGGGATATTGGTTAGTTCATGTTGTTGTTCCTCCTGTGAGGCTGCAAACCCCTTCATCTCCTTCCGTCCTTTCTCTAGCTCTTTCATTGGGGACCCTGTGCTCAGTCCAATGGATGGCTGTGAGCATCCACCTCTGTATTTGTCAGGCACTGGCAGATCCTCTCAGGAGACAGCTATATCAGGCTCCTGTCAGCAAGCACTTGTTGGCATTCACAATAGTGTCTGGGTTTGGTGAATGATATTAGCCCAGAAACTTGGAGTATCCAAAGTACAATTCACAAACCACATGAAACTCAAGAAAAAAGAAGACCAAAATTATCAGATTTGTAACAATATAAATTACTCTGGCGGCCATCAGTACTCAGTAAATTAGGCAACTATAGAAAAAGAAGGCCACATAGTATTACTCGTAAATGAATTCTACTAAAATTGATCTTGTATGAAGAGAAAACATGAGAAAATAAAATACACAGGAAGCACAGGATGTTGTTGATCAAAAATATTGAGTATCATATAGCCAGTAAAAATAGATTTTGAGGTGTATTTTATAATAGTGTGTAAACAGTAGGGAATAATGCATTATGCATTTCAAGATAACTATTAATGTGTTTCAAATATCCCTCCATAAAAATATAATATACAAGAAAATTGATAAATCTGCTTTATTGAGCTTGATTTTGATGTTTTGTAGCATTTGTACACCAAAACATCACACAGCTGTAATTTTTGTATAAAAGCTACTTATTTATGACCTGTTTTCTAATCTAGTAATTTTTAATAGGAATGAAAAATTTGACACACATATGAGTTTATGTGGTGTTAGTGTTGACAACTTAAAATATTTATAATTTTATTTAAAATATTATGGTGAGAAAAGTTAAACTGAGGAAAAGTTTGGAAGGATAGGACCAAGGAAGGATAAGAGAAGAGACAACTAATGATAAGCATGTTTGTAATAGCAATATAGAAATAGTTTTTTTTTGACACTTCTATATACATATATATCCTCAGCTAGAAGTGGAGTAATCAGCCACTTTCTGATTAGATTTAACTACTCCACAGGAGGAGCACATATTAGGTACTTTTAGTTACATTTGTTATGGCAAATGAGAAAGAGACTTTATAATAAAGGTAACATATAGAATATGTGGGGTGTTATTAGATAATAGCTATTAAGAGTAACTATTAGAAAAGGAATAATAATAATGCAAATATTGAGAACATGTTAGGGAATGGGACCTGTCAACCAGAAGTAGTAAGTTCTCCTCTGGGTCCTAAGAAACAGTCATATGATTTTGGTCCTACTTACAGAATATTTGTGCTATGAACCAGTTAGAAAATGGTTCCTTCAAGCAATTTGCAAATTCATCTGGAATAACAAAAAACCTAGGATAGCAAAAACTCTTCTCAAGGATAAAAGAACCTCTGGTGGAATCACCATGCCTGACCTAAAGCTTTACTACAGGGCAATTGTGATAAAAACTGCATGGTACTGGTATAGAGACAGACAAGTAGACCAATGGAATAGAATTGAAGACCCAGAAATGAACCCACACACCTATGGTCACTTGATCTTCGACAAGGGAGCTAAAACCATCCAGTGGAAGAAAGACAGCATTTTCAACAATTGGTGCTGGCACAACTGGTTGTTATCATGTAGAAGAATGCGAATCGATCCATACTTATCTCCTTGTACTAAGGTCAAATCTAAGTGGATCAAGGAACTTCACATAAAACCAGAGACACTGAAACTTATAGAGGAGAAAGTGGGGAAAAGCCTTGAAGATATGGGTACAGGGGAAAAATTCCTGTACAGAACAGCAATGGCTTGCTCTGTAAGATCGAGAATTGACAAATGGGACCTAATGAAACTCCAAAGTTTCTGCAAGGCAAAAGACACCGTCAATAAGACAAAAAGACCACCAACAGATTGGGAAAGGATCTTTACCTATCCTAAATCAGATAGGGGACTAATATCCAACATATATAAAGAACTCAAGAAGGTAGACTTCAGAAAATCAAATAACCCCATTAAAAAATGGGGCTCAGAACTGAACAAAGAATTCTCACCTGAGGAATACCGAATGGCAGAGAAGCACCTGAAAAAATGCTCAACATCCTTAATCATCAGGGAAATGCAAATCAAAACAACCCTGAGATTCCACCTCACACCAGTCAGAATGGCTAAGATCAAAAATTCAGGTGACAGCAGATGCTGGCGTGGATGTGGAGAAAGAGGAACACTCCTCCATTGTTGGTGGGATTGCAGGCTTGTACAACCACTATGGAAATCAGTCTGGCGGTTCCTCAGAAAACTGGATATAGTACTACCGGAGGATCCAGCAATACCTCTCCTGGGCATATATCCAGAAGATGCCCCAACTGGTAAGAAGGACACATGCTCCACTATGTTCATAGCAGCCTTATTTATAATAGCCAGAAGCTGGAAGGAACCCAGATGCCCCTCAACAGAGGAATGGATACAGAAAATGTGGTACATCTACACAATGGAGTACTACTCAGCTATTAAAAAGAATGAATTTATGAAATTCCTAGCCAAATGGATGGACCTGGAGGGCATCATCCTGAGTGAGGTAACACATTCACAAAGGAACTCACACAATATGTACTCACTGAT
This sequence comes from Mus musculus, assembly GCF_000001635.26. NCBI lineage: Eukaryota > Metazoa > Chordata > Mammalia > Rodentia > Muridae > Mus > Mus musculus. The sequence continues at coordinate 48,555,303 of NC_000081.6, read as the reverse complement.
AAGTGGATATTAGCCCAAAACCTAAGATACCCAAGATATAAGATACAATTTCCTAAACACATGAAACTCAAGAAAAATGAAGACTGAAGTGTGAACACTATGCCCCTCCTTAGAAGTGGGAACAAAACACCCTTGGAAGGAGTTACAGAGACAAAGTTTGGAGCTGAGATAAAAGGATGGACCATGTAGACACTAGCATATCCGGGGATCCATCCCATAATCAGCTTCCAAATGCTGACACCATTGCATACACTAGCAAGATTATGCTGAAAGGACCCGGATATAGCTGTCTCTTGTCAGAGTATGCCTGGGCCTAGCAAACATAGTCGGCTATTGGATGGATCACATGGCCCCCAATGAAGGAGCTAGAGAAAGTACCAAAGAAGCTAAAGGGATCTGCAACCCTATAGGTGGAACAACATTATGAACTAACCAGTACCCCGGAGCTCTTGACTCTAGCTGCATATGCATCACTGGAAAGAGAGGCCCATTGGACACACAAACTTTATATGCCCCAGTACAGGGGAACGCCAGGGCCATAAAAGGGGAGTGGGTGGGTAGGGGAGAGGGGGTGGGTGGCTATGGGGGACTTTTGGTATAGCATTGCAAATGTAAATGAGCGAAATACCTAATAAAAAATGGGGAAAAAAAAAAGAAAATGGTTCCTTCATAAACAAGTGATTATTAAATGGCATTAATTATTAACTAGAAAAAGGTTAATTTAAACCATAAGATGAAAATTGTTTGTAAATGCGTGGTATGAAAAAAATGGTAGAAATGTCACTACTTAAGTGCTAAAATTACAATTAAATTGTGTTTCATGGCAAAAATATATTGTTTCAATGTATTATTACCTAAATATAATATCATTACTAAAATCATATTGTGATTGAAAAGAAAATGAAAATAAATACTGATGCTATTCTGTAGTTCATGTGATGTGTTTATCTGAGTTATTTTCTTTCCTGACATTTCGTGCAAGATTCCCTTTCATTAATAGTTTCATTATTCAGAACTCAGTTATTGTCATTCAGAAACTGTTTGGTGATATATGTTATTATAGTGTTTGCATGCATAAATAAGCATGTTATTAATAATCAATGGCAATTAGTACACAATAAGCTTCCTCTTCAATTTAATTATATGCTTGATTAAGAGTGTTTGGGTACTTAATTAAAATAAGAAGGTCCAACGATATTTAATTCTTTCTTATATTCATATTACAATCCTAATAACTACAATCTTCTCTCAATCCATGCCATGTGCCTATTAATTTTAATCATAAGTATGCTTGCTCACTGAATAAAGCTTGAAATGCAATTGGGTAGGTTATTTAAGGAAATTAGTATGTGGTCTGACAGTATAAAATGAGGGAAGAGTCTAGTTCAAGCAACTGAATGGAGAGATAGTTTCATAATTGGTTTCAATTAGTTGGTTTTTTTCTTATAGCTTTAGTGAAGCATTTCCTTTTATATTGTTCCATGAACTATAACCAGTAACAAAACTAGTTAGCATGATTAGTATGTGTCAGTGTTTAAAAGATAAAATACATACTAAATGTTGAGATCTCACTGAGGATTAATGGACTGAATAATAGCAGAAAAGATTCATTGGAATATCTTTGACATTGCGAATATAGTTTTGATAGAGTGAAATCAGGCACATGTAATAAACTTAAGGCTCATAAATACACATTTTCTAGGAAAATAAGTTCATCTACAATGGATATCTTTTTAGTTTGAATCAAGCAACCATTAAATGAACATTAGAATATGGTATTATCAAGAAATCCAACACATTGTTAAACTCAGATTAAGTTCCCATTAATTTTCATTTAAAAAAACAACAATAAATCTCAGTAATGAGGTTGATACCTAAAAAGAAAGTAAAGTATTAAAAGGCTCATTGAGCACAGACTAGTAAGTGGTAGAGATAGAGTTTAAAATAAGGTTGATTAGATTTTGTTAGTGGAATTTATCCCAGTATATTTTACTCTCAGTTGGAAAACAACTCTAAGAATGTATACGTACTGCATGAAGTCCTTTAATTTGCTGTAAATTTTCTTTAAAATTACATAACACTTCCTATAGAAATGGAGGGTAAGCAGTATTATAGGAGAGAACAGAATCAAGGTTCACTGACTTCTTGAATCCTTGTCATCCTGACAATTTCATGGCACTGGAGTCTACATCCTCACTACTACAATTCTCAAAGAGCTATTATTTATTATCTGTCATTGTGTGTGTGTGTGTGTGTGTGTGTGTGTGTGTGTGTGTGTGTTTAGACAAAAAAAGAATTTAATTCATTTAAAAGGATACTAGAGAGGCTAGAGAAATAGGCCACTCTACAAGAGGTTTGCTGTGCAAGCACAAGTACCAATAGTTTGATACCCAGAACCCATGTAAAGAAAAAACCCAAGCTTATATGGTGGCATGCACTTATAAATCAAGCACTGAGAATGCAGAAGCAGAGACCTCTGGGGTCAGCTAGCTGAGCTGACTTAGTGAGTTTTAAGCTAATGAGAGAACCTGTATTAAAAGAAACATGATGGATGGCTCTTAATGGAGCTACAAGGTTGCCATCTTTTCTATACGTGCATACAAAAGCACTTGCACACATACACAATTTCAACATATTTTTTTTTCTATTTTCCTAAGTCTCTAATTCTTTGAACTAAAGTAATTCGTATGTGATCTACAGAAAAAAGTTGTAAATGATTTGTGTAAAATTTGACATTAATTTATATTCTAAAGAATTCATTCACTGAACAGGCAAGGAATAGAATGGCAGGCACTTCAAAATGGTGCTCGTACACACACACACACACACACATACATGAATATATATATATGATATTATAGATGAGTACATATTTGGCTGAAATAATATATGGTAAAAATATTATCAGTTTTTTTCAGAGTTAGAAAGTGGTGTCCTTATGGAAAATTATGATCACTACCTGGGAGTTTGGGCTTTCTTATGTACACAAAAGATAAGAGACTGTGTAGAGATATTTGAAGAATGTCACTAGATAAATGGAAATATGAAAAATGAGAGAAACCTAAGTATTTGGTAGTATGATGAAACAAATTTTGTCAATCTCATTCCACTCTTGAATGCTTTGAGCTACACAAATCCACTTCTTAATCTCCTGTGGCTAATGATAATTGCATTTAAATAATTCTATATACTTATTTGGAAATGGAACATAGATTTTATACATGTACAATTTCCTTGAGCATTGTGGATTTGATATTTTTGTTGAAATTGGAGTTATACTATGGCCCTGCCACAGTTTTTGACAACGTGACACAGTTCTGGACATATCTTCAAAGAAAGCATCTCACTTAAGAAACTTTAACCATCTGATTGGCTTTTGAGCATATGTTAACATTTTTTTGCTTCTTAATAGATACAGATGAGTACAATACACTGTGGGTAGTGGCATTTCTAGACAGATAGACCTGGAGTGTATAAAAAATGCAGCTGAGCAAGCCTGTCAACATCTTTTCTTCAAGGTCTATGGTCCTCTTCTTGCTTTCATGTTTCTGTCCTGAGTTCCTTCACTGGCCTCCCTCAATGATGAACTATAATTTGTAACCAAACAAAAGCGTTCTTCCTCCAAGATGCTTTTATCACAGAATTTAATCACAACATCACAGGAAAAAACCCTAGAAAAAACATTTTCCATTATTCTACCTTATTTTGGGTAAATGATCATGGTTTTGTCTTTGACTACAACCACCCTGATCTATGAGTTATATTTTTAGAAAGCATCTTACTCTTGTCTATTTCTGCCCTTGAGAATTTAGAGGCAAAAGGGAGAGACTCTTGGTAAATTCAACTATAATTTTAACTTAAAAATACCATTTAGTAGTTAGAAGGTTTATACTACACTCAATACCTATGTCAATTTATGTTTTTTTTAATATTTATTTATTAAACTGATAAGAACAGATACTACACTTGATCTTAGCCAAAAGGCCGAGAAGCAATAGGGAGAAGAGGCCCTTGCTCCTGTGAAGGCTCAATGCCTCAGTGTAGGGGAATGCGAGGCACGGAGGCAGGAATGGGTTGATGGGTAGGGGTACACTCTCATATAAGCAGGGGGAAAGGTGATGGGATAGGCGGTTCCAGTGGGGAAACTAGGAAAGGGGATAACATTTGAAATGCAAATAAAGAAAATATCCAATAAAACAAAAACCAAAAAAAGAAAGAAAAGAATATGTTGAAACAAAATTATAAAATATGACATTTTGTTGTCAGAAGTAGTAGCAATGAAACTCAGGATAAATTTGACAAGTTCTCCCTTCTGTATTCTTATTGTAAGTGATGAAATAATTGCTCACAGTGATGTAAAAGAGAGAATGCTAAGGTTCTAACATAAAAGGATGACTCACCAATATAGTAAAGTGTTCTTTGTGTTTCTGGCTTTTCCAAACCTATAGTGAGTTAGAAAATGTGGATGGAGAATGCTGGATTTCTGTCCAAATTTAATGGTTGAGTCAACTGAGAGAAACCTTGTTAAGGAGAACATGGTTAGCAAGAAACAGACATGGTTAGAGTATTTGCTGGTACATGAACCAGACTGGAGCAAACAAGTCAATCTCCAAAATTATTAGATGGACTTTGAGACAAATCAAGAAATGACTTATCTGCAAATCCCTGTTTAGTCAATACCAAAGACAATTTTCAACAACCAAACCTGTATCAACTGGTCTGTTCCTTTCACATACATACAGAATTAATTTTCCCACACCCACTACAAGGTCTGTCATAGAGACTCTGGACAAGATGAACTATCCAAACGAAGGTACAAGATCTTGGGAAATGGAGACTGCCAGAGCATTTGTCTCTTCCTCACTTCTGATTCACACCTTGTACATGTCCACACATGTTGTTTTCTTCCCCCTTTTGCTTTTACCCACTTTACTACAAACAACTATTACGTGTTTAACTAGATCTCTTCCTTAGTGGGGAGCTGTAGTTAACATTAACAGAAAACAAAATAATCCACGTGCTTGAAATTAACCCAGTTGTCAGAACATTTAGAATTGTAGCAGGTTCTTAGAAAATGATGTTTCTTTTATCTTTAATTGTTGTTAACTTGATATACTATAGAGTCATCAAAGAGGTAAACTTGAATTGAGGAACTCCCTATTCAGATTGGTCTATGGGTCTATTTCCAGTGAATATCCTTGACTGTTAATTATTATTATAAGGCAAAGCCCACGGTGAGTAAAGATGTCCCAGTGAAGCTGGCCATAGGCAATATAAGAAACATAACTAGGAATGAGTGTGAGAGTGAGCCTGAGATTGAGCCAGCAGGCAATGCGTCTCTGTGGTTTCTGCCCTTGAATTCCCTCAATGATGGAATATGACCAGGAAGGGTAAGGTGAAATAAAACTTTTGTCCTCTAAACTGGCTTTTCATCAGTGTTTTATTGCATCAATAGAAGATTACCTAGACAGCAAGGAAGGGAGTGATATCTCTCTTAGGATCACTTCATTCAATCCAGATGCCCAGAAATTCAGTATTTTTATGAACTCACCTTTATCTTGAGTATACAGGAATGACAAAGCAGGAAGAAGGAAGCATCTTAGATTCCTGATGACCTCAGTTCTACCATCCTTTGCCTAGAATGATCAGGGTCAGACAAAAAGAAATAACAGCTACCTTAGTTATATGATTTTATTTTGAATCTCTGCAACTGAGCAAGAATAAGAAACCACATAAAACCATTAAGTAGAAGTCTCTCCAAAGCATAACTATAAATTTCCTTGTGACTCTGTGTTTCCTTATTTATATGGCTTTCCATTCATTTCCACCATTCTATATCACCATTGACCATCTCTCCATTGATCTGCTTTAGGTTAAATGTGTGATAAACTACTCAGGTAATTTGACTTCCCCTTACTTTAAGTTAAACAATATTTCTTTTATATAGTGGTCTTCACTTTATATAAGTGTTTGGAAGATACAGAAACAGGTGTGACTTGATATCTTCTCCGAGCAACAAAGTTTGGTCCCCAGAATCCAGTTTTGGAAAATAGAGCCAACTCCTGGGAGTTCTCTTATCTTTTAAAGCATGTGCCTCTGCACATATTCACATACACATGACACACACACTCACACATTAAATAAATAAATGAAGGAATACGTACGTACATGAATAGAAAATAAAGTGTTTTGTTTCCTTAAGAAAGAAGTACATGTTAGAAAAGTGATTTAAAAGCTAAGAATATGAGATGCTTTTCTAGAGACCCCGAGTTTCATTTTCGGAAGTCATGTCCAGAAGCTCACAACTTCCAGAAACTCTCAGTTCCAAAGATATGATGCCCTCTTCTTTCTTCAACATCCACTGAGCACATTTGACATTCACTTCCTCACCTAAGTGCACACATAAGCACACACACACACACACACACACACACGCACACACACACACACTCACACTACATACACACTAACACACAGACAGAGGGGCACAGACACACCTACAGATACACACACAATAAATAAATCTTATGAAATAAAGTAGAACCATTTTTACAGTTTCAGACTTTAGAACTTGCTTTAATTTTTAGAAGGTCATATTGTGCATGTCTCATCACTCCAGCTGAGTTATAAGTTTCAACAAGATGGAAATGGTGTCATATTTGTTAGACCCCTTTGACATTTATGCCTCAAAGTTCAGTAATTATTGGATGATGGAGTAATTGCTGAAATACAGAGGCATCTCTAACTCATCATATTGAATGATTATATAATCCAGCAAATTATCTCTGATCAGCTTAGCATACCCTTTTAAAGAATTAAATTCCATGAGTGCTAAAGTTCTAATACAGATACTTGCCCCAATTCTGTCACAAGGAAAGGAGAGTTCATGCATATTTTCCTGCTATTCTGAATCAAGTGCTAAAAGGTTATCCCATGGTACATGCAGCATATTTCATTTTCAAAAACTATGACCTGGGTATGATTGCAAATTTACCTGATTTCTATATTATTTTTTTATTTTGATTTACAATGCAATGGTAAGGATACTGGATGCAAATATATTTTAACACTTACATCTTTGTTTTACATTTCATTCTAGTCCTAACAAATTATCTTAATGTGACAATTATATATACAATTTAAATATATAATTTTATGCAAATCCCTGTACCATAATCTATTGGCATTAAAAAAGCATTGCTATTTGGAATTGAAACAATATAATCTCTCATTCACAAGTCAAATACCTTCTCCATCAGTCTTAACATTTATGAGGATATTATCAAAATTGTTCCAACAGAATTTGATACTGCTTGAAACACAGTTATTAAATATTTATTTTTATTCGTATGAATGTCTTGCCTCAACATATGGATGAATACCACACACATGCTTACTGACTGCCAAGATCAGAGAGTGCATAGATTCCCTGGAACTGGAGTTACAGATGGTTCTGATCAATTGTGTGTGTGCTGGGAATCAAACCCAGGCCCTCTGTAAGAGCAGGAAGTCCTTTTTTTTTTTTTTCAAGTCAATTTGCTTTTTTTTTTTTTTAAAAATAAACCAACAAAGTTTATTTTAAAATATACAACTCTCTTAAGGACAGCCATCTCACTAATTTTTGACACAAGTTTCAAGCAATACTCACATTTTACCCTCATAATTAATTTAGTAATTTTTTTCTGGCAAACAATACAGTTTAGGCAATCTTGGTTATTGGGGTTTTGTTTGTGTACCAGCTAATAATTTATTGTGATTTCCTTTTCTTATATTAAAAGACCCATAAACAAAAAAATGGATAATTTTATTATGGGTAGCAAATGTTAGCCTTCTGAAGAGTCTTACCACTTTTGAAATAACAAATATTGCCTTATGTTTAATTCTTCTGAGCCCCAGTGTGATCCATGGCATGGCTGGAATCCTAGAAATAACTTGGTTATGGTCAAGGACTGAAACTGGGTTATAGAAGTAAATGCATTTTCATAGAGTACAGTAGAAAACCTTAACAATGAAAGTCAGCGTCTAAAGAAAATCTCACACCTTGCAAATGTTATTCAGTGCTTATTGTAACACAGTTAATTCAGCATATGCCTGCTGCTCTGTTTTCTACTCTTTCGTTTCAATTATTTTCTGTTTAAGCCTGACCCCCCCCAAAAAACTTTGTGTGATGATTATCTTCTGCATTTTCATATTCAATGAGATTACTCAGCTAACTCAATCCTTGTTTGCTTGCCAACAACACAGTGTTCCAAAGACTTGATTCACAAGGATGAGTCAGAGCCCTTGTTCTCAAGTTCCCAAATGGTATAATAGCAATGAGACTAGGTATAAACAAACTGATTCATTCTGTTATATGTAATGACAAAGAGTCTAAGAGACAGGCTAGCTACAGTAAGTGTTTGAAAATATTCACAAAATGCTTGCCCTGACATCTATAAGAGCATTCTCATAAATGTTTTCACTCATGTCCTTTGTGAATGAAACGGCTCAGGACTATATCAGAGAAAATTATCACTAAAAAGTTAGAAAATGCATTTATTTGACAAGCACTTTTTAAAAGTCTTTCAATGAGAGGTGCCAGGTAGAAAACACTTTACCTCCATTTGATGTTATGCTCTTCTAAATGATTTTTAATCATCTGGGAAATAAAACTCTGAGATTGCTTTTCTGGAAGAAATAGAAGCAACTTGAATTTTGCGTCCCTTAGTAGATATAATTTTACAATGTTTTAAAGTGCTGCTAATTGATCTCAGCAGGATCATGCTTCATCTTTTTGACGGAATAATTATGCAATTCTGCACTCATGGTGTCCCTTTCCTTTCTTTCAATTTTTCATTCCAATTTTCAAGGTCAGATTTGGTTCTTGATAAGTTGTTAAAAACCTTGCTTTTGAAGTTTCTTTATTGTATTTACTCCAAAGTAGGAAGTAATTTTAACATCCCTGATTTCATCTATCTATCTATCTATCTATCTATCTATCTATCTATCTATCTATCTATCTATCTACCTACCTACCTATCTATGTTTTGGAGTTTTGGAAATTTAATAAGTAATATGTTTACATCATTTCTCATTTTTCCATTCTTTGCAAGTCTTGTTGTACCCTCTTGATTCTTTCATAGTATGTTACCTCTTTACACAGAAATGTACACACACACACACACACACACACACACACACACACACAATTTATATGTGTTTAAGGCTGACTAGATTTTCTTGTTCTGTATTTTAGTGTATGTGTGTATATATTTGTTGTGTTTGTTTGTTGTATTTTCACTATATAAAATTTATCTATGAATAATGCTTTCAGAATATTTCCCTTCAAATCTATTTTCCTGATCCCATTTTTATAATAGCAAATCCAAGTCTTTTCAGAGTACTTTAAACCTTATACTTTTTTTTTAAATATACTTGCTTTTAATTTAATGCCACTCAGTTTTGAACATTCCAGGTAAATTTCACCACAGTTACATCTTACTTCAGGTTACATTTTAAGGCTTACTTCACTATCAAATCCCTTCTATATATCTTCTTCATTGATGCTTAGTTTTTTTTTCATTATATACTTTTGCAGTTACTTGCTCATTTTCTATCCCATGATATTATTTACATTCCGTGAAGATTCATTAACTTTGGTCATCACATCATATAAACATCAAAACAGGCCTGTATTATGTAACTACCTCAGACCACTCCCATAAAATAATTTTGTACGTAGTGCTGTGAGAATCACTACTGGGTTTTTCTAGGTAACAATCTGTGTCTACCTTTAAGAGATTCCTGAGTTTTGAAGTCAGACAACTCAGGCTCTAAACTACACAGTGAAAATTTATTAGCTGTTTGACTTGGATAAAATGCTTAAAATACTTAAGCCTCAGCCTCCTTCTAAGTAGAATATAGGGAGTATATGTGCACTCTGTTTCATGGATTCATAAATGCATAAAAGAGAGCATATTTGTGGACTGTCCCACAATCCAAACTGCAATTTTGCTTTTGTAGTGCAGGAAATCACATATCTTGTTCTTTTCCTAGTACCTATGTTGATATTGTCATTAAAATAATAAGAGCTTTTTATTAGTAGGATAATTTGTGAAGATTACAGAATATTTTATCTCATATTTATAGTAAAATATATAGAAGCTTGTCATTAAACTCTATTTTAATAACAAAATTGTATTTGAATTTTCTTCCTCTGTCTTTCCCAAAGTAATATTTGCTACACCAACAATCCTTTATAATTTTGGAATTTTGTATACTTTGCTATACAATGGTTAATACAGTCAAATCCTGTCCTATAAATTGCCGAGTACTTCATTTATTAGATAAAGCCATAGAAGACCAGTGCATCACTCCAGTTTAAAAACCACACACACACTTTAAATGGCTCAAATGTCTGCTACACCGAATGGTAAAAATAACTGGATTTTTTTTTCTACCTGAAATTCACAGACATTTTGAGAACAAAGATATCAAGATTCATTTTCTTAGAGACCTGTTCAGTCTTCAAACTTCAGATCCTAAAAATTCTGCCTTATTTTTGCACCCTCCTCACATACTAAGATTACAATTCATATGTGTAGCAAGTATATAAGCTTTCTTCTATTTATATTTACATTTTATATATCTTGACGTTCAAGAAGTGTTATTAAACTAATTTTAAATTAACTTCCTCAGTCACATTTTCAACCTTTTGTATGATAGAATATGAAAGTGAAGTTTTTTTCCCTTTTTTAAAATTAATCATTTCATTTGTTTACATCTCAATTGATATTCCACTTCCTGGTTACACCCTCCAACAGCCTCCCATCCCACATCCATCCTCATCTCTCCCCTTTGCCTGTATGAGGGTCAGGCTCAATTATACTGTAGCTTGCCCTCTTAGAATTTCTTTTAAATATGTTCATTGTCAGTCATAGTCACCATATCTACTCAATGATTCAGTTATTCTTTGCATTAGAAGCAATTCTCGTAGCAAATATAATGGGACCACCTGACAGTAACTTTTGACGAATTTCTCACAATCACATTTTATCACTTAAACCTCTGCTTTCCTTAACTGCAACTTCACAATATTTAGAGTAAATAATACTTATGACAAACATTTGAAAATATGAATGACTTTTCTATATTTTCCTTTACCCAATTAATCACTTCAATCTTCCTTCATTGAAATTGCTGAAGTCTTATAGGAACATCTAAAAATTACTATAACATACCTGTATGATTTGCTAAAAAAAAGATAAAAACCTAGCATGCAACATTACATTTTGAGAATGTAGTGGTACCTCAGTGGAAAAAGTGCTTCCACAAAAAGCATGAAGATTGATCTTCATTCAAAGAACTTAGTTAAAGGCCATCTGAGTAGACAGACACCTGGAAGAACAGCCCTCTAGAGGTAGAATGAGAGGGTTTATGGTGCAATTCAACTAGCTAGACTAATAAATATCTGAAAAATTTGGGTTCAGAATGAGACTTCTTAATAAATTCAATAGAAATAAATAGAGGAAGAGACTATCTTCAGGCCCCAGCATGCCTACACCTACAGACATGTCAACACAAATTGCAACACGCACACACGCACACACACACACACACACACACACACACACACACACACACACACACACACACACATAGACACACAGAGAGAATTAAGCTGTAATTATTAATAAGAAAAGTATGTTATATAACTGTTCAGTTAATGACTTAGCCTTCTTTTTGTTCATTCTATGTTAGTCCTAGAGAGCTTAGAGGGAAATTATTAAAGATTTTAAAAGGAAAAAAAGTATGTAATCATGAGCAACATCTACAGGGCAACAATGTATGAAACTTGAATGTGAAATATTTCACAATGCTTTGTGACTAATTTAGTCCACAGAGGATTATTGGTAGATAGTCTCATATTCTAGAGAATGAAGACAAGACATGCAACAGAATTATATTCTTTCCTTTTCTTTGGTAAAACATTCATTTTAAGAGTCTTTTGGTCTCAATGTTATTCAGTCACAAGGCCAGAGTTTATGTAATCTGTGATGGTTCCATTGTTGTCTAATTCATTCACCTCATTTGTGGGATATGCCCGTTACCCCTTTATATTATTCGTCAATGCAATACTTATTCGGTTTAAATATAAGTTGCAACTAAGCATAAAAGGTATAAAATAAACTTTCCTATCTTTCATTTTATTTCCCTCCCAAACCATTTCCTGTGAAAGCATATGAAATCTCCTTTCCTCCCAGATATATAGCTTTACGATAATTGAAGTCTTGACCTTAATTATTTTTAGAGTGTGTAAGGAAGAGGAAGTGTTTTGATTATAAGGTCAAATGTGGTAGATTCATTAAAAGTATTCCTTTGTTATTACTCTACTCAAAGGATTGAGTTTTCATTCCATTTATCAAAACTTATTAACCCTAGCATCTATTCCAACAAGTATTATTTATATAAAATTTCCAGAAAATGAAAGATTTAAAAAAATACTCTTGTTACATGTAAAACATGCTGCATATGTTGGGTTGTTCATGTGTGTATATGTATACACATGCATGTTATCCTCTCTTCCTCTCCCTTTCTCCCTTTCTTTCTCTCCCTTTCTCTCTCTCTCTCTCTCTCTCTCTCTCTCTCTCTCTCTCTCTCTCTCTCTCTCTCTGGACCACGTAATATTTAGTTTGGACTGGCAGTCAGTAAGAGCCATGGATTCTCTCACGTCCTGCATTACCATAAAAACATTGTTGGGGCTACAGAGGTCTATGGCTGCACCTTGGTAGTCACATGGGTGAAGGGCACCCAAACTCCTTTTCTCTTGCTATGTAGCAAGCATTCTTAGCAATGAGCCATCTGTCTCTCTAGTCTGAGTACTTTTTAATTGCACACATCCACAGACAATAAATCTGTTTGAAGTATTTTTGGAATTCCACATACAGACTATATCTTTAAACAATAATGAACACAATAGTAAAAAAAAAATATGAGGGAATAAAGTTTTAGGGATAATTAACCTTGACTATTGATATTATAAATATGTTTTAAATATTCGCTTAGAATGGTGACCTACTTTTTATATAAATCCTTGATACTAAACGTTAGCCAAGTTCTTTAATTTCCTATACTTGTAGAATCTTAAAATAACTATTATAAACTTAGAGTAAATATTTTACCTCTAAAACAAATAATTTAGTTTAAAGGTCTCCATTCTTACTGCATTTGTTAATCAAGTACATTGACAATATACTTTAAGTTAATCAGTGGTTCTTTCCATAAACATTCAAAATTATAAGAATTAATTAATGAAATGGTGGAAATGCTACCAGATTCATGAGAGTGACAGAGTGAGTAAAAACATTTTCTCTTCAAAATTTATGGCTCCAGTTTGAAACCCTTATAAAAACTTGAGCATGCTTGCTTGTGCCAATAAATCCAGCCACTGGCCAGAAAGCATTGCAAAAAAATTATTATCTTCTAGTTCAGTGAAAGTGAGTTTCAAGGCAATAAGCAAAATAAAGAAGTAGGGAAATATTGCTAGTCTGCTCTTGCAACCATGTGTTCTGGGATACGCATGCACATACATGGCCATTTATAAATGTTTATTTATGCAATGCTCTACACACACAAAAATAAACACATACCCACCTACACACACAAATACACACACACATGCATACAACACAAGAGAAAACAGAATGTAAAGAAAAATTACCACAATTACTAGAAGCTAGTGACAAAAAATTTATAACATAAATCTATACATATTCTGGTTTTATAACATTTCACCTATCTATTATTTTACATGTCTTTTCATTTTGATAATTTCAATTTAGAATGATTTTGCTTGACATAATTATTTTGCCAGGAACTAACTAATGCTTGACACGGTATCAACATCTTTATAAAATAGGAACATGATTCACTTTTATATCGCTACTCTATTTTTAGTATTTTTTAGCCATTTTGAAATTTTGCAAGTATAGTTATTCCCATATATATTTAATTAACTCACCTAAGATTTAATTGCCTCTTGAACTATAGTAAAATTATCCTTCTGGGAAATTAACATTTATGTAGCATCAGTACCTGAACAATTTACTCAAATCACTAAACTACTTTTTTCCTTATTAGTTAATTTTAGTTTAATTGATTGATATTTACAATATCAAGTTCATGTAATAAGAAGCCATATATATATATATATATATATTCTATAACATATGTATGTTATAAAAACTAATGTAAATAAATATATCATTCCTAGCCTCATTGTTCTACAATTTCTAATATATCTAAATCTCCATTTTCAACTCATAATAAAATAGAATATTTTCTAAATTTATGTAATTAATACCCCAGTTTTTTATATTGATCCATTTTAAAATGTCATATGTCCATGCATTTGTTACTAAATTTGTTATTCAATATCCAAATTAAAACAAATAAATGAGCTGAAATCTTATCAAATTACTTACATTACAAATATGTTCATTTTATACTAGTTTATTTTGTTATTTAAGTAAAAGATCTTTACTAAACAGTGCATGTTTTCTATGTGAAGTTTAGCATATGTAGAAATATCCATCATTCTGTCATTAAAATGTTACTTTGGAGAAACTATTTAAATTATATTGATCTCAGTTTTAAAACTCTGTAAAGTATGATAGTATTTTAAAGCTTGCTAAGAAGACTAATTTATATAAGGCATAAAAAAATTTAGTAAAGCTAATTCCATTTCTGATGCAGTAATATTTAGTCACATTACTAATATTAAACTCGTCTGTACTGAACAAGAAAATGCTAAATTTTCAGTCTGACATTTCTCCACAGGAAAATAATGATAAAACCTAAATGTAATTTATAATAATAATACATTAAATATATTAAAATAACTATTTTTATTCTTTCTTTACTACAGAATTACAGAGTAGCTCCTGTGGAAATCCAGGAGTTCCACCCAAAGGTGTACTGTATGGAACAAGGTTTGATGTTGGGGACAAGATCCGCTACAGCTGTGTAACTGGATATATCCTTGATGGCCATCCTCAACTTACCTGCATAGCCAATTCGGTTAATACAGCTTCCTGGGATTTCCCTGTTCCAATTTGCAGAGGTAAAAAAAAAAAAAAAACCGAACAGATACATTCATATACTATATCTATCTATATCTATATCTACTTCTTTCCCTCTCTCTCTCTCTCTCTCTATATATATATATATATATATATATATGAATATAATGAAAACCTGTTAAATAAAGCATAACTATTTATAATATTTATAATATACCTATTATCAATTTATACACTAGATTTCTCTACTATATATCATCTATTTATATCAGGTACTGAATGACAAATGTACAAACATAATGGACACTGGTTAAGACAAAAGTATTTTTATGTAGCCTGAGCTATTTCTATTCATAAATATTTCTATATTTCCAATAGAATGCATACATACAGATTTTCTAATTCATATTAGAAAACCATAAAGAGGTTATGATGTTTAAAATTTAGGATTCCTTGCATCTGTCATGCCCATTATTTTGCTTTAATTGAGAAATACTGACTTTCTGAATCTTTTAAAATTTCTCATAGAATTTGGCACAATATTTTTTGTGATAGTTATACTTTATATTTTAAAACTGATGCTATAAAATTACTTATTTCATGAAGGAAATATAATTACATTTAGCATTCATAATGGTTCAAGGTTTAATGTCTGCAAAGTTCTAAGCTTTAACTCTATACATTAGTCTTGCCCTCAGAAATTCAGGAGATCAACATTGTTCGGTCTGCACTTTCTTTCCTATCATGATGAATTTCAACAGTCTATTGGGGTGTGTTTCTCTAATTCCTTCCTGATTAGTGTTAGGTATGAGTGTACAACTACCCATATAGAATACTTTTCCTCAAGCACAGGACTGTAGATGAAAAGCATAGTAACCAATGAAATTATCCACAGATTATATACATACATACATACATATATATATATGTACGTATATGTATGTATATATATACACATATATATATTATAAATTTATATGTGTGTATTAATGTATTTTTATTATATTCCATACTCTCAGGCTTTTGTATGTATATGTGAAACCTACCCGTTTAATTATTTTTAGGTGGGCAATGGAGCATATTTACCAGAACAATGGACCTTATTTACCAGTGTCTACATAACTACAAAAGATCCCTCTCCTTCCACATCATTAACTGCCAATAGATAAAAAATAACCAGGGATGGCTAGTAACACCATCTCCCACTTGTTAATAAATGTGAACATATCCAATCTTCTGCAGTTTACCACAGCTGCTATGATTTCATGAGTTGAACATCCATGCCCTGCCCTGAAGACAGTGTTCCACACTACTTTTCCCCATCCTTCTCCTTCAACATTCTTCTTATGCTCTCATATGGTGTTCACATTGAATACACGTTTTAAATGCCCTATTCAGACCTGTACTCTCAACAGCACTTATTCTCAGTACTTGAATAAGACCATACCAACTACACAAGTCAGGCAAGATGTGTAGATTGTCACATTAGTGGCACAATACTTTGGGTCTTCCTAATAGTTTTCTGATTACATTTTGAGGTTTGAGCCAAAAGGAAAAATCACAGTTGCCACTAAAAAGCTTTTAAAAAGCCCACCATAGGGAATTCATGGGCCCAAGTAGGGAAGCCACGACTACATTTTTAGCAAATAGACATGTTATGACCATCAAACTGCCTTCCAAATATTTTTGTTCATAACTCACACACAGCTAAATGACTTTTGCCAGCTGTGTCAATCAGAATATGATTGGTCTCAGGAAAATCACATGAACAATTTGACTTCATTCTTTCTCTGGTCCATGAGATGAATTAAAAAAACAAAACAAAACAAAACAAACAAATGGCTGTCATTATAGCAATGCTAAACAAACAGCCTCTACATGCTGTTTATTGTTGTACGTGGGATATCCAAGCTGGTCTATTCTATCCAAGCTGGTCTCTGTGCTGGAATTGTCCCAGTACTGCTGTTTGGTGCCTCGGCTGTTCCTTCTATTGATATGATTACTATTGTCGGTTTTATGCTAAACACTGCAAGCCACTAAAACATTTAGAAGCATTGTATCTTTTAAATGAAAATAGAAAATTAAACACTATATATTATAAAAGATAATTGGTCAAGATTAGTCAAATATCAAGCATAGGGGACTATGAAGATCTTGAAGTGGACAACCTCTCCTTTTCAACTTTATGATTGGCCATGAAAAACGTGATCTTAAGTTAAAAAGTGACAGTTTTTATATCAACTGCAAAGCCATGATTCAAAATATGATTTTGCATTATCTACAATACACAACAGTCAATTCCCCATTCTACAGAATGACACAAAGGTGTAAGATGTCTGCTCACATCCTAGGAAGCAAGCTCCTATGGGTGTGAGCCTGAATTGTTCATGTGTGGCAGTGTGCCTTATTTGATCTCTGGGGAGCCATTATCTCTGTTTTCCAAGGCTACAAGCAAATTTTGTCCTCAGCACTGTTGGAAGACATTAGAATGTTTTGTAAACAGATGTTTGTGAAAAGATAGTCTTATTCAAAGGTCAGATGAAATATGTTCAAAAGATGTGCAGACTTATGAGAGTACCAGTGGAGAAATGTCTCAGGATTTAAGGGGGTTAATAGAAAAGCCAAACTTGAAATGTTTTCCCTATATCAAAGTATAGGATTTGAAAGTCCAATTAATATGCATTGAAACTTCAAATAATTAAATTACACTCAGGAGAGAACAACTAATCTCATAGTAAACAAAAATACACACACACACACACATTTTAAACAGGCACACAATTTATTCACTAAAATATTTCATAAACATTTAAAATCGAGTGTTTAAAAGGGGATTCCAATGAAAACATAAGATAACACAATTATTTACAATAAATTATCATCAATGTTATATTAATCTCTAATGCAGGATTATTCATCCATTTCAATTCAGATAATGGAGTTTGGAATAAAAAAAAAGAGTTATTCTAGTCTAAACATTCATTGTTTCACCTACTGACTAGATTGTTAGAGAGACTTACATACTTCATTTGTCTACTTGGAAACTACTGCTTTAGTAATAAAACGGTGAAGAAATAGAGGCAGAAGGACCATAGTCACATTGAGTTAATGTTAAAGATATTCATGAGGCATTCAGGTCTATCTCAGGACTCTTGCAAGAACGATTATAGCCTCAGCCGTTAGAATTTAATGCAATCAAGGAAAGAGTTGCATGTGGCTCAATTAATCAACTTTGCACCTCTTACCTTATCTTCACTTTTCGTTCTTCTTTCATTTTGTTGAGATTCTCTTTCTATTTCAAGGTTAAATTTTTTGCCTGAATATACACCCTACTCCTTTGCTCATGCTTCCCAAGGCCCCGCAGGCACGCTTACTTTGACTTTCACCATAACCTCTGCGAGTTCTAATTTATCAAAAAGTGGCACCGTCTGTGTTTGTAAATGTTGCCTGCTTAACTTCAGTCTGCCAAGCTCACCTTTTCTTTTCACAGCTACTAAAACTAATGAATGCATTTACTCATTTAAATGCATTCATTAAAAACCTACCTTGTGAAAAGCAGCATTTTATATGCCAAGGAACCAAAGATTGATTAAAAAACAACTCTTGCCTTTAAGAGCTTGTGGTCCAATGGGGCAGACTGTAATGTAATCAAGCAATTACAATAATGTGTGATAATTGATTTAATGGTAGGATCTGTAGGGAAGTTGGGCACCTTTATGAGGAAAGCATTACTGTCTCCTCGTTGAGGGGCTAGAAGTTCATTTGGGGACAGAAATTTAAGATACAGCTTCACAGAGGATTACTAAAAATATGAACTATATAGAGCAAGCACATTTTAAGTGAGGTAATAATTCATGTAGAAAGTACAAATTTTCCTTTCCAGCCTTAAATGTAGTTCTCATGTGTTACTAATATTCACTAGCTGAGCACAGAGTCTCTGTCATACTTCACAGAGCACATGATCTAATTTTCCATGCTCAACTTTATCTCCCACCAACCAACTTTTATTAAAACTTAAAGAATGGAGAACTAATGTGTTTTCAGAATATGCCATTGTGATTCTGTTCAAAGGGTAATACAGAGCATGGTTTAATCCATGCCTCTGTCTTCTGCTCTTGTCACTTGATAGCATACTGATTCTTTAATTTATAACTGTGCAGGGGGCTGATAATTCTGTAATGATCTCCCTATTGCTTCCCATGGCGTTTACACAAAGTCTTTCCTTGATGAAACCTTTGCTATGAAAGCTCTTTGCTGCTTCCTAGTCATGATAGTTTAATTAAGAAAGAAACAAATGTCATATCAACCTTGAGGGCACAGAGCCAGCGTTTTTATGTTGAAAAGCAGGACCCATTTTTATCAGCAACATCTGCTAGTATTTGATAAAGGCAGCTAAGTTCCTGCTAAGCAAAAGCCTAAAGAAACTTAATGCTTGTCCTCATACCTGCAGCACTTAAATTTTCTGTAACCCCTTCCTTTGCCAGACGCTTCTGTGAAATCTGTTCCCACTGAGATTTCATTTAGCCTAAGAGCTCTTCTCAACTTAGTGATCTCAACACTTTGTATGAACTAAGAGCAGTTTGGGGCTATGGAGAATGAATGTAGAATCCTAGATTGAAACTTTTCAAATCTGCAATGGGAATCTATTTTCGGAGAAGCATTAAGATGCATATACTCCAAAAATTACTACACTGGACATTCATGAATTGCTCTGTTTCATCTGAATCTTGCCCCCTTTTCATATTTAAAAATATATTAGAGGGATCAATGTACCAAGATATAACTAATGTCATACATAATATAATAATTACCATTTGTATTGAGAATTATTAAAATTTGGGTTAACTAAATAATTTTTAAAAGTTACTGGGCCATCTTTATGTGTAAACTCTAATGTCAAGATTTTATAGAGAAGTTCAGGGGAAGGGGTGATGAGGTAAAGGGTGTCAACACATGAAACACTGATGGAGATGCTTTTTATCTGATGGCATCCTGTTGGAACAGATGTGAGATTGGTAATGCAGTTGTGATCCAGACAATTGGTGCAATGTGATTGCCATTGAATATTTGACATCACAAACATGCAAAAGGCTTATAGGGAAGACATTACATGGACAAAGTGAAATATATTACAACAAGCTAAACTAATAGCTATGAGTGGAAATGTTTTCCATTATTTACATAGGTACAGAAATAGTTTCACTCGAAATATGATAAGAAAATAACTAACTAATGGAGAAGAAACAGCAGATTGCTTTGTTGCAGGTACCATTTTCTTGACAGATTAGCAATCTGCTAATCCTAGACAAAAATGTCAAGCCAAGTATAGAATTGGTATTTGTCATGAAACATAGTAGTTGAAGGAGTATATATAGTAGGAAATTAGAGCAAACATCTTCCTCAATAAGAAGTAATCATGTGATGTGGTTTAGTATATTTATATGATGAGATGGTTAATCTCCCAAAAGCCACCCCCCAAATCATTTGAAAAATAAAAATTCCATTGACTCAAAATGTAATACACCAATTACTATACATATACATACACACTGAAAGGTAATATTAAAAACATAAGACCGACTTAACAGATATGAATGATTAAACTTTAAATAAAATTATTCAACATGAAAGATATATAATACTTTATTGAGATAAGCACAAAATAATCATTTATATTTCATTTATATTAATAACACTTAACCACAAAAGTTGCTTTTTGGAATATAAAACTATATTCTTTTGGAAGGTACTCAGGAACAGTTTTTCTTTATTATGACTTTGTGTTTTAAAATTTGTAGTAGGTAATTTTTTTATTTAATGAACAGTTTTGCTGTGATAGATGACATACTATTGGAAAAGGTATGATATTCCTAAGTAGTTGGGACACAGTCAATTAGAACAATGGACAACTGCTACATTTAGAGAATAAAGGAAGCCACTGGGAGGGGAGCCCCTTGGTCCTATGGAGGCTTGAGGACCCAGAGTAGAGGAATGCTAGGGCAGTGAGGCAGGAGTGTGTGTGTGAGTGGGTGGGTGGGACAGCATCCTCATAGAAGCAGGCGGAGGGGGATGGGATTAAGGGTTTGCAGAGAGGAAACCAGGAAGGGGCATAAAATTTCAAATATAAATAAATAAAGTAACCAATAAAAAAATAAAGGAAGGAGTTCTTGACATTGTAATTTTCTCTTGTCAGCCAGAATTTTGAGACTTGTAGCAGAACTATTCACAGAAATTAGAGGCTAAGGATTGCTATAATCAGCACATGTGTGTGTTCATGTGCATGTGTGTGTTATGTATCTATATATATCATATACATCACATATATACATACATACATGTACACACATGTTCAAACATTATATTACACACACACATATATACACACACATGTGCATGTTTTAGGAAGCTTTAATAGTAGCTTTCTTTCTTTCTTTCTTTCTTTCTTTCTTTCTTTCTTTCTTTCTTTCTTCCTTTCTTTCTTTCTTTCAGATATTTTCTTTATTTACATTTCAAATGTTATCTTCTTTCCTGGTTTCCCCTCTGAAAACCCTCTCCCTCATCCCCCTCACCCCCCGCTCTCCAACTCACCCACACCCACTTTCTAGATCTGGCAATCCCCTACACTGGGGCATAGAACCTCCACAGAACCACGGGCCTCTGTTCTCATTGATGACCAACTAGGCCATGCTGTGCTACATATGCAGCTGGAGCAATGAGTCCCACCATGTATGCTCTTTGGTTGGTGGCTTAGTCCCTAGAAGGTCTTGGGGTACTGAGGATGCTCACAGCCATCCATTGGACTGAGCACAGGTTCCCCAATGAAGGAGCTAGAGAAAGGACCCAAGGAATAGAAGGGGCTTGCAGCCCCATAGGAGGAACAACAATAGTAGGTTTCTATATGAATTTTCAAAAGTGGTTGGTGTTAGTTACCCCTCTCTGTATTTCACCCCCTATCTTCTTCTCCTATCCTATACTCGATAACATTTATTATTTTCTGTTCCATAATTGCTCTTTTTATCCTAATAATGAATTTATCTTACACCTCAACCACAGTTTCTTCTCTCTGATCTTCTTCAAGTCCTTCCAGATCCCCCCGCCCCTCAGCCTCTTTCTACTCCTTTTCTCTTCAGGAAAGAGGAGGCCTCTCTTGGATATTAATAGGTTCCTGCACATCAAGTTGCAATAAGACCAAGTGTATCTTCTCCTATTGATACTAGCTAGCCCAATAGGAGGAATGGTCCCAAAGGCAGGCAACAGAGTAAGAGACAGTCCTTGCTTCTGTTCTTCGGAGACCCATAAGAAGACCAAGCTGCATATTATATGTTCAGGGGACCTGGTTCAGTCATGTGGATATTCTCTGGTTGGTGGTTCAGTTTCTCTTGGCTTCTGTGGGGCCAGGTTAGTTGATTCTGTAAGTTTCCTTGCAGCATTCTTGCCTCCTTTGCCCCCTACACTTCTCCCTCCCTCTCTTACACAGGATTCCCTAAGTGCTGATATTCCTCTGTGTCAGTTTCTGTCAGTCGCTGGGTGATGTCTTTCTTATGATGCCTTTCTCATTACAGACCCCTGTCTGCAAGTATAACAGAATATCATTAGTAATACCAGGGATGGGGTCACTGTCATGGCATGAGGTTCAAGCTGAACCTCCCATTAATTGGCCATTCCCTCAACTTAAGCTCCATCTTTACCGCTGTACACCTTGTAGGCAGATGGATATCTTGTAGGTTGAAGGTTTTGTGGCTGGGTTGATGTCTCAGTTCTCCCATTGGTAGTCTTGCTTGGTTATAGGACATGACCAGTTCAGGCTCCATTCTAGGATTCTTAACTAGGATTGCCATCATAGACTCCTGGGAATTTCCATAGCACTAGGTTTTTAGATTTCATTCCAGTAACCTCTCCTACTACTTACTCCCTTTGTCATCCTCCCACTTGATCCCTCCTCTTTCCATCCCTAACTCCGATGTCTGTTCCCTTCCCTTCATTCACCTATGCTATCTATTTTGTTTTCCATAATTGCTCTTAACTCTATGTTTATCATGTTCTGGAATGTATAAATATTTAGAAGCACTATTAATGAAGAGAACAGTATGTACATACCATTCTTCAAACCAAGTAAAGACCACAAACATTTAATACAGGTAACTTATTATAACCTCAAAGACTGTCAGTAAGATTTCAGGAATGTAAGTTCACAATGAAAATTTTACAAATCTCAAAGGTCATTTACATCATCCTCATTTCTGGAATGAGAGAACCTATTAAGCATGGAAAAACTCAATCATCATCTCATGATTTCAGCTTCACAAATTCTGCAAAATACGAGTAATATTCTTTTAATCATTGGTTAGTAAACATGTTAAATTCTAAAGGTTTCTTGAAATGAAATTACTTTTGTTGGTTTTGCTGTTTTTTTTTCTTTTCTGCATAGGTTAATTGCTATGTCTAGGGTATTTTTGTCTTAATTTCCACACTTTTTATGAGTAGTAGTTACCAAAGTAATCAGCATACTTTAAAACATTAAGGCCACTTATTACGTACTTACATTTAATTTGTAGCTAATTTTAAAAAGTGATTGAAAAGCTGAATCTATAATACAAGTGGAAATATAACATAAGTTCAAATGAGGCAAACTAAATTAAGAAAACACTATCATGAAAATTAGATGAATTGAAAAACAAATTTAATATTTGAAAGTCAAGTTCTGAATTCTTACATTCTTGGAGTCAGCATTCAAGTTAGCATTTACTCATTGGCAATATAAACACATCTAAAGAACATAATTAAATTATAATCTCTGAAACTAAAAGAAAGCAATATGAGTAATATCTCTTGTAAAACTTCATATAGAAATCACAGTACAATTTCATGATGTCCATTTATCATATCAGTAATATGAGCTTAGGGTATGAGCTTCCAAAAGTAATACCACAACTTCTTAATGATACACAAATAGATCTGGACAGTGAGAAGATGAATAAGAACTGTATTTAGACAACAATATAAATCAAAATACATGTGCCTAATGCCATGAGCCAAGTCAAATGCTCTACAAACCAGCTGTCTAAATATAGTTCTGCCCCATTTTTCTACATTTAAAAAAAATAATGTTTTATTAGCTTGTGTGTCTGGAATCTGGCCTGAAAATTAATCATCTAAAAATATAACCAAAGAGATAATGTACCTGCATTAATGAGCTCCTGTTTTTTATATATTATCATTCAAAAGATCTTAATAAATTTAAAATAAATTAACTTTAAAACATTTCTAGATTTGAAAAGACAGTCCATTATTGTAGTTTAGATGCATAAAGTTATTTACTTAATTCTACTATATTATTATTATTACAAAATTAACATTTAAGTTATACTTACCTTTAATTTGTAGCTTTTTCATTTATTAATACATTATTTGAATATTATAATTCAACCTTTCTTAAATGATTGTGTGATTATATTTCTACACTCCCTTCTAAAATGACTATTGTTTCTAGATATTTTTACATACCAAAATTTTATAACATTTCATTAACAGACATAAGGTCATTAGCAATTCTGTTCATAGTTAGAACACAATTACTGACCCGTCCAGCAGGTCCAGTTATTCAAGGGTCTTGAGGGGACCTTCTCCTAAGAACCAAATCAGGGGAGAGAAAGACAGAAACCAAGTGCGAGGAACGACATGGAACCAGTCTGATTAGCATCAAGGTGTCCCTGTATTCAGCAAGGCTCAAGGCTTAAATGCACAAGCAAAAGGGGAAGTACTTCTCAGCAGGAGGAATGGGGCAGTGGAAATTTTTCTTTTGGCAACTACACGGGGAAGCAGGAACTTGGTGGTATCAGGGTACATCTTGAGGTCCGGACATCTGGCGCTGACTTAGGACTGGAACATTCTGTGGTTGTTCTCAGAACGGTGCGTCGGTGGCCCGCTTTTGACCCCCTTTTCTTCTCGGGGGGAGAGGCCCAATTTGGAGATCAAGACAATAGAGTTGTCTGAATAGCTCCCAATAAATTACAACCAGGAAGTACTATATAGTAATAGTAATTCTGGAATTATGTTGCTCTAGCCTGAGTAGCAAGAATTTTAACTACTGAGGCATCTCCCCAGCATATAGTCATGTTTTTTCTTTGAGCCATAGACAGTTTGAAACATTTTACATATAATAGTACATTTCATCTTTGTTTTCATGTTGTTGCAATAAATAGCACAAAAGGCACTAAGTGATGGAGAAAATAAAGCATAGGAATTTTGCAAGGTGTCACATTTGCAAAGGAAGAGCCAGGATTTAGATTCAAGAATCCAGCTTCCAGGTCTATTATCTTAGTCTTGACAAAACTAACTTCAGTTTTCTTTAACCTTACCCCATGGGAGTATCTAAAGCTTCTATTCAAATAACATCTAACAAGTTACACAATTATACATATAAATTTTACAATAAGTGACATCTTTAAGCTGTCCTGTTCCTCTGCTACATTTTAACTACATATTTGTAATAAGAGTGTTTGCTTCTTTCTTCTCTCTTTGTCAATCAGTTTCACAACATTTACACAATTCAGAGAGACCATTTAAAGCACTTTTCTGGATCAGTAACAAATGTCACATACTATGTTTATAAGGCCATATAAGTTTATTGAGCTTTAGGAAAGAAGACAACTCGCTGACAGCTTTCATGTTATTATTTGCATGATTTGTGTACAGTGTGAAACCCCATACTAAAGAGTTTGAAATGTGTTCTCTAGCTCTATATGAGTCAGTACATATGTTTGAACCCTTGTGAAGTGAAAAATAGCTGCTATTGATAATGAAGTAGTCTCTTCATGTTCATGTGCCCATCCTGAAGAAAAGTCCACCAGGAAAAAAGTTGTGCCCACCCAATATGCACACAAACCCAAACTTTGTAACTAGTAGAGAATAATTGAGGAAACCTTCTGTTTTACATGAGAAGAGCAATGCCAGAGCAATAGTGTTTATGAAGTCCACAGTCTGACCAAAATTCTAAAAATGTAAGAAAACCCCTGTTTACATTAATTAAACATGATCACTGAATACTATGGTTATCTTCTTCACAGAGGACAAAATTATAGTTAGTGGACATTTAAATTCTTGCCAGTTGCACAAAAGATTTTTAATGAAAACCTGCTATATTGAAGACCTTCTTGATAATAAACCAGAACATCCCAAAATTTCTGATCATGACATTTTTTTCCAATTTTTTTCTCAGTTATTATATTTTCAATCTACCAGCACATCTATCATGATCATTAAATCTTGCTTGGTAAAAGTTGCTGTTCACAAAATTAATTATAGACGTCAATGTTCACTAACCTTGCTGAGTTTCTTTCAGGGTTAATGTTGAAGAGATTGTAAGATTACTTCCCAATCTATGCATGGATCTTCAAGTGAACAACCCGTAAATCTCATTATCATTTTCTTTAGAGAGAAACAAATGAGATTATTGAGTTCATAACTTTAAATATTTTATATTACATTTTTATCAACTTATATTTTTCAGAAGACAAAACACAATAATATCACCTACCTTTGTAAATGTCATTTACTAACTTTTCAACTTCAGTCGGTCATGTGTTCTCTCATAATGTTCCTCAGGATGGGTTTTGTGAATAGTTTATTGCTGGTGAAAGTTTCCTTGTGTATTTTGTGATGTCTCACCCAAGTAAGTTAGCAGCCCATTTTATTGTTTTTCTGTAGCTATCAACAATGCAATCTCTTCATGTTGCTCTGAGTTAATCAAATAAGCCTTAAGTACTTTTCTATTATTTTGTTAGAACAAATTAGTAGTGAAGAGTACTCAATTATTTAATAAGAACTTCAATTCTGGATAATTATTTTTTAAAATACCTAAATAAAGTATGAAAAGATAATGAAAAATATTTTAATGAAGTTGGATGAACCAAACAAAGAGAAAAATAAAAAAAAGCCCGAGAAGATATCACAAGAATCAGATATCCACTTATTTACATATTTACCCATTACCCTTAAAAGTACTCACTGTAGGCTCCCTGATTGCTGCATTAGTCTCTGAGAGATCATATGAGCTTTGCTGAGTTGATAGAGGGCCTTGGTTACTGGTGTCCTTTGAATTACCAGTCTCTCCAACTCCTTCTGCTTCCTCTTCCATTGGATGCCCTGAGCTCTGAGGGAAGGTATTTGACAGAGATGTCTTGTTTAGGTTTCTATCTTGGCATATTCTCTGGCTGTGGGTTTCTTTATGTACTCTCATCTGCTGCATTACCTAACTATGAACATAACAAAATATCATTAGTAGTCATTTTATTGCTCCTTTTTTAGACCAGTACTTTTATTTTTACTCTAGGTCTTTGTGCAATCCACACTCATAGACAGTGCTTTAGTATAAATCAGACACCAGTTGGAAGTACCTGTGGTAACTCTCTCAAGTTTGTGTCAACATTGGATTAGTTTTTTTTTTTTTTTTTTTTTTTTTTTGTAGCCAGAGCAGATTGTAGATCAAAATTTATGTGGTTGGATTGCTGTTCAGTTTTCTCTTTTGGTACACAAAAGAGAACCTTTCTTTCTCACAGAGTACTAAAACATGGGGGATGAAAGTTCAATGTAGGCACTAGCTGTATATCCCCATGCTCAATGTGTGTGTGTGTGTGTGTGTGTGTGTGTGTGTGTGTTGTTGTTGTTGTTGTTGTTGTTGTTGTTTTGTAGTGGGGCTTGCGGTCAGTTTGTGGAAAGCTAAGCAGTGTCTTGGTAACACTCTGGGTAGTTTATGGTTTTCCTATAGGCTGACCCTCTCTACTGTCACTAAAAGTTTTCTTTGGTGACAAAATATATTCAGGATGGGTTTCCCCTCTCTCATTATTTGGAAATAATACTAGGGTGAGCTTTGTATATTATGGAAGTTTCAGTTTCACTAGGATTGCATATCACCCCTCAAATCCTTCTGAAATGCTACTCAATTCTGTCTCTCCCCTCATTCCCTCCTAAAGTCCTATCACCTCTCTCTTTTTCTACCTGTTCCTTTCATTCTCATCCCCAAACCCATTCCACTATACCCATAAAATGTATTTTATGTCCAAATCCCTGGTCCACACGTTCCACTTACTCCCTAACATCTGTACCTAGCATCTCCAGGGATACAGATTGTAAATTATCATTTACTTAATGATTAACATCCAGATATAATTGAGTATATGCATAATTATTTTTCTGGTTTGGGGTTGCCTTGTTTATTTTGATTTTTTTCTGTTTCGGTTCATTTGCCTGAAAATTCCACAATGTCATTTGTTTTTCAGGTTTTGAAACTTCTTATTTGCATATTTAAAATTTTGTATTCCAATAATTAAAATCATTTAAAAAAATAACAAATTTGGCTCTCTGATTTAACTTAATTTTATATCCTGCAGGACACATTGGATAATTCTTGATTTTTAATCTATATTTCACCATCTCTCTACAGAGTTTTCTATCAACAACATGTGAGGTCTTTTCCCTCCCTGACAGAAAGACCTGTAGATGAGAGGGAGAAGGAAGAGAGGCAGGGGTGGGAGGGGAAGTAGGGGAGGCATGAGAGGCAAATGAGACTTCCTGGTCAGTAATTCCGATTTTTTTCATCAACTTCTTTGTATCTCACAAAAGAAGTACAGTAAGAATATACTGCTTGTAGAATGTATAGTGCATATTGGCAGCTCTAGCCTTCTTATGATCCAGCCTACTTGCCTCCTTTGATCATTTATTTTGAGTGCAGACAATTTTTCTCCTGCATTTCTGTCTTCTTCAATTTTGATGTATTTAGTTTCTTAGTCTGTACCATATCTGGTCTGTCAGATGTGGTTTCCAGAAGGAACTAAGCAAGATGTGTGAACAAGAAAAGTCTGATCTACTCAGAGGACTCAGCCAATGTGCCACATTTTCTTTATACATTCTTTAGTTGAGGGATATCTAGGCTATAGTTTAGTTTCTGGCTATTAGGAATAGAGCATAAAAATGGCTGAGGAAGAGTCTCTGTAGCAAGATGAAGTTTTCCTTGGCTATATGCCCAATTTTGATATAGCTAGATCTTGAGGTAAATCAATTCACACCTATGTGCTGTAGAAGTTTGCATTCTCACTAGCAATGGAGGAATGTGCGTCTTGTTCCACATCCTTGCCATAATGAGCTGTCACTTGTATTATTGATCATTCTGACAGGTGTAAGATGGAATCTCAAAGTAGTTTTGGTTTGGATATCCCTGATGGCTAAGGATGTTGAACACTGCTGTAAGTATTTCTCAGCCATTTGAGATTCCTCTATTGGGAATTCTCTGTTTAGATCTGTTTCCCATTTTAAAATTGATTTATTTGTTTTTTGGAAATCAAGTCTCTTGAGGTCTTTATATTGGATATTAGCCATCTATTAGATGTGGAGTTGATAAAAAATCATTTTTCCCCATTCTGTAGGCTGCTACTTTGTCCAAATGACAGTGTCACTTGATATACAGTAGCTTCTCAGCTTCATGAATTACTATTTATTAGTTGTATATCTAATGCCTATGCTAATATATTCTGTTCAGGAAGTCTACTGTGTCAATGAGTTCAAGAAAATTGCCTTTCTCTTCTATCAGGTTATGTGTCACTGGGTTTAGGTAGAGATTTTTGGTCCTTTTGGCATTGAATTTTATCTATTTGATAGACAATGATCTATTTGAATGCTTCTAGATATAGCCATTCAGTTTGACCTGAACTGTTTGTTGAAGATGCTTTCTTTTTTCCATTGTATACTCCTGGGCTCTTTACAAAAACAAGGTGCCTTTGAGTGTGTGGGTTTATGTCTGTGTCTTCAGAATGATTCTACTGATCAACTTGTCGATTTTTAAGCCAACAGCATGCTAATTTTATTACTACTGCTTTGTACTACTACTTTAGGTCAGAAATGGCAAAAGCAGATCTTTCGTTATTATTTTTTTACCACCATAGATATTTGTGCGTGTGTGTGTTTCTCTATGTGTGTGTATATGTTTCAATATGAAGTTGAGAATTGTTCATTCAATATCTGTGAAGAAATGTGTAGAAATTTTGATGGAGACTGACTGAATTGAATATGTAGATTGCTTTATCAATATATCAAACACTTGAAATTTTTATCATACAAGTCTTTCCCTTGCTTGGTTAGATTTAACACAATATATTTTGTTATTTGAAGTTATTGTGAAAAGTGTTTTCTTGTATTCACTCTCAGTCTGCTTGTCATTGGTATATTTATTGGAAGTCTACTTATCTTTGTGGGTTAACTTTGTATCCATTTACTATGCTGAAAGTGTTTATCAGCTGGGAGAGTATACTGTTGAAATTTGGGGCGTATCTGCAAATGACAATACTTAGACTTCTCTCTCTATAACTCACATCCCCCTGACCTCTTTCAGTTTCCATATTGCTTTAGCTAAAACTTCAAGTACTATATGAAATAAGTTTGAAAAGTTGAATATTGTCTTCTTTCTGAGTTTATTGGAATTGCTTTGAATTTCTCTCCATTTAAGTTGAGGCTGACAATGCATTTACTGTAATATGCCTTTATAATAGTTAAGTATATCCCTTCTAGGCATTTATCATGAAGGGATCTTGGACTTTGTCAAAAACCTTTTTTGCACCTAATGAGATAACAGTTTTATTATTTCTTTTAATATTTTTTATAAATTGTATTTACTGATTATTGTATATTGAACTATCTGTGATGCTCTGGATTGAAGCCTACGTGATAATGGTAAATGATCCTATTATATGTTCCTGGATTTGGTTTGAATATATTTTATTGAGTATTTTTATATCTACCTTCATAAGTGAAGTTGCTCTGTAGTATTTTTCTTGGTTGGATCTTTGTGTGGTTTGGGTATCAGGGTACCTTGATCTCACAGAATGAATTGGGTAACATTCCTTCTGTTTCTATTTTTCAGAAAATTTTGAGGACTATTGGCTATCATGCTTCCTTCAAAATCTTATAGAAATCTGCACTAAAACCATCTGGCCCTGGAGATATATATATATTTCTGTTGAGAGACATTTAATGACTGCCTCTCTGCTTCTTTTTCATTTGGGTTTATAGGTATATTTAAGATGCTATATAACTTGATTTAATTTTGTTAAGTGGTATGTATTTGGAAAATTATTAACTTCTCTTAGTTTTTCAGTTTGGTGGAGCACAGATTTTAAAATTTCGTCCTTATGATTATCTGGATTTCACTTCTGACTCTTGTTACGTTGCCGCAGAATTTTTGATTTTGTTAATTTGAGTATTTTTCCATGCCTTTTAGTTTATTTGGATTAGGGTTTGCTGATCTTATTGGTTTTTTTCAAAGAACCAACTCTTGTTTCATTGATCTTTTTTATTGATCTCTTTTCTTCTATTTTACTGATTTTAGACCCAAGTTAGATTATTTCTTGCCACTTATTGTTCTTGGCTGTGATTTCTTCTTTTTGTTCTAGGCTTTTAGGAGTGTAATTAAGTTTCTCCTGTAGGATCTCTCCAGCTTTTGTATGTTGCTACTTAGAGCCAAGAACTTGCCTTTTAGAACATCTTCATTGTGTCCCATCAACTTCAGGGGTATGATCTTTGTTCACTTTTGTTGAATTCTAGCACATCATTAATTTATTTCTTTATTTCTGATTTGACCAGGTTTTCATTCAGCACAGTCTTCAGTTTCCATGAGTCCATAAGGCTTCTGGTGTTGATATTCAGCTTTAATCTGTAGATGTCTGCTGGGATGCAGTGTTATTTTATTTTTCTTGTATTTGTTGAGACTTGCTTTTCATTAGATTATGAAGTCAATTATGAAGATAGTTCAGTGAAGTGCAGAGAAGACGACATATTCTTTTGTGCTTGGGTGAAATATTTTATAAAATATCATTTGTCTTATATCATCTATTAGAACTGACATCTCTTTCTCAAGTTTTTGCCTGGATGATCTATTGCTGAGAATGGGTATAAAAGTGTAGTACTATCAGTTTGTGAGGATCAATATGCTATTTAAGCTGTTGTAGTAATTCCTGACAAATGAGTTTGTATACATTTACCTTGTAGCATGTAATTATTAAAAAAAAAAAATCCAAGCTATGGCCAGCTAGGCGCTGGCGCTGGCTGTCTTGCCTGCCTAACATCATCCCTGAGGCTAGCTGCTGCCAAACCACTTCATCATATGTTCCCAGGCCATCCACTCTACTGGCTCTAATCTCCTAGCCAGTTATAATGAAAACTCTAGAGGCTTGTAATTTATCAGCCAGATTTATAACAGTAAATCTTCAAACCCCACCCCCCAATACCCACAAAAAAAAACTCAGATCTCAATTAATATAGATACAAGCTACACACTTAGATCAGACAGATGTGCCCTACATTATTTAATTGTCTATCAAAGAAATCCCCACTTATTTATGGATCCTAGGACCATGTAATTCTTGCTCATCATCCTCTCCTATAGGTTCAATCTTGTCACCTCATCTCCATGTCTCTCCAACTCTCTGTCCCCTCTCTAAAACTTTCAGTTCTGCCTTCTTCTTCCACTGCCCAGTCATAGGCTTTAGCTTTATTTGACTCAGTACTACTGGAATCATCATCAATACCACTCCTGGACATATACTCAGAAGAGGCTCCAACATGTCATAAGGGCACATGCTCCACTATGTTCATAGCAGCCTTATTTATAATACCCAGAAGCTGGAAAGACCCCAGATGTCCCTCAACAGAGGAATGGATACAGAAAATGTGGTACATTTACACAATGGAGTACTACGCAGCTATAAAAAAAAAGGATGAATTTATGAAATTCTTAGACAAATGAATGAATCTGGAGGATATCATCCTGAGTGAGGTAACCAATTTGCAGAAGAGCACACATGGTATGCACTCATTTGTAAATGGATATTAGCCCAAAAGTTCCAAATAACCAGGATACAGTTCATAGATCACATGAAACTGAGTAAGAAGGAAGACCAAAGTGTGGATGCTTTTGTTCTTCTTTGAAGGAGAACAAAATACTCACAGCAGCAAATATTGAGATAAAGTATTGAGCGAAGATTGAAGGAAAGGCCATCCAGAAAGTGTCCCACATGGGGATTTATCACATATACAGTTACCACTATTACACTAAAACAGACACTATACATTAATACAGACACTTTTGTGGATGAGAAGTACATGCTGAAAGGAATCTGATATGGCTGTCTCCTGAGAGGCCCTTCCAGAGCCTAACAAATACAGTGGCAGATGTTTGTAGCCAACAATTGAACTTAGTATGAGGTCCCCATTTGTGGAGTTAGAGAAAGGACTGAAAGAATTGAAGGGTTTTGCAACCCCATAGGAAGTGCAACAATATCAACCAACCAGACCCCCAGATCTCCCAGGGACTAAGTCATCAACAAAAGAGCACATATGGCTCCAGCAATATATGTAGCAGAGAATGGCTTTGTCATGCATCAGTGGGAGGAGAGGTCCTTGGTCCTGTGAAGGCTCAATAGCCCCAGTGTAGGGGAATCCAGGGCAGTGAGGTGGGAGTGTGTGGGTGGGTGGAGGAACACCCTCCTAGAAGCAGTGGGAGGGAGGATGTGATAGGGTGTTTCCAGGAGGAAGGGAAACCAGGAAAGGGGATAACATTTGAAATGTAAATTTAAAAAAAAGTCCAATAAAAGAAAGAAAAAATGAAAATAGGTTCAGATTTGTCAAGTGTATCAACGACCTCAACATAAAACCAGATACACTGAATCTAATAGAAAAGAAAGTAGGTAAGAGCCTTGAACTCTTTGACAAAATGAACTCCAGTGGCTCACACTCTAACATCAAGAACTGACAAATAGGACCTCATGAAACTGCAAAGCTTCTGTAAGGCAAACAACATAATCAATAGGACAAATTGGCAACCTACAGATTGGGAAAAAAATCTTCACTAATCCCACATGTGATAGAGGGCTAACATTCAAAATAAATAAAGAACTCAAGAAGCTATCAACCCAAAAATAAATAAATAAATAAAGAAAGAAAGAAAGAAAGAAAGAAAGAAAGAAAGAAGGAAAGAAAGCTAAACAGATAATTCACAACAGAGGAATCTTGAAAGCCTGAGAAATACCTAAAGACATGTTCAAAGTCCTTAGTGATCTGAGAAATGCAAATCAAAATGAGTCCAAGATTCTACCTTACACAAATCAGAATGGCTAAGATCAAAACCTAAGGTGAAAAAACATGTTGGAGAGGGTGTGGCAAAAGAGGAACACTTCTCCATTGCTGGTGGGATTGAAAAGTGGCATAACCACTCTGGAAATCAATTTGGTGGTTCCTCAGAAAATTGGAAATGGTTCTACTTAAAGACTCAGCAATACCACTCTTGGAAATATACCCAAGAGAAGCCCCACTATGCCACACAGACACGTGTTCCACTATGTTCATAGTGGCCTATTTTGTGATAGCTAGGAGCTAGAAACCATCCAGATGTCCCACAACAGAAGACTGGATACAGAAAATGTGATTCATTTACACAATGGAATACTACTCAGCTATTAAGAGCAAGGACATCCTGAGTTTTGCAGGCAAATGTGTGGAACTAGAAAACAACATCCTTAGTGAGCTAACTCAGAACCAAAAGGACATGTATGGTATGTACTCACTAGCAAGTGGCTATTAGCCAAAAACAAAGTACAGAATACCCAAAATACAGTCCTCAGAACTCAAAAGGTCAACAAGCGTCAGGACCCAAGTGAGGATGCCACAGTCCCATCTGGGAGGGAGAATAAAGCAGTCACAATTCAGGAAGGAGGACAGGAACTGGGGGGGGATATGGGGTTGGAGAAGGGAACTTGATCTGGTATTGTGGGGGGGGGGGATTGAAGCCCTGAGGGCCAGCAGAAAGAATGGAAACAGGCAACCTCAGGAAGTAGAAGGTTGGGAGGACCATGTAGAATATACCAGAGATATTGGAGGTGACAGCTTCTCAGGACTCAAAGGGAGGGACCTTAGATGAAAGCCCTACAGTGGGGAGAGTTAACTTGTAGAATCCACCTTCAGCAGAAAGGCAGGGCATCAAATGAGGGATGGGGTTGTAATTCCACAGTCAAAACCCTGACCCATAATTGATCCTGTCTGAAAGAACTGCAGGAATTTAAATAGAGAGGAGCCTGAAGAAAAGAAGGTCCAGTGACAGGCTCAAACTGGGATCTAGCTCAAGGGGAGGGCCCAAGCCTTGACACTATTATGGAGGCTATGGAAAGCTTACAAGAAGGTGCCTATCATGACTGCCTTCCAAATGGTCTTTAAATTTTGAGAATGCTTTCTCCAAACTTTTCCCATATTACTCAGACATCTTTATGATCTCTTAGCCTGTGAGACAATATCTATTGTTTGGGACTGGGAGGGTGCTGTTGTTGTTGTTGTTGTCGTTATTGTTGTTGCTTTGGGGGTGTTGCTGATACAAATGTGGTTCATTATTCGTAATACCACAGTAGACATTTACTCCAATAAAAAAAAAGATCAGCAATATAAAATTTTATAATATTGTAAGCCTCTTGAACAAATGCTGGACTTAGACTTTTCTGCTCGTTTTGAGATAAATGTTTTTTTTTCTTTTTTTTTTACTATTTTTTTTATTAGGTATTTAGCTCATTTACATTTCCAATGCCCCATACCCACCCACCCCCACTCCCCTACCCGCCCACTCCCCCTTTTTGGCCCTGGCGTTCCCCTGTACTGGGGCATATAAAGTTTGTGTGTCCAATGGGCCTCTCTTTCCAGTGATGGCCGACTAGGCCATCTTTTGATATATATGCAGCTAGAGTCAAGAGCTCCGGAATACTGGTTAGTTCATAATGTTGATCCACCTATAGGGTTGCAGATCCCTTTAGCTCCTTGGGTACTTTCTCTAGCTCCTCCATTGGGAGCCCTGTGATCCATCCATTAGCTGACTGTGAGCATCCACTTCTGTGTTTGCTAGGCCCCAGCATAGTCTCACAAGAGACAGCTACATCTGGGTCCTTTCGATAAAATCTTGCTAGTGTATGCAATGGTGTCAGCGTTTGGATGCTGATTATGGGGTGGATCCCTGGATATGGCAGTCTCTACGTGGTCCATCCTTTCATCTCAGCTCCAAACTTTGTCACTGTAACTCCTTCCAAGGGTGTTTTGTTACCACTTCTAAGGAGGGGCATATTGTCCACACTTCAGTCTTCATTTTTCTTGAGTTTCATGTGTTTAGGAAATTGTATCTTATATCTTGGGTATCCTAGGTTTTGGGCTAATATCCACTTATCAGTGAGTACATATTGTGTGAGTCCCTTTGTGAATGTGTTACCTCACTCAGGATGATGCCCTCCAGGTCCATCCATTTGCCTAGGAATTTCATAAATTCATTCTTTTTAATAGCTGAGTAGTACTCCATTGTGTAGATGTACCACATTTTCTGTATCCATTCCTCTGTTGAGGGGCATCTGGGTTCTTTCCAGCTTCTGGCTATTATAAATAAGGCTGCTATGAACATAGTGGAGCATGTGTCCTTCTTACCAGTAGGGGTATCTTCTGGATATATGCCCAGGAGAGGTATTGCTGGATCCTCCGGTAGTACTATGTCCAATTTTCTGAGGAACCGCCAGACTGATTTCCAGAGTGGTTGTACAAGCCTGCAATCCCACCAACAATGGAGGAGTGTTCCTCTTTCTCCACATCCTCGCCAGCATCTGCTGTCACCTGAATTTTTGATCTTAGCCATTCTGACTGGTGTGAGGTAGAATCTCAGGGTTGTTTTGATTTGCATTTCCCTGATGATTAAGGATGTTGAACATTTTTTCAGGTGCTTCTCTGCCATTCGGTATTCCTCAGGTGAGAATTCTTTGTTCAGTTCTGAGCCCCATTTTTTAATGGGGTTATTTGATTTTCTGAAGTCCACCTTCTTCAGTTCTTTATATATGTTGGATATTAGTCCCCTATCTGATTTAGGATAGGTAAAGATCCTTTCCCAAACTGTTGGTGGTCTTTTTGTCTTATTGACGGTGTCTTTTGCCTTGCAGAAACTTTGGAGTTTCATTAGGTTCCATTTGTCATTTCTCGATCTTACAGCACAAGCCATTGCTGTTCTGTTCAGGAATTTTTCCCCTGTGCCCATATCTTCAAGGCTTTTCCCCACTTTCTCCTCTATAAGTTTCAGTGTCTCTGGTTTTATGTGAAGTTCTTTGATCCACTTAGATTTGACCTTAGTACAAGGAGATAAGTATGGATCGATTCGCATTCTTCTACATGATAACAACCAGTTGTGCCAGCACCAATTGTTGAAAATGCTGTCTTTCTTCCACTGGATGGTTTTAGCTCCCTTGTCGAAGATCAAGTGACCATAGGTGTGTGGGTTCATTTCTGGGTCTTCAATTCTATTCCATTGGTCTCCTTGTCTGTCTCTATACCAGTACCATGCAGTTTTTACCACAATTGCTCTGTAGTAAAGCTTTAGGTCAGGCATGGTGATTCCACCAGAGGTTCTTTTATCCTTGAGAAGAGTTTTTGCTATCCTAGGTTTTTTGTTATTCCAGATGAATTTGCAAATTGCTCCTTCTAATTCGTTGAAGAATTGAGTTGGAATTTTGATGGGGATTGCATTGAATCTGTAGATTGCTTTTGGCAAGATAGCCATTTTTACAATGTTGATCCTGCTAATCCATGAGCATGGGAGATCTTTCCATCTTCTGAGATCTTCTTTAATTTCTTTCTTCAGAGACTTGAAGTTTTTATCATACAGATCTTTCACTTCCTTAGTTAGAGTCACGCCAAGATATTTTATATTATTTGTGACTATTGAGAAGGGTGTTGTTTCCCTAATTTCTTTCTCAGCCTGTTTATTCTTTGTGTAGAGAAAGGCCATTGACTTGTTTGAGTTAATTTTATATCCAGCTACTTCACCGAAGCTGCTTATCAAGTTTAGGAGTTCTCTGGTGGAATTTTTAGGGTCACTTATATATACTATCATATCATCTGCAAAAAGTGATATTTTGACTTCCTCCTTTCCAATTTGTATCCCCTTGATCTCCTTTTGTTGTCGAATTGCTCTGGCTAATACTTCAAGTACTATGTTGAAAAGGTAGGGAGAAAGTGGGCAGCCTTGTCTAGTCCCTGATTTTAGTGGGATTGCTTCCAGCTTCTCTCCATTTACTTTGATGTTGGCTACTGGTTTGATGTAGATTGCTTTTTATCATGTTTAGGTATGGGCCTTGAATTCCTGATCTTTCCAGAACTTTTATCATGAATGGGTGTTGGATCTTGTCAAATGCTTTTTCTGCATCTAACGAGATGATCATGTGGTTTTTGTCTTTGAGTTTGTTTATATAATGGATTACATTGATGGATTTTTGTATATTAAACCATCCCTGCATCCCTGGAATAAAACCTACTTGGTCAGGATGGATGATTGCTTTAATGTGTTCTTGGATTCGGTTAGCGAGAATTTTATTGAGGATTTTTGCATTGATATTCATAAGAGAAATTGGTCTGAAGTTCTCTATCTTTGTTGGATCTTTCTGTGGTTTAGGTATCAGAGTAATAGTGGCTTCATAAAATGAGTTGGGTAGAGTACCTTCTACTTCTATCTTGTGAAAAAGTTTGTGCAGAACTGGAATTAGATCTTCTTTGAAGGTCTGATAGAACTCTGCACTAAACCTGTCTGGTCCTGGGCTTTTTTTGGCTGGGAGACTATTGATAACTGCTTCTATTTCTTTAGGGGATATGGGACTGTTTAGAAGGTCAACTTGATCTTGATTCAACTTTGGTACCTGGTATCTGTCCAGAAATTTGTCCATTTCGTCCAGGTTTTCCAGTTTTGTTGAGTATAGCCTTTTGTAGAAGGATCTGATGGTGTTTTGGAATTCTTCAGGATCTGTTGTTATGTCTCCCTTTTCAGTTCTGATTTTGTTAATTAGGATTTTGTCTCAGTGCCCTCTAGTGAGTCTAGCTAAGGGTTTATCTATCTTGTTGATTTTCTCAAAGAACCAACTCCTCGTTTGGTTAATTCTTTGAATAGTTCTTCTTGTTTCCACTTGGTTGATTTCACCCCTGAGTTTGATTATTTCCTGCCGTCTACTCCTCTTGGGTGAATTTGCTTCCTTTTTTTTCTAGAGCTTTTAGATGTGTTGTCAAGCTGCTAGTATGTGCTCTCTCCCGTTTCTTCTTGGAGGCACTCAGAGCTATGAGTTTCCCTCTTAGAAATGCTTTCATTGTGTCCCAAAGGTTTGGGTACGTTGTGGCTTCATTTTCATTAAACTCTAAAAAGTCTTTAATTTCTTTTATTCCTTCCTTGACCAAGGTATCATTGAGAAGAGTGTTGTTCAGTTTCCACGTGAGTGTTGGCTTTCTGTTATTTTTTTTGTTATTGAAGATCAGCCTTAGTGCATGGTGATCTGATAGGATACATGGGACAATTTCAATATTTTTGAATCTGTTGAGGCCTGTTTTGTGACCTATTATATGGTCAATTTTGGAGAAGGTACCATGAGGTGCTGAGAAGAAGGTATATCCTTTTGTTTTAGGATAAAATGGTCTGTAGATATCTGTCAGATCCATTTGTTTCATCACTTCTGTTAGTTTCAGTGTGTCCCTGTTTAGTTTCTGTTTCCATGATCTGTCCATTGGTGAAAGTGGTGTGTTGAAGTCTCCCACTATTATTGTGTGAGGTGCAATGTGTGCTTTGAGCTTTACTAAAGTTTCTTTAATGAATGTGGCTGCCCTTGTATTTGGAGCATAGATATTCAGAATTGAGAGTTCCTCTTGGAGGATTTTACCTTTGATGAAAACGAAGTGCCCCTCCTTGTCTTTTTTGATGACTTTGGGTTGGAAGTCAATCTTATCAGATATTAGGATGGCTACTCCAGCTTGTTTCTTCATACCATTTGCTTGGAAAATTGTTTTCCAGCCTTTTATTCTGAGGTAGTGTCTATCTCTTTCTCTGAGATGTGTCTCCTGTAAACAGCAAAATGTTGGGTCTTGTTTGTGTAGCCAGTTTGTTAGTCTATGTCTTTTTATTGGGGAGTTGAGACCATTGATGTTAAGAGATATTAAGGAAAAGTAATTGTTGCTTCCTGTTATTTTTGTTGTTAAAGTTGGCATTCTGTTCTTGTGGCTGTCTTCTTTTAGGTTTGTTGAGGGATTACCTTCTTGTTTTTTTCTAGGGCATTGTTCCCGTTCTTGTATTGGTTTTTTTCTGTTATTAACCTTTGAAGGGCTGGATTCGTGGAGATATAATGTGTGAATTTGGTTTGGTCGTGGAATACTTTGGTTTCTCCATCTATGGTAATTGAGAGTTTGGTTGGGTATAGTAGCCTGGGCTGGAATTTGTGTTCTCTTAGTGTCTGTATAACATCTGTCCAGGCTCTTCTGGCTTTCATAGTCTCTGGTGAAAAATCTGGTGTAATTCTGATAGGCTTGCCTTTGTATGTTACTTGACCTTTTTCCCTTACTGCTTTTAGTATTCTATCTTTATTTAGTGCATTTGTTGTTCTGATTATTATGTGTCGGGAGGAATTTCTTTTCTGGTCCAGTCTATTTGGAGTTCTGTAGGCTTCTTGTATGTTCATAGGTATCTCTTTCTTTATATTTGGGAAGTTTTCTTCAATAATTTTGTTGAAGATGTTTGCTGGTCCTTTGAGTTGAAAATCTTCATTCTCATCCACTCCTATTATCCGTAGGTTTGGTCTTCTCATTGTGTCCTGGATTTCCTGGATATTTTGAGTTAGGATCTTTTTGCATTTTCCATTTTCTTTGATTGTTGTGCCGATGTTCTCTATGGAATCTTCTACACCTGAGATTCTCTCTTCCATCTCTTGTATTCTGTTGCTGATGCTCAAATCTATGGTTCCAGATTTCTTTCCTAGGGTTTCTATCTCCAGTGTTGCCTCACTTTGATTTTTCTTTATTGTGTCTACTTCCCTTTTTAGGTCTAGTATGGTTTTGTTCATTTCCATCACCTGTTTGTATGTTTTTTCCTCTTTTTCTGTAAGGACTTCTACCTGTTTTATTGTGTTTTCCTGTTTTTCTTTAAGTACTTGTAACTCTTTAGCAGTGTTCTCCTGTATTTCTTTAAGTGATTTATTAAAGTCCTTCTTGATGTCCTCTACCATCATCATGAGATATGCTTTTAAATCTAGGTCTAGGTTTTCGGGTGTGTTGGGGTGCCCTGGACTGGGCGAAGTGGGAGTGCTGGGTTCTGATGATGGTGAGTGGTCTTGGTTCCTGTTAGTAGGATTCCTACGTTTACCTTTCGCCATCTGGTAATCTCTGGAGTTAGTAGTTATAGTTGACTCTGTTTAGAGATTGTTCTTCTGGTGATTCTGTTACCGTCTCTCAGCAGACCTGGGAGACAGATTCTCTCCTCTGAGTTTCAGTGCTCAGATAACTCTCTGCTGTCAAGCTCTCTTACAGGGAAGGTGTGCAGATATCTTGTTTTTGGACCTCCTCCTGGTCGAAGAAGAAGGCCCAAAACAGGGCCTTTCTCAGAAGCTGTGTTGCTTTGGCAGTTCCCAGAAGCTGTCAGCTTCTGTGGTGCAGACTTTCACCTGTGCAGACTAAATTCCTAAGCTCCAGGGAGTCCTGGAACCAAGATGGCGACCGCTGCTCCTGAGGCTGAGGCCGCCTCCCGAGCCAGGCGGACACCTGTCCTCTGGTCCGGACGGTGGCCGGCTGTCTGCGGCCCACCAAGGGTCTTGAGATAAATGTTATAACTTTTTATCCAATATAATACAAATGTTGGACTTTTTTGTACTTTCTGATGAAAAATATAGTTGTTTTTTAGTGTTTTCTTTATCCTATGTTTATTTCTTTGTTGATTTTGCATATCTACTAAAAGCAGGTGGAGAAGAAAGTCAGAGGATGGGGGCCTTATAGTTTTCCAGGACTTTGGTGGGGAGAGCCTACTTATTTGGAAGCATTGGATAAAGTGAACATGATACTAAACTCTATTTTAAAATCTACTTTGATGATATTTTGCTATTTGTTAGTTTCATATGATTTTGCCTCTATCAATTTTACATATTAATTCAGCACTTTGAGTGTTTCTTAATATTTCTTTTATTTTGCAATTTTTGCTAATAAGTAGTGTTTTTTTACCACCACATATTCATACATATCTATTATAGTGTCAATATTCTCTAGAAAGTTATAGCTAACATAAATTTTACTAAGAAAAATCAATGACTAGTCTTATCTCCAGCTATGCAGGAGAACACCTATGGTACCCTCCTCTGTCCCTTGTTCCTATCTTATGTGGATCCACTGGTCTTCCCCTTCTAACCCCTGATCTTGCTTTGTGCCAGCCCTCAATCCTACCAGGCACTCCCTGTTAACCCTAAGGCCAATTCCCAGGACAACAAGTAGGTGCATGGCAGTACTATACCTCTCCTTTTGCCCCCTCTCCCTGCTATATGCAATACTCCAAATCTCATTCTCAGTTCTATAGTAGAAAATATACTGTGGTCTACCTTTCCTCTCTGACACTATCCAAAATGGATCACACATATCTCCCACAACATTGCCTCTAAACTCATCTCATTATCTCAGCTTCCAAGTCCAATACATGTCCCATGGAAACACATCAGTTGGGCAGGGCAAAAACTGATAGCACACAGCTACTACACTCTCCTAAATTCTAGGGAGGAAAAAAACCTCACTGAACAGAGACAGAACAAGATAATATTACTTAAAATTATAATCACCCCCAAACCCAGAAGTTTAGACACTAGTATAGGACACAATCAATAATAACCAGGACAATAGGTTTCCACTGGACCTTAGATACCCTACCACAGTAGGCACCAAATATTCCAACAGAGCTGAAGCTCTCTCCCTCCCCAGTAAAGCACCCTGTAAGAAGATGATAGAAACACTTAAAGAGAAAAGTGAATAAATCCCTCAATGAAACCCAGGAAAACACAGACAAATAGTAAAAGGAGATGTGGTGGTTTGAATATGATTTGCCCAGGGAGTGGCAGTATTAGAAGATGTGGGCCTTTTGGAGGAAGTGTATCATTGTGGGCATGTGCTTTAAGACCGTCATCCTTGCTCCCTGGAATCCAGTCTTCTCCTGTTTGCCTTTGTGACAGATGTAGAATTCTTAGGTCTAACTACATCAGGCCTGCCTGGGAGTTGCCATGCTCCTGCCTTTATGATAATGATCCCCTAAACATGTAAGTCAGCCCCAATTAAATGTTGTTTTTATAAGAGTTCCCTTGGTCATGGTGTCTGTTAACAGAAGTAAAACTCTAAGTCAATAAATAAATAAAACTATTCAAAACTGAAGACAGAAATTAAATTAACTTAAAAAACACAAAAGGAAACTTTGAAAATGCAAAATTTGGAATTTCAAACTACATGGACAACAGAGACTGGAAAAGATTTTACTAACAGGGTACAGGAAATGGAAAAAGAAATATCAGGCTTTGAAAATATGATTGAAAAATGGATATAGTAGTCAAAGG
Source organism: Mus musculus (assembly GCF_000001635.26). Taxonomy (NCBI): domain Eukaryota; kingdom Metazoa; phylum Chordata; class Mammalia; order Rodentia; family Muridae; genus Mus; species Mus musculus. The sequence continues at coordinate 48,511,811 of NC_000081.6, read as the reverse complement.
AAATGTGAAACCTAGAAAACTCCTGACACAAAAAGTCCAGGAAATCTGGGACAGAATGAAAAGACCAAACAAATCTAAGAATACTAGGATTAGAGTGGAAAAGAAGACCCAGCTCAAAGACCCAAAAATGATTTAAAAAAATATTATAGAAAAAATTTTCTCAACCTAAACAAAGATGTACCTATAAAGGTACAAGAAGCATACAGAACAACAAATAGATTGGACCAGAAATGAAAGTCCCCTTGCAACATAATAATCAAAAATTAAATATGCAAAACAAAGACAGAATATTAAAAGCTACTAGAAGAAAAAATGAAGTAATATAAAAAGACATCTATTATAATTAACCCTGATTTCTCATTGGAGATTGTACAAGGCAGAAGGATATGAACAGATATGCTGCAGACTCTAAATGACCACAGATGCAATCCCAGACTATAATACTTATCAAAATATTCCATTACCACAGATGGAAAATATTAGCTATTTTATGATAAAGAAAATTTAAGGAAGACTATCTAAAATCTAGTCATACAGAAAGTGCTAGAAGCAAAACTGCGAATTAAGTAGGTTAATAACACACATGAAAAACAGGTAATAACTAATTCTCGACCAGAAAAATCAAAAGAAGGAATGTGCACATACATACACCACAACCACTAGCACTACCACCATTGACAACAACACTGAAAATAAAAGCAACAGAATAACAGAACTCAACAAGCATAGGCCAGTGATTTCTCTCAGTATCAGTGGGCTTAATTCCTCAATAAAAAGCCAAAGACTAACAGAAGACATGCAAGGCCAGACCCTTCCTTTTGCTGAATAATAGAAACACACTTCAACATAAAAGAGAAACATCACCTCAGAGTCAAGAGTTGTAAAAATAAACCCCAAGCAAATGGGTTTAAGAAACGAGCTGGCACAGCCATTTTTAATATCTAACAAAATAGGCTTCAAGCCAAAACTAATCATAATAGTTACATAAGAACAATACATATTCATCAAAGGACAAAGTCAACCAAGATGACATTTCAATTCTTAACATCTATACCATAATCACAAGGCATAATGTGGATTGCGGCCTGTAAGCAGGTGAGGTCAGGTGAAATCTTTTTTCCCCCAAAAAAAACAATTGCCAATTTTTCTTTTTTTTGGTAGTTTTTGTTTGCTTGTTTTGTTTTCTTCTTATTAATTAATATTTTTATTAGATATTTTCTTTATTTACATTTCAAATATTATCCCCTTTCCTAGTTTCTGCTCCGAAAATCCCCTATCCTGCCCTCCATCCCCCTTCTCCCTAACCCAACCAATCCTCCTGCCTGGCCCTGGCATTCACCTATACTGGGGCATAGAACCTTCACAGGACCAAGGACTTCTCCCATTAATTACCAACTAGGTCATCCTCGGCTACATATGCAGCTAGAGCCATGAATCCCATCATGTGGTTTTTTTGTTTGTTGGTTGGTTGGTTTTTTATTGTGGTTTAGTCCCAGGGAGCTCTGGGGGTACTGGTTAATTCATATTGTTGTTCTTCCTATGATGCTGCAAACCCCTTCTGCTCCTTGGTACTTTCTCTAGCTCCTTCATTGGGGACCCTGTGCTCGGTCCCATGGATGATTGCAAACATCTGCCTCAGTATTTATACAGCTCTGGCAGGGCCTCTCAGGAGACAGCTTTATCAGGCTGATAAATTTCATGAATTCATCGTTTTTTATAGCTGAATAGTATTCCATTGTTTAAATGTACTACATTTTCTGGATGCATTCCTCTGTTGAAGTACATCTGGGTCCTTTCATCTCCTGACTATTATAAACAAGGCTTCTATGAACATAGTGAAGAATGTGTCCTTATGACATGTTGAAGCATCTTCTGGGTATATGCCAGAAGTGGTAGAGCTGGTTCCTCACATAGTACTATGTCTAGTTTTCTGAGGAACCGCCAAACTGATTTCCAGACTGGTTGTACCAGCTTGCAATCCCATCAGTAATGGAGGAGAGTTTCTTTCTCCATATTCTCAGAAGCATCTGCTGTCACCTGAGTTTTGATTTTAGCCATTCTGATACGTGTGAGGTGGCATCTCAGGGTTGTTTTGATTTGCATTTCCTTGATGACTAAGGATGCTGAACATTTCTTTAGGTGCTTCTTGGTCATTGTATATTCCTCAGTTGAAAAGTCTTTGTTTAGCTCTGTACCCCATTTTAAAATTTGGTTCTTTGGAGTCTAACTTCTTGAGTTCTTTGTTTATATTGGATATTAGCACACCATTGGATGTAAAGATATTTTCCTAATCTGTTGATTGCCTTTTTGTCCTATTGACAGTGTCCTTTGCCTGACAGAAGCTTTGCAATTTTATGAGGTCCCATTTGTCAATTTTGATTTTATAGCATAAGCCATTGCTGTTCTGTTCAGGAATCTTTCCCCTCTGCCCATATCTTTGAGGCTCTTCCCCCACTTTCTCCTCTGTAAGTTTCAGTGTCTCTGGTTTTATGTGGAGGTCCTTGATCCACTTGGACTTAAGCTTTGTACAAGGAGATAAGAATGGGTTACTTTGCATTCTTCTCAATGCTGACCACCAGTTGAACCAGCACCATTTGTTTAAAATGCTGTCATTTTTCCTCTGGATGGCTTTTAGCTCCTTTGTCAAAGATCAAGTGACCATATGTATGTGGGTCCATTTCTGGGTCTTCAATTCTATTCTATAGATCTTCCTGTCTGTCTTTGTACCAATACCATGAAGTTTTTATCACTATTGCTCTGTAATACAACTTGAGGTCAGGGATGGTGATTCCCCTAGAAGTTCTTTTATTGTTGAGAATAGTTTTTGCTTTCCTGTTTTTTTTTGTTTGTTTGTTTGTTTGTTTTGTTTTTGTTTTTGTTTTTGTTATTCCAAATGAATTTTCAAATTGCTCTTTCCAACTCTATGAAGAATTGACTTCCAATTTTGATGGGGATTGCACTGAATCTGTAGATTGCTTTTGGCAAGATAGCCACTTTTACTATATTAACCCTGCCAATCCAGGAGCATGGGAGATCTTTCCATCTTCTGAGATCTTTTTTAATTTCTTTCTTCAGAGACTTGAAGTTCTTGTCATACAGATATTTCACTTCCTTGGTTAGAGTCACACCAAGGTATGTAATGTTATTTGTGCCTATTGCAAAGGATGTCATTTCCCAAATTTCTTTCTCAGTCTGTTTTATCCTTTGAGGAGAGGACGGGTACTGATTTGTTTGAGTTTAATTTATATCTAGTCACTTTGTTGAAGTTGGTTATCAGCTTTAGGATTTCTCTGGTAGAGTTTTTGGGGTCACTTAAGTATACGATCATATCATCTGCAAATAGTTATATTTTCACTTCTTCCTTTCCAATTTATATCCCTTTGATCTTCTTTTGTTGTCTAATTGCCCTTGCTTGAACTTCTAGTACTAAGTTGGATAGATAGGGAGAGAGTTTAGATGAGTGTAAACTATTGTAGTAGGATCTGATGAATTTTTGAACTTCCACGATTTCCTTTGTTATGTCTCCCTTTTCATTTATGATTTTATTAATTTGGATACTGTCTCTGTGCCCTCTGGTTAGTCTGGCTAAGGGTTTATCTATCTTGTTGATATTCTTAAAGAACCAGCTCCTGGTTTTGTTCATTCTTTGTATAGTTCTTTTTGTTTATATTTGGTTGAGTTCAGACCTGAGTTTGATTATTTCCTGCTGTTTACTCCTCTTGGTTGTTTTTGCTTCTTTTTGTTCTAGTGCTTTCAAGTGTGCTGTTAAGCTGCTAGAATATTCTCTTTCAAGTTTCCTTTTGGAGGCATGTAGAGCTATAAGTTTTCCTCTTACCACTGCTTTTATTGTGTCCCATATGTTTTGATATGATGTGTTTTCATTTTCATTAAATTATAAAAAAAGTCTTTAGTTTCTTTATTTATTTCTTCCTTGAACAAATTATCATTGAGTAGAGCATTGTTCAGCTTCCATGTGCATGTGTGTCTTCAGTTGTTTTTGTTGCAATTTAAGATCAGTCTTAGTCAGTCGTTATGTGATAGGGTTCATGAGATTATTTCAGTCTTCTTGTATCTGTTGAGGCCTGCTTTGTGACCAACTATATGGTCAGTTTTATGAGAAGGTATCATGAGATGCTGAGAAGAAGATATATCCTTTTGCTTTAGGATGAAATGTTCTATAATATGTGTTAGATCCATTTGGTTCATAACTTCTATTAGTTTCACTATGTCTCTGTTTATTTTCTGTTTCCATAATCTGTCCATTGTTGAGAGTGGGGTGCTGAAGTCTCCCACTATTGATATGTGGGGTGGGAAGTTTGCTTTGAGCTTTAGTAAAGTTCTTTTATGAATATGTGTGTCCTTGCATTTGGAGTGTAGATGTTCAGAATTGGGAGTTCATCTTGGTAGATTTTTCCTTTGACCAGTATGAAGTGTACTTCCTTATCCTTTTTCATAACTTTTGGTTGAAAGTCGATTTTATTTGATATTAGAATGGCTACACCAGCTTGTTTCTTGGGACCATTTGCTTGGAAAATTGTTTTCCAACCTCTTACTCTGAGGTAGTGTCTGTCTTTGTTACTGAGGTGTGTTTCCTGTATGCAGCAAAATGCTGGGTCCTGTTTACATATCCAGTCTGTTAGTCTATGTATTTTTATTGGAGAACTGAGTCCATTGATGTTAAGAGATATTAAGGAAAAGTGATTGCTATTGCCTGTTATTTTTGTTGTTAGAAGTAGAATTATGTTTATGTGGCTATCTTCTTTTAGGTTTGGTGAAAGATTATTTTCTTGCTTTTTGTAAGGTGTAGTTTCCTTCCTTGTGTTGGTGCTTTTCATCTATTATCCTTTGTAGGGCTGGATTTGCGTAAAAATATTGTATAAATTTGGTTTTGTCATGGAATATCTTGGTTTTTCCATCTTTTAATTGAGGGTTTTGCTGGATTTAGTAATCTGGGCTAGCATTTATGTTCTCTTAGGGTCTGTATGACATCTGCCCAGAATCTTCTAGCTTTTGCAGTCTATGGAGAGAAGTCTGGTGTAATTCTGATAGGTCTACCTTCATATGTTACTTGACCTTTTTCCATTACTGCTTTTAATATTCTTTATTTATTTAATTCATTTTGTGTTTTGATTATTATGTGATGGGAAGAATTTCTTTTCTAGTCCAGTCTATTTGGAGTTCTGTAGGCTCTTGTATGTTCATGGGCATCTATGTCTCTCTCTCTCTCTCTCTCTCTCTCTCTCTCTCTCTCTCTCTCTCTTTCTCTCTCTTTTAGGTAAGGAAAGTTTTCTTCTATAATTTTGTTAAAGATATTTGCTGGCCATATAAATTGGGAATCTTCGTTCTCTTCTTTACCTATTATCCTTAGGTTTGGTATTCTCGTTGTGTCTTGAAATTCCTGGATGTTTTGGCTTAGGAGCTTTTTGCTTTTTGCATTTTCTCTGACTATTGTGTCAATATTTTCTATGGTATATTGTGCCACTGGTATCCTCTCTTCTATCTCTTGTATTCTCTTGGTGATGCTTGCATCAATGACTCCTGATCTCTTTCCTAGGTTTTCTAACTCCAGGGTTGTCTCTCTTTGTCATTTTTTATTGTTTCTATTTCCAATTTTAGATGGTCTTGTTCATTTCCTTCACCTATTTGATCGTGTTTTCCTATAATTCTTTAAGAGATATTTGTTTTTCCTCTTTAAGGACTTCTACCTGTTTACCTGTCTTTTCCTATATTTCTTTAAGGGAGTTATTTATGTCTTTATTATAGTCCTCTATCATTGTCATGAGAAGTGACTTTAGATCTGATTCTTGCTTTTTCAGTATGATGGTGTATCCTGGACTTGCTATGATGGGAGGGAGAATTGGTTTCTGATGATGCCAATTAACTTTGGTTTCTGTTGCTTATGTTCTTATGTTTGCCTCCCACCATCTGATTATCTCTAGTGCTCTCTGCCCTCACTATATCTGACTGGACCCTGTAATCCTGGTTGAGTCAAAATTTCAACTGTCTCAATAATCCTGTGATTCCAGGATCCTCTGATCCTGAGATTTTGTGTGTATTAGATTTCCTGGGAGTCAACCTACCTCTGAGACCCTGAGATCCTGGTGTGGCCAAGTGCCCGGGATCCTGGGATCCTGTGTTCCTGTGATCCTGGGTGTGCGAGAGCACTGGGGAGTGGAACCTCCTCTGGGGACTGTGGGACTATCTGCCAAGTTTCCTCCCAAGGTAAACCAGAGTGGACCTGAAGAAATTTGAGCCACTGGTGGGGGGGGGGAGGTGGGAGGAGTGTTCATGTGTCCTTGGATCCTGCTGGTCTCAGTTACTCCTGGTGGTGTTGGAACAGATGTTGTGTTCTACTCACCCCTGATCCTATGATCCTGGGCAAGCTAGAGGACCTGGGAGTGGAGCCTCCACTGGGGCCGTGGGACTGGCTGCTGAATTCGTGCCCAAGGTCTATTTTCATTTTTCTATACACAAACAGCCAGTTATACGAGCATCATTTATTGAAGATGCTTTCTTTTTTTCATTGTTTATTTTTGGCTTCTTTGTCAGAGATCATGTGGGCATAAGTGTGTCATTTTATTTCTGTGTCTCTAATTCTATACCATTGATCAATGTGATTGTCTGTCTCTGTACCCGTACCATGCAGTTTTTATCTCCATGGCTCTGTAGTATAGCTTCAGATCAAGCAGGTGAAAGGGTCAGATGCAATATTTGCACCCAACCAATGGACAGAAGCTGCTGAGCCCTGTGGTTGAATTAAGGAAAAACTGGAAGAGGCTGAGGAAGAGGACAACCCTGTAGGAGGACAGGCAGTCTCAAATAACCAGAACCCCCAAGATCTCTCACAGACTGGACCAGGCAACATACACCAGCTGATATGAGGCCATCAACACATATACAGCAGAGGACTGCCAGGTCTAGGTTCAATCAGAGATATAGCTTAGCCCTCAAGGGACTGGAGGCCCCAGGGAGTTTAGAGGAAATGCAGGGACAAAGAGTGGATCAGAGACTGAAGAAAATGTCATCTAGAGACTGGCCCATCTAAAGATCCATCCTATCTGCAGACACCAAACTCAGACACTATTGCTGATGCCAATAATCGATTGCTGATAGGAGCCTGGTATAGCTGTCCCCTGAGAGGCTCTGCCAGAACCTGACCAATACAAATGCAGATGCTCCCGATGCTCAAAGCCAACCATTAAACTGAGCATGGGGACCCCATTGGAGGAGTTATGGGACTGAAGGAGCTGAAGGAGATTACAACCCCATAGGAAGAGCAACAATATCAATTAACCTGACCACCTAGAGCTCCCAGGGACAAAACCACCAACTAAAGAGTACACATGTAGGTTTACCTGGCTCCAGCTGCAGATGTAGCAGAGGATTGCCTTATCTGGAATTAATGGGAAGGGAGACTCTTATTCTGGTCGAGGCTCAGTGCCCCAGAATAGGGGGATGCTATGGTAGTGAGGATGGAGTAGGTAGGGATGGGGTGGGGAGCAACCTCATTGAGGCAGGGGGAGGGGGGATGGAATGGAGGGTTTTGAAGGAGAAACTGGAATGTGGGACAACATTTGAAATGTAAATAAATAAAATAACCATTAAACATTGTAAGTAAGTAAGTAAATAAATAAATAAATAAAATGAATTCAAAATGACAACAGAAACATTTGGCATAACTATTTTTTTAAAAACTCTTAATATTCCCCTAAATGCCATGAAAGTAAAAAAAACAAAACAATTTATTCTGCTTTATCAAAACTATTTCAATATTGTTGTTTGTTTTACAATATACTTTTAAAAATTCTACATATGCATAGGAATGTTCATATACAAGATATAATTATATTTATATATATGTATATAGACATATATATATTCCAGAATATATCCTGATCTTGTGTCTTTTCACAGTATACTATTTCACATGCTGTTCCCAAAGTAGATGTTATAAATACCTTTAAGTGTGGGTTTGTTTTAATACTCAGGAACAGGCCCTATGACTTTTGAAAGAATGAAAGAAAACCTCACTACCCTTTTCAATTTGTTCCAAGAATAGAACTCAATAACTTGAATTTTAAAATGACAGGCTTTTAAATATGGCCCATTCAAGTAACAAAATTCAGTTCTGTTTTATAATTTTGTATTTCTTTCAAAGAAAAAGAAAAAGGCAGACACAATCTCTGAATCTTCTTTTGTATTCAACTTATCCACAATTTACAAATGTTTCAGCATTGTGCTCCATCTCTTACAGTCATGGTAGAATCAATATGTGATGGAAAGATCCCAGCCTTCCTTTCTGCTTATATCTACTGTTCAGTTTGCTTCTCATTTTATTTTTTAAATTTATTCTTTTCTGAAAATGGTGACCCCATGTAAGTTATGTGAATACCCAACCGATTTAACTTTATTTCCATATATCTAGGACTATAGTAATATTTTGTCTTCGGTGTTAAGTATTTATAACCATTTTCTATATGAACTTCCACTGCTTTCTTTTCATATGCTTTTGTATGTCAAAATGACTTTAAATATATGTATTGTGAAAGGTGATTTGTAAATACATTTTAAGAATTTCATTTTCCCTGAGAATCTTACAAGAAGCAGAAGCATTGTGACTTTATATTAACAACAATGCTTTATTTATCACTACAACTTTTCGGAGAACAGCATTCATTTGATTTCTTTACTTTTCTATATGAGGGAGCCATTTTTACAGCTGTCACCAGATTGGATTTAATTCAACATGGAGACGTTTCACTTTCAGAAGACTGTGCTATGATATACATGTCAGGTTCTGAAAATTTAACTACCTCAGAATTTTCAGTAACTATTTCTGAAATGCTGAGTGCAAATATATATTTTTATGAAAGGAAATATCCTGTTCTTCAACTCCACCATTGTTTGGTACATTAATGTAATGTAAATATTATTTAATTGATGTTATGACCTTTAAGCATTAACAATGCATAATGATATTTAAAAATATAGGGGTTTGCACTGTGTAGTTGAAAGATTGTATTTTATAGAAACTTCCCAATTTTCATACAGCTTTATAGTTATCAAAGAGAATAAAAAATAGGCCACTACAAAAATATATGTGATTTTGCCCTCCAAAGAAGCTCTGAAGTGAGCCTTCCACTGTGGAACAGAGGACTAAAAGACACAGGAGTCTCCCAGGTCAAAGACAAAGGACTTGATTAATCAAAGTACTAAACCTCATCTTTACTTCACAATCAGATCAGTTCTCATAGTACACATTGCCTATTGGGCACAGCTAGACAGAATGGATTCCTTAACAGTGTCTGTGCCAGAGCCGAGGAACACTGTGTTCTGAAATCCCAGTCCTCTGCTGCTTTTACATTTTGAACAATTTCCTCCTTGGATGAATCATGTTATTTCATTTTCTTACCAACAGAGCACATGTGTTTTATTTTCCCATCTTATATACTTTCAATTTTAATAGAACACTTATGAATGTGAGGTCATTCTTTATTTCTATGTATATATGACAAAAGCTATTATCCTTTAATGTCTTGGAGAAAATAGCAACTGATTTTTGGAGTTTGGTAGATTGAAAGCACCAGGGGTAAAGGAAGCTACAGGCAACTAAGAAATTCTGAGTGAAAAAAAATCCATCCTTGACTTAGGAGCACTACAATTTGTTATCTAATACAAGATGGTCAGCCCTGAAAATACACATAAAAGTAACACTGAATGCAATAAGAAGGTTGTATTTATGTATTTAGGGGATATGTACATATATATGAAGAACTCATGAAAAATGAAGCCATGAGTTTGAAAGATAGTAAGTACTGCTATATGGGAATGTATGGAGGATGGAAAGTAAAGGGCACAATGATACAAGTATGCAATATTCTTAAAATATAAAGGAAATAATTTAAAAAGAGAAAAGACTACATGATAACTTCAACTAATTCCTTCTCTTGTTTTCTTTGCACACTGGACACAGGAGACAAAGATATAAATCAAAGCCAGCACAGTTCTAACTGTTCTAAGCTGACTTGCTGTAACAAGCAAAGGACAGAATCAAACATAAAATGCGTTACAGGTGACAGAAAGGAAAATGTCTGCTCATAAAACAACTTACAATTTAAATATCTTCACCGTTTGGCAGAGAAGTCACCAATGTTTTTTTTTTTCATATAATCATAGCTTCTGTAGAAATATTGCAATTGTGTAAAAGTCACAGGCATACTTATTTTTGTGTGGCACATCAGGAAATCGGAATACAAAGATTATTCACATATAAGTTGAAGTTTCAGAGTTAACAAATTAACTTACCTTTCTTAGATTTTGCTTTTACTTTTAATTTGAGCTCCAGTTGGTCAGTGAAGCTCAAGGTGCCCAAGGTTGGCATTCTGCCCATTGTAAAGTAACTAAGTTTGAAAAATGCCAGGAAAGTGAGTGACTGTCATAACCTCCATTCTAAATCAAGCCCTCCATTCTAGAATGAACATAAGCTAGAAGCTCATTTTAGAAAAACCATAATAGCTGAAAAGGTTTCTACCCTCCTTCCTCCCACAGTTGTTAGTTTGTTATTTATATGTTTCCCAATTACTTGGATAATTGAAAACTCAAAATATTGTACTCATTTATATATTGAATATATCAGAACTAAATTTCACACTACATATTTCAGGAACAAATGTATTTTGCCTGCATTCCAAATTAACACTGTGATCTTATGTATGCATTTTCTAATATATCTAAGGTTTTATCAAAATTATAAACCTTTATTAATAGTTCCCTTGGACTTAGCTTCAGAAACATAAATATTCCTGAGCTTTCTTGTATACTTCTGCATCTACACAATCACCTTTCTCTCTTTGTTCAGTTCTGTGAAAACTGAACTCTGTTCTTACACAAACTGTGCTTCTTCACTCTCTGTACATGTTATTACTTCCAACATCAACAGTTTAGATTGTGTGAATTAATGTCACTCACTAGTTTACTTCATTGAAAATGACAAAGCAACAAATAATAAATTGAAGAACTGTATCTATTGAGTGTCTATTAGCCAGCCTGTTTTGAGCTTTGCATGGTCTTGCTCTCTTTACACTTGTATATCTGCATGGCCAACTTTATTTCTTATAGAAAAACTGTGGAATTCCTGAATTCTCATATCCTAACACAGTCATAAAATTGACGAATTTCTATTTGAAACTCAGGCTTATAGTTTCTGGATTCCTCTTCTAACATATATATGAGTAATCTGCACTTAATATAGAAGGCACAATACCACATTTTACACTCGATGTGTTCTTTTCTGAATAATTGTGATTGCTGTATCTTTAACTTCACTCTTGCTTAGGGTCAGGTACTTCACTCTTGTATAGGGCTCTTTATATTTATTACCCATTAGGCTTTTTAAAGCCCTTCATCAAACTTATTTTTTCCAGAGAAAAGGATTTCACATTGAATTTAACTACTTGAAGAACATGGCTTGGTCCTTGGGCACAAAATAGACAATTTTGTATTTCTTAACACTGGAAGCCACAAGGAAAGAAATAATGCATAGTAATAATAGGAATAGAAAAGAAAAATGTGAAAAATATTGAACATTCAAACATTTACCATGTACCAAGCAAAGCTGACTCTATACAGCTTATTTGAATGTGCCTTATCTCACTTCATCCTGATCCAAAGCTTTGAAGTACTTATTGCCTTACCATTTTTCTTACCTTTTCTGCTCCCTGTCCATTAATCTCTTCATACCAGTACAGGGTTCAACGTTTACTTCTGCCATTCCTTGTATTCAGTCTTCTGTTCAACTTAGTATAAATATTTATTTACAGAGACAGTGCTGCTAGCAGATCTCAGGATTCCTCTGCTTAGATTTTGTATGCTTAGGCTTTAGCCTATAGTTGTCATTCAATAAATATCCAGAGAAATAAATGAATTCCAGAGGTTTGCTAAAAAATTTATTCCAAACAGTATGTGTTGGGGGAGTTCTGTGCTATGAAATCAGCTCTTCTGAATCTAAGCCTTGCTCTGTGAATTCTAATCCTGATGCTTGGTGATTTATTGTAATATATTTTAGATGAGGTGAATAGTTTGTGGTGGATTGGACGTTAATCCTCACTACTCTGGAAACTAGACAAGAAGCTTGAAAGAGCAAGATATGCCTGGGCTTCAGAGAAGGGTCAAGCCAAGACAATTAGTGAAAATTTCAAAATAAACAAATGTTAAGAAACAGATGTAGTCAGATTCTCTGACAGTAAGACAAGTACCTTAATATTTTTTCAAAGGCTTTTTCAAATAGATCTAAAAACCTGCTATATAGTTTCACATGGGACTGGTCACTGTGAGCATTTTGGTAGACATTTGTAAGCTGACAACTGCTTACTAGAAAATAATATCTTAATACATATAATTTCAAGACACCTAATTTTTATTTTAGCTCTTCATTACTATTATTTTATTTGTTTGCTCTTTGCACTAAGGCTGAACACAGGGCCTTGCACTTGCTAGACAAATGCCCTACTACTGAGTCATGTCCCAAGCACACAAGCCTTCTTGTTTCAAAAGGCTATGTGGACTTTAAATCAAGTGTGGAAATATTGTTTCATAGTTATAGATGTGTTCTCTGTTTATACTCGTTTCTCAGTTATCCCAGAGCTGTTCCCACCTTGTTATATTCCCTCAAGTCATGCATTGAGTTACTATTGTGTCTTGACAAACTTAACATAATCAATGCTCTAATATTTTCACAAAGAGTAAAGTATTCTATCAAGATAATATTGTACATAATTACAAAAATACAATTTAGAGTTCAGGAGTTTTAACTTTGAAGTATACATTGTTTGGATAAATCAAAGTTGATATATCAATTTTATTTATTCTCTTGTATCAAAAATAGTGCCTCTTGTGAAATTAAATTTCTCTGAATTGATAAGGAATTCTATTAAATCTATATTTTAAATTTTAGCATATTAGTTTTCTCTACCAATTTTCACTTTCTAGTAATTTGCCATTTTTACTATTTCATAGGTACCATGTGCATTAAAATTTTACTTATTTTATTTTAATGCAGAATATAGTTATGAAAAGATTTTCCAAAAGTATGCCTAAAGACATCAACACAATTTTAATATTAAGTAGAAATGGACATAGAAGTATCTGTAAAACTCTATAAATTGACATATAAAATAAAAAAAAAAAACACCAGAAATAAGACTAGAATATTTTTTAAAATGTTTTCCGTAATAATGGAACATAGGATTGCTCTTTCCTGGAGCAGAGTTCAGGAATATGAACTGTGAGCAATGACAATAGAAGCTTAGTACCCACAAAATTTATGTTCTCTCTAAAGAAAAAGCCACTTTAATGCATTTCCAAAATGGTTATCATAAATTACTACTCACTAATATTTAAAAATCTGTAAGTTATTTTAATCGTCAAGAATATTTAATATTGATTTTTCTCCCAGAAAATATATTATTATGAAACCATAAATTATGACAAACATTTATTTAATATTACTTTTAAATTTTGTTCTAAGAGTTATACTGATCTCATGGTTTGTACCAGTAGTAGAAGTTTAATTTATCACAAGTTTATACAACTGGCAGAAGGATGTTTAATCTGAATTCACACCAATATTATCTAACTTTATTACTCATATGCCTTAACCTGTTCTATTCTTTTTCCCCACAATTTTTATTAGATATTTTCTTCATTTACATTTCAAATGCTAACCCAAAATTTCCCTATACCCTCCCCCCACCCTGCTCCCCTACCCACTGACTCCCACTTTTTGACCCTGGCATTCCCCTGTTCTTGGGCATATAAAGTTTCCTAGGCCAAGGGGCCTCTCTTCCCAATGATGGCTGACTAGGCCATCTTCTTCTACATATGCAGCTAGAGACAGGAGCTCTGGGGGGTACTGATTAGTTCATATTGTTTCTTCATCTATAGGGTTGCAGAACCTGTCATCTCTTGGGTACTTTCTCTAGCTCCTATATTGGGGGCCCTATGTTCAATCCTATGGATGACTGTGAGCATCCACTTTTGTATTTGCCAGGCACTGGCAAAGCCTCACAGGAGACAGCTATATCAGGGTCCCTTCAGCATGCAGACACTATTCCATACACCAGCAAGATTTTGCTGAAGGGAACCTGTTCTATTCTTACATGGGCACAGATTAACAAGATCTGCTTGGAGTCTTACCAAGGTTAATTAGGAAACCATCTTCCAAGATTACTTACTGCTAGATGTACAGTTTAAAATGAAGTTCTCTGATCCTAAATGTTGTTTGATGTTCTGTCATGTGGCATTAATTCCTATAGCACTTACTTTCATTAATATCAATGAAAATAATCTAGATTGTTTTAAGAATTCATCTGGGGAGATCAGACAGGCCCAAAAAGACTACTCCTTGGTTAATTAAAACTTAGCTGATGATCATATCTGCAAAATCTTGTTGGATAGCAATCATATCAGAGTGGTAATCTGTCATGTATATAGACTGTGTACTACCTTATGCAGTTCAGAAAGGAACGTGCCTAAAAGTATTCAGAAAAGACAGTAGCCTCTATCTTGCTTGTTTATCATGGTGAAATCACTAAATACCTGCTAAATGAATGAATGAATGAATGGAAACATTCATGAATGTACCTCATCATAGAGAGCTAATTTTGTCATTTCTCATATACAATATGGGCTATTAAATCTTTTGACATTATTATTTTCAGAGTAGCTACTGAAAACTAACCTAATTTCTATAAAGGTAGTGATATTCTACTAGTTAGTTCTGACCTAATCTGAACTTCATGGCTTTGCTCTATATAACTGACATGCATTTGCTATTGGAACTCCATTCAGCTTGCAGATGGCTTCCCAGCTGTTACCCTTTGGAGACACAATCTTTGAGGGAAAACATATGTTATTGCTCAAGTTATTTCCAAAGTTAGTCCCCCTCCCCCTTGTAAGTGGTGAATTTAGACTTTAGGAAAATATACTCCCAGATAAACATGATTCTGGGATTATACCAGATATATGCATGAGAGTTGAATCTCTTTGATAGGGAGTAATCAGGTTTGTATGAAATATTTAAGCCATTACTCAAAAATATATGGAAATGTGAGGAATTTCATACATTTAAGGAAACCAACCTAATGTGTTCTGTGTTTCAAAATACAGACTTTGAATTTACTTAACACTATTTTGAGTCATGATTTGAATATTTCTATAAGCAATGTGATCTTAGAAGATTTACAAGAGATTAAATTTTGTGTTAATTTTTTTAGAATTCTGCATAATTTTCATAATTTCACCATTCAATCAAACTTTGATATTCTGTTTCATACCTATAAGATTTCCATGTTGATTCATAAACTATACTGTTTAGGATTTTGCACCATGATTATCAGACATGATTTACTTAAAGCATATAAACAAATGTAGTCACTTATTGGACTTTCAGAAATTGTTTAAAAACTATGAAATACTTTAATTTAAATAATTATGGATACTATAAGAGCTCTGTACTCTATTTTAATTCTGTTTTACAAAAATATGTTGGTATTTGTGGTATTGTTACAGATACAAATCTTATTTTCATATGTAATAAGAAACCAGTAAGAATTCTGTTTCTTAGCCAGGCAGTGATGGCGCATGTCTTTAATGCCAGCACTCGGGAGGCAGAGGCAGGTGGATTTCTGAGTTCGATGCCAGCCTGGTCTACAGAGTGAGTTCCAGGACAGCCAGGGCTACACAGACAAACCCTCCCTGTCTCAGAAAACAAAACACAAAACAAAACAAAACAAAAAAAACAAACAAAAAAGAATTATGTCTTTTGATTTTTCCTGCATGTGTTCAGCAAGCTGTGTGAACACTTGAGTGAAGCAAAGCTGAGCTCGCATTATGAAGGTGCTCTTGAGGAGCATCTCTGTTTACTTATCAGACTTCAGCCTACGTTCATGGAGTATTTTCACAGTACTTACCTTTATGGTCACCAGTTACTAGTGGTGGAAATATCTGTTGATTAAAAACCCAAAAGACACAAATTGGACCATTGGATCATTGTACCCATGAGCTTTAGGGTTAGAGTTTTAGAGGCTAAGTTGCTCAGAGAATAGGCCATATGTTATGGCTGGGAAACATTCTGATTTCAGTTTTTCCCAATGAACATAAAGAAACTACTAAAGAGCAGGAGAAGAGATGTTTTGATAATAAGTGGCCAGGTTCTATCTGCATTTTGAGGAAGAGTCTGAGGCCTAAATCCATCATAGTGTAGGTTGCAAGGAATTTGTAGTGGTTCAGTTAAAAATTTCTAGCTGGTCCTATTTTGTTCTTTTTGATATAGAAGCTGCATTAGTGACACCATGGACAAGTGGACCTATTTTTTTTATTAGGTATTTTCCTCGTTTACATTTCCAATACTATCCCAAAAGTCCCCCATACCCACCCACCCCCAATTCCCTAACCACCCACTGCCCCTTTTTGGCCCTGGTGTTCCCCTGTACTGGGGCATATAAAGTTTACAAGTCCAAAGGGCCTCTCTTTCCAGCGGTGGCCGACTAGGCCATCTTTTGATACATATGCAGCTAGAGACAAGAGCTCCGGGGTACTGGTTAGTTCATATTGTTGTTCCACATATAGGGTTGCAGTTCCCTTTAGCTCCTTGGGTACTTTCTCTAGCTCCTCCATTGAGGGCCCTGTGATCCATCCAATAGCTGACTGTGAGCATCCACTTCTGTGTTTGCTAGGCCCCGGCATAGCCTCACAAGAGACAGCTATATCTGGGTCCTTACAGCAAAATCTTGCTAGTGTATGAAATGGTGTCAGCCTTTGGAAGCTGATTATGGGATGGATCCCTGGATATGGCAATCACTAGATGGTCCATCCTTTCATTACAGCTCCAAATTTTGTCTCTATAACTCCTTCCATGGGTGTTTTGTTCCCATTTCTAGGAAGGGGCAAAGTGTCCACACTTTGGTCTTCCTTCTTCTTGAGTTTCATGCGTTTAGCAAATTGTATCTTTTTTTTTAAAGATGTATTTATTTATTATATGTAAGTACACTGTAGCTGTCTTCAGACACTGTATCTTATATCTTGTGTATCCTAAGTTTCTGGGCTAATATCCACTTATCAGTGAGTACATATTGTGCGAGTTCCTTTGTGATTGGGTTAGCTCACTCAGGATGATGCCCTCAAGGTCCATCCATTTGCCTAGGAATTTCATAAATTCATTCTTTTTAATAGCTGAGTAGTACTCCATTGTGTAAATGTACCACATTTTCTGTATCCATTCCTCTGTTGAGGGGCATCTGGGTTCTTTCCAGCTTCTGGCTATTATAAATAAGGCTGCTATGAACATAGTGAAGCATGTGTCCTTCTTACCGGTTGGGACATCTTCTGGATATATGCCCAGGAGAGGTATTGCGGGATCTTCCAGTAGTACTATGTCCAATTTTCTGAGGAACCGCCAGACTGATTTCCAGAGTGGTTGTACAAGCTTGCAATCCCACCAACAATGGAGGAGTGTTCCTCTTTCTCCACATCCTCGCCAGCATCTGTTGTCACCTGAATTTTTCATCTTAGTCATTCTGACTGGTGTGAGGTGGAATCTCAGGTTTGTTTTGATTTGCATTTCCCTGATGATTAAGGATGTTGAACATTTTTTCAGGTGCTTCTCTGCCATTCGGTGTTCCTCAAGTGAGAATTCTTTGTTCAGCTCTGAGCCCCATTTTTATGGGGTTATTCGATTTTCTGGAGCCCACCTTCTTGAGTTCTTTATATATATTGGATATTAGTCCCCTATCCAATTTGGGATAGGTAAAGATCCTTTCCCAATCTCTTGGTGGTCTTTTTGTCTTATTGACGGTGTCTTTTGCCTTGCAGAAGCTTTGCAACTTTATGAGGTCCCATTTGTTGATTCTCGATCTTACAGCACAAGCCATTGCTGTTCTATTCAGGAATTTTTCCTCTGTACCCATATCTTTGAGGCTTTTCCCTACTTTCTCCTCTATAAGTTTCAGTGTCTATGGTTTTATGTGGAGTTCCTTAATCCACTTAGATTTGACCTTAGTACAAGGAGATAGGAATGGATCAATTCTCATTCTTCTACATGATAACAGCCAGTTGTGCCAGCACCATTTGTTGAAAATGCTGTCTTTTTTCCACTGGATGGTTTTAGCTCCCTTGTCAAAGATCAAGTGCCCATAGGTGTGTGGGTTCATCTCTGGATCTTCAATCTGTTCCATTGGTCTACTTGTCTGTCGCTATACCAGTACCATTCAGTTTTTATCACAATTGCTCTGTAGTACAGCTTTAGGTCAGGCATGGTGATTCCACCAGAGGTTCTTTTATCCTTGAGAAGAGTTTTTGCTATCCTAGGTTTTTTGTTATTCCAGATGAATCTGCCGATTGCCCTTTCTAATTCGTTGAAGAATTGAGTTGGAATTTTGATGGGGATTGCATTGAATCTGTAGATTGCTTTTGGCAAGATAGCCATTTTTACTATATTGATCCTGCCAATCCATGAGCATGGGAGATATTTCCATCTTCTGAGATCTTTAATTTCTTTCTTCAGAGATTTGAAGTTCTTATCATACAGATCTTTCACTTCCTTAGTTAGAGTCACACCAAGGTATTTTATATTATTTGTGACTATTGAGAAGGGTGTTGTTTCCCTAATTTCTTTTTCACCCTGTTTATCCTTTGTGTACAGAAAGGCCACTGACTTGAGTTAATTTTATATCCAGCTACTTGATTGAAGCTGTTTATCAGGCTTAGGAGTTTTTTGGTGTAATTTTTAGGGTCACTTATATAAAGGGGCTCACAATTACAAAGTTTTAGAGCCCACAATTACCATAGAAGGGAAAGCATGGCAGGAGGCACTCAGCCATGGTGCTGGAGCACGAGTGAGAACTTACATTTGATGCACAATCAAGAAGCAGACACGGGGACTGCTAACAGGGATGTAATAGGATTTTGAATTTCAAGGCTCACCCTGAGTGATACAACTTTTCCAACAAGACCATACTTCCTCAAACAAGGCCACACACCTTCCCATACAGTTACAGCAATTGAATAAGAAGCCTTTCAACATGTTAGTCTATGCTTGTCACTCTCACTTAAACCAGCACAGAGGCTATACCTAAAAGAGATGTTATTTTTCTTTTCTCATGTACTAAAGTGATCAACAGAAGTGTTTTGTGGTTGCATTATCTTTGAGAAGAAAATTAGCAGAATGAGAGACTTCTTGTCCACAGGGGTTATATGTGGATGATGAAAAATTATGTGGGAAGAGAACACAGATAATGAAAAAAAATGACTGAGATTAGAAATGTTGGAGAAAATAATGTTTGGATTGGAGGCAAATGGGAGTAGGGGATGGGGTGGAGAAGTCTGGGCAGGTGGACCAGGAAGGAGGCAACATTGAAAAGTAAATAAATAAAATAATTTAATAAAATGTTTGAAGTAGGAAAGATGATGTTAGTATATATGAAACATGAGAAAAGTATATATGAATCATGAGAAAACTGAGATATCTAAGGGATGAGTATTAAAAAAACACACAACACACACACACACACCAAGAAATCAGTAGGTTAAAGTGATCTGGAGCTCAGAACAGGAATGCAATGTATGATCTGGAATTTATCACTTTAGGAAGATAATGAAATGTGAAATGAGTGTAAATCATCGATGGCCCCATTCAAAGTGTCAAGCTACATGAAGAGCTACAGTACTGGGTGATCCAATGAATGAGCAACTTGAAGATCCACAGAAATATGAATAACAGCTACTAAGAGTAATCTAATGAAACTTAAAATAGAAGTATTTTCTAATAAAACCTTGGCATTTGTGAACTGTTAAACTGACTTTTGTATAGAAAAATTAGACTGGTGATAATATTTTCAAAGCAGTCTTTTTTTTTTTTTTTCAAAGCAGTCTTAAAATAAGTCATGTTTTTAATTCTCTGAGTAAAAATTCCTTAAAAGTTAGTTAGGTCAACAAAATCTCTTTGACTATATATACATAATTTAGTGGATTTACTTTTGCCAATCTAGAATCAAATTATCTTGGCCTACCATTAGCTTGTGTGTGTTTGTGTTGTGTGTATATACTATATGTATCTAAAGTAATGTCTACATCTGTAACCTGGTCTAACATTCTTGTAATTATTAGGTAAATCCTTTGGAATATATGAAATTTCTCCTAGCTTTCACCAATTCAGAAACTATGAATGTTATCAGATAACATCGGATGTTAATAGCAGTGGTTAACTGGATTTTCTGTCACAGTTTACCTGATATTTCTAATGTATTTGTGGACTATTGTGAAAAATTATCTTGTTTTTTTTTATTAATTAAACTTAATGAAATGTTACCATGCTGGAAAATAGACACCAAATGTACCATATATCTGTTTCCCAGGGAATGGTTAACCAGGCTGTGGTTGTACATGTTTAGTTCCAAAATTAACTATCTCTCATGCTCTTTTACATAAGAGATGTGTGACATGGTTATATAGGTGATTATACACACACACACACACACACACACACACACACACACATATATATATATATATATAGAGAGAGAGAGAGAGAGACAGACACACATACACACACACATATATGCACATGCAGTATATATATATATGTGTGTGTGTGTGTGTGTGTGTATATATATATTCACATATATACGTGTGTATGTGTGTGTGCGTGTGTATATATTATATATATTGGCACCTATGTAGCTCTTAAATACAGTTATTCTGACCATTAGTGCTTTTCATCATGTGTGGAGTTCTTTGTACCATCCAACATGGAACACTCTAAAGACATAACTAAAGACATTTTGAATATTTATTTTATTATAGTTATACTTTGCATAACTCTTTCTAATAATTTATAAAACTAATGTTTTTTCATGTTACTAAGATATGTGCTCTTTATCTAGGCAGTATATATGAATCCTACCTGTCCACTTGCTGAAAACTCAGTTTAATGTCTTAATCATCTTTTCCAGCTGCTTGGGTTTCTTTATAACACTAATTTATTCATTTGGCTCCAAGACTTTCTCTACTTTTGCTTTTATCGATTTTCTTCCTTTTCTTTCAAAATTTAAGACTATGAATCCCATTTTACAAATTATTCAAATTAGGTCCCCAGGACTGACAGCAATTCTTCTAGTGTTTATACACTATAGTTAAGTCTTTTTCATTTGTTCCCTGTCATACTGATATATCAGGTCAATGAAGTAACACAGAGATCAATGTTTGTTTGTATTTTTGTGTCCTTGATTTAACAGATTCCAGGGACCTGATGAGATAGGAAGTTCTCAGCAGGCAATTCATGTTACATATAAATAGAAGCTCCTATTGCTGTGACTTCCACAGGATGTTAACTCACACTGAGCCTGCGAAATTCTGTATATTCATTTTCATATTTCTGAATAATAAACTTCAAAATACTTTTCATTGTTTTGCTTTTGGATTCACTGTCTATGCCCAAATGAAATCTTAGTTTATGTTTATATAAATATTCAATTATATTTCCAATCATCTGGATAAAAATATATTAGCATATTTACCTTTCCAGTTACCTTTGTTGAAAACTAGGGCATGTCTCTTCATAGAAAATTAGGCCATATTCATAACAGGATTAAACATTTGGCCCATGCAAATAAAAACTTCCTATAAACTAATAAATTCATTTTGTAATGGAAGTGCAACCCATTATTATCAATATTCTATACCTGGATTCAGACTTACTAAGTATATTTGTCTGACTTTGATGTTTTTGATAGTCAAATTTATTATCAGTAAGATTAGGACAGACTTTGATTTACATAAGTTCTTAAAGTATTTTTTTTTTTTACTTTTAGCAATTTTAAGGCTATATTCAATAAAGGAGGTCAAAAAAGAAAAAAATATGTAAATTCTTTCTATCCTAGAACTTTTCTCCCTAACCAGTAAAACATTTCTAAATAAATGTACAATATTTGGGGATTAAATTTTTTTTGGAAAGTTCTGCTAAAAACTGTTCATGAAAATGCCATATTTTCTGAGGTACATAATGTACTGGGTTCTTTATGTTGCTGTGAGAAAACACCATGCAACAAAACCAATGTGGCAAGGAAAGGATTTGTTTGGCTTATATGTCCTCCTGATTACAGTCTATTATGAAGGAAATCATGACAAGAAATTGAAGGCAAGAAGTACAGCAGAAACTATGGAGGAAAGAAAGCTTGGTTTGTTTTCTTATATAACCCAAAGCCATTTACCAAAAGAGTGTCATCTCCCACAGTGGGCAGGGCCCTCCAACATCATTAATCAGGTAATGTTCCCCCACACTTATATTCAGGCCAAACAGATGGGAGCAAGTTTCAACTAAGTTTTCCTTTTTCATGTTGACTATCGTTTATACATCACGTTGACAAAAACTAACTAGCAGATACTAAGATAGTATGATATTGTAATCTTTAATCAATGTATATATCACCAAAATTCATGTTTGCATAGTCATAATATAAATCAAAGTATAAAATTCTCCAGAGCAGCAGTAAAGATAAAATGGTGGAGTATATATGAAAACTAGCAAAGATAACTTTAAAAAATTTAGCTGGGTTCTCTGCTCACATTACCAAATATAAAAGTGAAAACTATATGGAATATGCAATATATATTTATGTAATACATTCTAAGCTTCCTATAATAATAACTCTTAGTAATAAGAATTATTGAGCTTTCTTTCATTTAATAATACTTCAGCTATAAATGAAATCATTTAGATAAAAGATTAATATCATATAATAATTTTTCCTATAGGCATGTCCACCTTTTCTTATCATTGCAATGATATCTTAGACAAAACTATGGAATGGGATAGTGATGATCTGAATGTGCAAGTCAGGCAGGCTTCAGGATGATGAAAAGTAATAAATATTTAATAGTATGTGATTAATCCGTTACACAGTCTTATTGCTTTTGGAACTATAGGACAAAGCAATTATCAATAAAAGGGACATGAAGGTTAGACTAACATTATTGTTATTTAACCTTTCCCTATGCAAATTCCATGAAGGCTTTACTAATATAGTACCAATATAATAAAAATGTAGTAACTATACATGAAGTTTAATAAGAAATGTGACTAATAACATTACAATAATAATATAGTATCTATCCATTAGGGAGTTCCATATTCAAAACATTAGACAGCCCACAAAATATAAAGTAAAACTACATTTGATTACTAAATATGTAAATCCTTTTGTCCCTGAGTTGATAAACTCCCACCCTAATATTGGATTCCATATTCCATCCTATGTTCAAAATTCACGTTTGATGAGTATCTCTAGCACTGGTGAAAACTCTTTTCAGGAACTTTTTACTCTACTTTTGCATTGGTTACTGTTACAGCCTAAGTTTCAACTCTATATTTTTTTGTGTTCCAGAACACTACACTCCCTACATTCCTTAGCTTAACTTCATCATCAACCTTAATAATGTACACATGTGCACTTCTTCCTGTTGCCTACCTGCACAGATATCTGCCACATTACTATTGTTTACACATTGCTCTGTATCTCTTTATGCAGAATTTAAAAATTCTTAATTGCCATGGACCTACTTGAAAGTAACATTCTTCATTAATTTTTCTATCCTCAATGAATAACCTCATGCATACAGGTGATTAGTAAATAATTTTTAAATGAGTGGATACTCCATAACAATGTTCTACTTGATTGTTGTGTTAGTAAAGTTTCTCTGACATACTCCTTTATCTTCTACTATGTGATAAAAACTTCAATTACATGCCAAGGATTCTACATTTTTCTATGATTTACCAAAGAATTCAATCTTCTTAGTACCTACTTTCATAATAAAAGACAAAACAATGCAAAATCACAAGAGATATGCAAAGAAAACGGTTTCCTACTAGAGATAAAAAGATGTGATAAAAGAAAATAGAGATTTGTTTCAAATAAAGTGGGCAACAAGGCTTCTTCTCAAGTGTGACAGATAAACCAACCGCTGAGAGATGGGAGAGAATACCTCCAATGACCACTTGTCTAAAGAAAGAAGAAAGCCAACCAAAGCAAAGATTTTAATGCTAAGCCTATTGTAGTGTTTCATATATGAAAGATGGCAATTAGGTTAGGTTGAAGCTCACAAACAATGCTAGGGAATCTTTAGGGGGCCCAATGGGGCAGGTCTTGAGATTAGCAGGAAGTAATAAAGACACTGTTGAAACACTGGAGAAAGGTGGTAATATATTCTTAATTTTGCTTTAAGATAAAAGTTTTTTTCTGTTGCATGGGATTCTGGGTCAGAAAGAGATTAATGTTTTGCTAAGACACATGCCAAGAGGAGGATACGATAGTACAATGACATTGTGCAACAATGGAGTGAATTTGGTAATGGAGTGAATTTAGTGATGTGGAGAAGTTGAGTATTCCTTAGACAAGACACAAACAGGACATGCTCGTGAAGCATGCACAGGGTATGGAAATGTAGAAATTCAGAGGTCTTTATGAGCAAAGTTTGATGGTAATGCTATTACCCAAAGTCTGTAACATAATTGGGTACTCAGTAATTACTCAACAGATGCTAATTTTGTGAGTAGTTAATTGGATAGACAGACCACTAATACAAAGGAAGTATAAGTGAAAATAGATGTATATTGTTGTTTTCTTAATATTAAGCTTAAAGTTCCTATGAGGCATCAGGTGGACATTAGAGGCATTCGGTCACCAGGTTTTTTTTTTTTTTTTTTTTTTTATTGTTGTTGTTTTTTTGGTTTTTTGGGGTTTTTTGTTTTGTTTGTTTTTTTGTTTTTTGTTTTTTTGTTTTTTGTTTTTTTGAGTCTGAATTTTAATGATTAGTCTTCATGCAGCATCTGTTTTCCTGGTGTGACAATTACTTTCTAGGAGCCCTGTGCTCTCTCAGTGTAAAGGGAACAGAGGTAGAGCCCAGCATGGTCCAGAGTGTCATCCTGAAGATCCAGATAATCAATGCAATCCTAGCACACAGCACTACATTGCTGGCCAAACACCTGCGGGGAATTGTCACTCCTCCTGCAAAAGTCAGAAAGGAATTCTCAGGAGAAACAGTAACTGAGAAAATATTGTTAGAAAATGTTAACAGTTTTGTTTGTGAGGAAGGTGCCAGATAGGGAAATAGTTATCTGGAAGGAAAAATGTGGTAATTACTTGTAATGACGGCAGCAGAGCTGGTAGATTAACCTGATGAATGTAAAGTGGGATGGTGGTGGTCCAGAAAGGATGTGATAAAGAGATTGCTATAGCTCATCTGGTTCTCTTTCCTTTCCTCTTCTGATCTGACTCTTTTTACACTCTTCAATTATTCCCTGCACATTTTATCTCACATCTACTTTTCTGGGCAAAACATCATTTATTATTAATCACAATGAAAGAATTAGCTTATCATTTTTATTCTTTTAGTATCAATCTTATAACATTTATTTACTTTTAATGTGTTTTCTTTTCAAAGTTAGAAGTACTTTATATATATTTAGAAATATAAGTTAATCATTTTTCTCATTTAAACATATGCTTATTTTATGTGTGTAGGTGAGTCAAATCTTATTTGGTGTTTCTCAGCCAGCAAACTAAAATCATCAGAAGAAATTCTCAGTCCTTCTTTCCACTTTTAATTCCATTTCCTATTACTGCTTTTTCCTTTATGTGTTTGTGTACATGTGTGCTTGTGTGTGTCAGCATGTATGTACTTCCTTTATCATTTATGTGGATGTGAGTGTGCAGCCTTTGGTTTGTTAATCCTCATAGTCAACCTTACTGAAACAGGGGCCTTGACATTTGGTGATGCATAATGCAGTGTAGCAGCCTTTGGATTTCCAGAGATCTTCCTTTTTCTGTCTCCCTTTTCTGTATCTATGCTAGATTGATAGATGTGAATTATCATGACAATCTTAACATGGGTACCCCACACTTACTAATGTCCTCAGGTAAGTTTCAAGAATTTTACCCCCTGTGACATTTCTCCAACCTAATTCTGTTTTTATATTATTGTAGCTGTCCAATGGCCATTGATGAACTGGGTTTACCTGAAATGGGAGTTGGAAATTAAAAAGAGATGGGGGCAGGGGAGGCAAGGTGAGAGAAGAATAAAGCTAAGACAAGGTTCTAATCAAGGCTCCAAGTTTAATATTCAGGACTGCGTTTATATAGGGCAAGCTCACAGACCCCTATCCTTTATTTCAGCTGGATTATGGTGCAAAGTAAGGTCAGTGGGCAGTCTATTATTCTAAGTTCCTGTAGGAAGTTGCATGTGCAATCAAGGCAGGTGACTCCACCTAAGGTACATATAACCAAGGCAGGTGATTCCACCAAGGTTGAATAGGTCCATTGTGGCAAGCACTTAAGGTCTGTTCAGCTTGCTCAAGGCTAGGAAGGACCTGATCAAGGTTTGGGAGGTCAAAATTCCCCCTTTTTACTATATTCTAAAGAAGAGCAGTACCAGTTGTTGGATGGGGGCACAAGATTTACTTGTTTTCCATAATCCCATCTAGGGTAAAGAGTGGCCAGGTGACTGTGAATGGCTTAGGTCAGTGTCTATATTGCTCCTTCTTACCCATCATGGAAGTCAAACATAGCATTGATGTATGTCTTTGTCTTAGCTCAATAGGAGCTAAGACATGTCCTCTACTATATTGAATGACTACCTCAGACAAGGGAGTTAGAGATTCTTGCAAATGGGAAATAGAGGTTTCTATACTTTCTATATCTGTATCTACTGCTGTTCTATGGAGCTCACAATTTTTTTCCTTGCAAAATCAGGGAAGAAGCACTAGTAGCAGTTCCTCTCACACTCAGAGAGTTTCTTGTCAGAGTTTTGTTTTGTTTTGTTTTAAAAAAAAAGCATGGTTTAAATAATTTTGTGGTGGATGGGGGTATAACCCCCATTTTTATTTTATGAAGATATTGTTTTAAAGTTTAAACATGGGCCTGTTCCACCAATACTTTGTCCTTTAGGATAAGGGAATATGAATAACATCCATTTGCCATAATTGATTAGGTATGAGTTTTCAAGGATTAACACTGTTATGTTTTACATGAAGAAATTGAGAACACTGAGAACAAGTCTTTACAATTTGACATGCCTATTTTCTAGAAATACCAAATTGTTGTTTCAAGCTATTGCTATTTTGATGATGTAAAGAATGAAATTATTTGGTTAATTGTTCCTGTAAGGCATGTAATCTGCCTGGTATACTAATCTGTTGTGGCATTGCCCTCACTAAGCTCTCCTGGTAATCCAGCATGAGCATATATATAGTACATGTTTCTTAAATTAAGATGTATTTGTATAAATAACTGTAAAATTTGAGAATTAGCACTATCTAAAAAATGAAACTACTTCAAGCAATTATGAACCATGAGCTATATATTGGCTATCAGTGTAAAAATTAAAAGCTTGATTTTTCAACATTTTAAAAATAGTGGCTACAGCATGTAATTCAATTATTTGTGAAGCCGGGGGGAAACTTGAGAGAATAAACATGTGATCTAATCACATATGTTTCTCTCTCATCAGATGAGCTCTTTATAAAGACAGTAAATGTATACTTTTTCAGCTGCATGCATAAATTTACAAGAAATACAAAAGTATGTTAGAGGCAAATTCTAACAATTTATCTTTTGGATAATGATTATCAAATTTGCCTAAAAAGTTTACCATGCAGCAGGCCAAATATCAGTATTCTGCAATAACCAATTTAATTGCTATTTTAAGAAGAATGAATTTATGGAATTCCTAGGCAAATGGATGGACCTGGAGGGCATCATCCTGTGTGAGGTAACCCAATCAGAAAAGAACTCACATGATATGTACTCACTGATAAGTGGATATTAGCCCAGAAACTTAGAATACCAAGATATAAGATACAATCTGCAAAACACATGAAACTCAAGAAGAACGAAGACCAAAGTGTGGACACTTTGCTCCTTCTTAGAATTGGGAACAAAAACACCCATGGAAGGAGTTACAGAGACAAAGTTTGGAGCTGAGACGAAAGGATGGACCTTCTAGAGACTGCCATACCCAGGGATCCATCCCATAATCAGCCTCCAAATGGTGACACCATTGTGTACACTAGCAAGATTTTGCTGAAAGGATCCAGATATAGCTGTCTCTTGTGAGGCTATGCTGGGGCCTAGCAAACACATAAGTGGATGCTCACAGTCAGCTATTGGATGGAACACAGGGCCAATGGAGGAGCTAGAGAAAGTACCCAAAGAGCTAAAGGGGTCTGTAACCCTATAGGTGGAACAACAACATGAACTAACCAGTACCCCATGGAGCTCGTGTCTCTATCTGCATATGTATCAGAAGATGGCCTAGTTGGCCATCATTGGAAAGAGAGGCCCATTGGTCTTGCAAACTTTATATGCCTCAGTACAGGGAAACGCCAGGGCCAAGAAGTGAGAGTGGTTGGGTAGGGAAGTGGGGGGTGGGAGGATATGTGGGAATTTTGGGATAGCATTGGAAATGTAAATGAAGAAAATAACTAAAAAATAATAAAGAAAGAAAGAAAGAAAGAAAGAAAGAAAGAAAGAAAGAATTATTTTAAGTTTTTTCCCCAAATACTTTTGTGACTCTATTCTACAATTCTGTATTTACACAGCAACAGCTTTGTAATAGGGTGTTCAAACTTTACTTGAAGATGATGAAAGATGAATGCACATTAATGGTCCCTTTTGCCAAAGGACTGCTGTGAAACAGCCAACACTTGATCATAGTCTACATAATGTATCTGTTGTTGGCTAATAGCTTTCTCTACATTCTGCAAAACTATTTGTCCCATTGGGTAATTGTCCAGGGGAATTAGGATTTGCATTTGCTTTGAGAAATATAGAACAGAGTTTTAGGTTATCTTGTAGCAGGCCGGGAAGTGGTGGTGAATGCCTTTAATCCCAGCACTTGGGAAGCAGAGGCAGGTGGATTTCTGAATTCAAGGCCAACCTGGTATACAGAGTGAGTTCCAGGACAGCTAGGGCTATACAGAGAAACCCTGTCTTGGAATAACAACAACAACAACAACAACAACAACAACAACAACAACAACAAAGAGACTATAAAAAAAAAAGTTCTCTTATTTGAATTTTCTCTGCCACAATTTATTTAGGACATAAATGATGTTCCAAATATTGAAAAGGATATTGTCTTTGAATCTTTTGTAGAGGAACAACTACTCCCCCAAATTTTAAACCTTGCTGAATAAGAAGGGCAAAGCGTTGTACTAAAACTCCTTCAGAGGGATCAGCTAATAAAATATACATATAATGAATAATATACACTGAAGGATACAAAGTTCTAACCTCTTGAATTTAAACTAGAAATGAATTTTTGACCTAAATGAGCAATTCTTTGATGCAAAATTTTAATGATATAATTTCATGGTTTATTCAAAAGTACAAGGAAACACACTAAATGTAAACCTATTACAACCATCAAGATGCAAAGGGATAGTATAAAAACAATCTTTTAAATCTATAGTAATTTTATACCTATATTTTTGGAATGGCAGCTTGAGTAGGTAAGCCAGCTTGTAATGTTCCCATAAGTTCCTAGTTTTATTAACCTTTCATAAATCTTAAGTTTGAACTTTGTTTTGCATTAATGGAATAACCAATCCCTTGAAGGTGAGTGAGTACATCAGCTCCAGTGTCTATTACTCCTTCAAAGTCCTTTTGCTTCAATTAGTAATTTAAGGTTAGGTCTCTTATTAGTACTAGATTGGACCCAGTACATATCAGAGGAACCAAAGCCACATTGTCCTCTCTCACTATTAACAAATTTCAAGGGTAGTGGATGCAAGGGAACTAAAATAAGTTGAGCAACTTTTTTATTAGCAGGCACAGCTATAATGCCATGGGAGGTGGGGAGCAGCCATAATTCTAATTTCTCCTGCATAATCATTTTCATAACTCCTAGAAAGATCCATAGACCTTTTATAATCATGCTGCTTTGGCCTAAAAGTAACCCCTAGGTCACTGAAGGCAAGGGCCCAAATCCTCCTATAGGGAGGGTTTGAACTCCCATTTCTGTGATCAGTACTGTGTAGATGGTGGAACTCAGGTCCAACCCTGTGCTTCCTGTGCTCTGATAAATCCAGAAAAAAGATTTTCTTGGCTAGGAAGCAGCAGCATGGCCACATAACCTGCCTTTTGTTGGTGCCTTGGTGTCTGAGGCTGACCCCTCCTACCATTTCCTAACAAGGGATGGCTTTGTACAACTGGATGGTCGTTATAGATGGTCCAATGGTCATATGGATGGATGACAGGCTGCATTAGCATTCTCATAAGCAAACTGTGTATCAAAAGGAACTCCTGCCTGAGAGTCTCCAAAAATTCTACCAGCTGCTTTCAGCAGTTCATTGAGACCCTATTTGATGTTAAATAAACTCCTACTGAGATCTCCTTTCCAATCTTGGGGGGAGGATTAACTTTGCTTCTACCACTATATTCAATAAAGCTTGTTTAAGTAGGGCAACAGTTTAGTACTGTGCTAGAGCTGTTTTTAACTCCTGCAATCATCTCCACTTGCTTGAGTTTTCCTTAATTACATACAAACATGGGTGAGTTAAACATCTTGAACTTGTGATAGAGTTGTAAAGTGCAGCTAATGTAACATTGGCAGTTTAACGATATTTTTAAGTTTCTTTTGCAATATTAGTACATACCCATAATTTTGGAAAACAAAACCCGGTTTTAAAGATTCAATTGTCTTTGAAAATCAATACCAAGAGCATTCCTGTCACATTACAAAGATTGACTGCCAGTTCTTATATATGAGTGCGTGACCGTGCAGCTTCTAATACCTCATTACAGAGACATTGATTTAAAATCTATCCTTTGTAAGTCTAGTTTTTAGAATAAGACATACATAAAATATTATCCCATTTAGAAGTATCTTTGGAGACATATTTTCCTGGTTTGGCTCATGCCACATGTTGTTGTTTAGAATGACTCCAATCCTGAGTTACCAGTTTTAAGCTAACTTTCTGTTACCAATGTTACAAATTTTTAATTTTACCCAATAACTTATAAGTGAGTACTCTGTAACCAAGACAGGCAGAGCATATTTATACTTTTAAAACCAGTCAGAAACAAAAATGAAGTGGCTACACACATCTTATATATTTAGACCAAACAAAATTTTCTTGCTTTTTCTAGTTATAATTTCAAGAGTCGAGCACCTTGTTACCTCCTGAACCCATTAAACACAGTCACAGAAATTCTTTTGCAGGGTAATCAGTTTCTGCTGTGCAAATTGAGAATGCCTTTTAAACAAGTTAACTAAATCAAGGGGTAGGCAGCCAGCAGATAAAATTTTACCATTTTTTTTTCTTTTGAACATGAAACACAGAACAATAGTCATTCAAACAAAGAAACAAAAACAGACATAAATTGACAGACATGGACAGATTAGTGAGCCAAGAATAGACAATAGACGAAGAAGGAAGAGGGTCCCTTTAGAATATCCTACCTAAGAGACCCAGAGCCAGAACTAAGGATATAAGGTTATTTCCAGTAGGAGTCAGAGAGGAAGCAGGATGTCTCCCGATTTCCTCCTGTCCCTAAGAGAGCTCTGAAATAGCTTATATCCATTTTCCTTCTCTTTTGCTAACAACACATTCCAGACAGGGGACAACTGTTTTTCTGAAACCTATTCCCTCTGTCTCTGCCTGTCTCTGCCTGTCTCTGTCTCTGTCTCTCTGTCTCTGTCTTTCTGTCTCTCTCTCTCTCTCTCTCTCTCTCTCTCTCTCTCTCTCTCTCTCTCTCTCTCTCTCTGCCATCCAAGGTCTAACTCTTCATCTCCTTTAGGATGTGCAGCAGCAGCGACTGATAGTTGCTCCCCAGCGCCCTGATTTTCTAACTTCCCCATTTCCTCCTCAACTTCTCTAATTATTTACCATTCCTACGTCTTGGAACTATAGACAGCATAAATCTAATTGAGCTAAGAAATTTTCTAACATCTGTTTTTTAA
Organism: Mus musculus; assembly: GCF_000001635.26. Classification (NCBI taxonomy): domain Eukaryota; kingdom Metazoa; phylum Chordata; class Mammalia; order Rodentia; family Muridae; genus Mus; species Mus musculus. Next base: position 48,479,798 of record NC_000081.6, on the reverse strand, counting down.
GCCCTGTTCCTCTGACCTGAAGCAGCTCTTTTAGGCTGCAGACAAATGCCTGTTTAGAATTCCTCTGTCCGACTGCACTGTCACCCCTAGGTGAAGTCCTCTTCAGCCTAACCTGTATCCCCTCAAAAGCACCTCCTGCTACAACTACCTCCAAAAGATAGAATTTGTAACTAGAGCTAGCATTAATGCTGTTCGTTGCTTACTGTGAAGGATACTTTTACTTTTCTCCTGTTTTCTTTGGAGCTCTGCCCAAGACATCATTTCTCAATGGGTCCCCCGTTTTCAGGTTCCACATTGGGTGTCACTTGTAGCCCTCCAGCAGCCCTGAATGAACTGGGTTTACCTGAAAGGTGGTTTGGAAATGAAAAAGAGATGGGGGTGAGGGAAGAACAAAGACAAGACAAAGCTCTGATCAAGGCTCCAAGTTTAATATGCAGCACTGCATTTATATAGGGCAAGCCACAGACCCCATCCTTTGTTTCAGCTGGATTATGTTGCAAAGCAAGGTCAGCCAGCAGAGTATTCCTCTAAGTTCCTGTGGGAACTTGCATGTACAATCAAGACCGGTGACTCCACCTAGGTTGAATAGGTCCATTGTGGCAAGGTCTGTTCAGCCTACTCAAGGCTGGGAATGGCCTCTGAAGGTTGGGAAGTCCACATAGTATGAGATTCTGGACCTATATTGTTAGATGTAAAGCCTAGATTTGTTGTTAGATGAAGTAGTGAAGTAAATTAATTGACATTTACATATTTGATTAAAGAACTGTGAAAATTACTGGTACATTTGAAGAGATTATGTCATACATCCATACTTTGGTTTGTCAATGTATCTTTACATAATAGAAATAACCAAAACGATAGGTCAATATTGAATCTATTTATCTACCTACTTACCTATTTATTTAATCTAAAAATTTCTTCTGGATTTCTTCACTGTACATTCTTACATACATACCTTCATACATAACATCATAATGAACTAATCTTATAATGCCATAACCAAATCTCCTACTTTATTCATCCTAACATCTCCAGTTTCTAATTATTTCCTATATCTTTTAAATTGAACCAAAGAATTGCTATCATTCTTTCACTCATTTGTCTTTTCCTTATCAAACTCTCATTATCCAATCTTTTGATTGCTTTCTTTTTCTAGTGGAATGGGTATTTTTCTATCTCATCATTGGAAAAACATTATATAATGTATTTTGATTTTTTTTAATCTCCCATTACTCCTAGGTATTCCTATCCTCTCTTCCCACCCAACCTTTTGGTCTTAAACAAAACAAAAATAAATAAATAAATAAATAAATAAATAAATAAATAAATAAATAAATAAGAAAGACACACAAAAAAACCAAAACTATGAAAAAGAAAATAAAGACATTTGTAAGCTTATTAAGGCAAAGAATGCTACAATACTTCAAAATGAAACAAAAACACCATTTAAATTCCCTCCTCCGCTGTGTGTGTGCACACACATACACCTGCACACATTTGACAACCACTTCTAGGCATAGAGCCTGCCCTTAAGTGTAGTTAACACACCCAGTGATATTTCATTGACAATAGCAAATCATTACTTAGTTAGGAATAAGCTCCCATGTCTATTTTCCCTCTCAAAGCTGGGATTCTTCTGGCTTGAACCTATGTAGGTCTTGTGAATTCTGCCAAAGTATCAGAGAGTTCATGTGTAGATCAGTGTAGAAGACACTGTTTCTCAGAGACATACGTCATCTGTGTGTCTTCTGATATTCTGATTCCTTCTTCAGAATACACACCTAAGTGTTGAGGAATGTTGCTTGATGAAGACATTTTATTTAGAGGTGAGTGCTCCTAATTTTCTCACCAAACTAATATACATATCTGTATCTTCATGGCAAAACATTTTTCTTTTTTAAATTTTGTTTAAAGGATTTTAAAAAAATAAGACCTAGCGTAATTTCACTTTTTGATGGGTCTTAGAGTCCTGCTCTCCTCTCTGGTTTGCTCTTTCCCCCTTTCTTTGTGTGCCTTCTTTTTCTACCTCTTCTCTATGCTTTTATGTCTACCCCATATAAAATATGATCAAGTAAATACAAATACGTTTGGTGCTAAATTTATCTTCATGGTACTCAAAATTTTATCTCAAATCCCAAGTCTTTACTTGAATAATACATGTAAATCATTTCGCTGGCATATTTCAATAATTTCTAAGAATTTCAGGTATAGTATAAGAGCTCCTGCCTATCCCATGTGAGTCTCTGAATCCAATACTTAATATCACCATGAAGGAAAAAGAACCACAAACAAGCAAATAATAAAAGACAAAAATATTAAAATCAAGCCAAATTGACATTATTCCCACAAAAATTAGTTTTTAGTAATTATTGTTTAAGAACTTTGTACATTTATATGTGGTTTGATTAAATCATCCTCCCCTGTTTACTCTCTTAGGAGTGAGAAAAAGCATTCATTTCCCCCTGCTAATGATAGGATCCATAAGACCATTAATTCTTCTATCTGTTCAACTCCTGACACATTTCCCTGAGAATTTATCTTCTCTTTTAAAATTCTTTTAGATGTGTTTAGCTTTATTTTATGGGACTAGGTATCTTTCCTGAATGTACATGTGTACACTGCATGTATGCATGGTGCTCTCAGAAGCCAGAAGAGGGAAATGACAACTCTGTACCTATGGTTCCCAATCACTAGGGGGATCTTGGGAATGAAACCTAGGCACATTTCAAGAGTAGCCAAGTGCTCTTATTGCTGAGATATCTCTCTCTATTCCTTTGTGATATTTCTTTAAACTTAGTGCATTCACTCTGTGATGTCAGTATGTACATCAGTGTAAATCCATCTTCTAGAACATGGGTAGTCCCTTAGGAAGCTCACACCCTGACCCTTCTTATCCCAGGAGCCATCAATCAAAAATAGTCCTGCTGCTAGGTGAGGGACTTCATGATCTCTCCCTGGTTTTATGCTAGGATTCTGCAGGTTTGATCTTGTGTATTTTTTGTGCATGCTGCCAGAGAGCTGCTATGAATTTGTATGTGCAACAGCCATGCCATGTCAAGTAAACATTTTGCCACACCCTTCCACTATCTGTAGCTCATATTATCTTTGGTCACTTCCTGCCTGATGATCCCCAAGGCTTATAGAAGTTGGCATGATATAGATGTACCCTTTAGAGCTTAGAACCCCACTGTCATCTACTCTCTGTGTAAAGGATAGTTATAAGTCTTTCTATTAATTTTTATATAATGTCAAAATAAGCTTCTCTGATGAGAGATTAAGTATGATCCAAATACTGGGTTTAAATGAATAACAGGTTGTTTAGTACAATGTCTACTCATCAGTATAGTAGCTGTAGGTTCTCCCATAAGGCTTATAGCAATCTAGAATTAATTATATCTCATGCAGGAGTAGATTTTAAAGTTAGAACTTATAGGAAAAAGTAGAAATTTATGAACCATAAGGAGAAAACAGTTTTGATGTATTAACTAAACACCTTTAAAGATAATAGTAATATCAAATGTGTACTTTAGAAATATAACTTAATGTAGATTCATAAAAGAACTTCAATGAAAACAATTTTTACAGAGGTATCCATTATCTCTGAGGGTGACAAAAGAGAAATAACATGGAAGTGTAGAGGCACAAAAAGAAACTGGAGATGGCAAATAAGACAATGTCCTGATGTGAAATGGTCTCTGCTCAAGCAGGCAGGCTCATTAAACTTCTCAACAATGGCAAGGGACTATCAGCCTTTCTGGTCACTGCTATCCATGTGTTATATGACAGGTTTGCAGTCAGTTTGCCTTCCAAGGACTGCTATTTCTAATACTTAATCTCTCTTTTATTAAACATCCCATTGAAAATAAAATGGCATTAATGAAGAAATAAAAGATTCTTGGAAAAGATTTAATTACCATGATCAAGATTATGAAACTAGTCTGTTTGCTTTATTCAACAAATTTACATGAAGGATATGATAAGGAACAGTCTTGAAGAGTTTGTACAATATTTTTGTCATTGTACAGTGAGTTCTACAAATCAGATATTCTTATAAAACAAATAAAAGAAATATTTGTGCCTGTGTATCTTATTCTATAAAGAATTTAAAGTGAATATATTTCTTGCTCTGTGATGGTTATTATATGTGAATCTCACTTGACAAATGAAAGCAGACATTGGAGCATGTATTTATGTATCAACCTTAACCATTATTGCATTACTTACTAATTTTTTACTTGTATCAGCTTGCAATTTTAATTCTTATGTTATGACTGTACACAGGAAACTAACATGTAACTATGTAGAAAAATAAGGGCCACTTCATAGTGTTACAGAGTCACAGAAAAGAAAGAGAAGGTTTAATGGGGTGAAATTGCTTGTAAGGCAGATTTTCAACAAAAGTAAGGAGATGTGGCTACATCTAAGTAGGGAGATACTTTTGTACATTGTTATCAAAATGGATGTGAGTGTAAGTGGCAGATTGGGATTCAAGACAAGCCAGGTAAAGTCTCTATGAAATAAAACAGGAAGTGGAAGCTTAAGCATAATGCAGGCTAAAGTCTCTCACAGCCACCCAGAGGGCTCAGACTCCAGCAGTTCACTCACACATTGCTACATCTCCATGCTTTATGCTTGGGAGAAGGTCCACAGGATTAGAACCATTTAGTCTGGAGAATAAAAAGAAAAATGAGGATGAAAGGAATCTTGATACTGTGCCTTACATAAATGTGAATTTATATAATTAATTTAGGAATATATATGTAGAAACACTTGGACCCACCTCACTTTAGTTTCGCTTCTGTCTCCGACCAGCAGAAAAGAGCCACAACACAGCATTCTTCTCAAAGCAGTTTATTCAGGAACCTTTCAACATGCAAGCAGAAATGTCTCAACATGCAAACAGGAATCTCTCCTTAGCCCCCAATTGCAATCCCTTATATAACCCCTCAACCATGCCCCATCAGCCCAGTCCACGTAATAATCTCAGTTCTTTGGCCTTTGTCAAATGGCATGATCTTGAGTCATGGTGCGCCTGTGCAGCTCTCACAATGGACATGGCTTATTTTCAGGTATATGAGGAAGTCAGATGCAAGTCATAAGACTTGGCTGCAGTCCTGGGCGCCATCTTGGGGCTACCGCCACACACGCTCCCCACATGTCCCCCTCTTTTCTTTTTTGGCAGAGAGAATGCCTGTCTTAGGTTGCCCCCTGTGGCAATACCCCTTACCCATCATTGGGAGCAAAGCAGCATTGGTTTGATCCCTCTCTTAGGTTGGTGACATGCCCAGGGAGTCTTACCAGTCATTGACTACTTCTCTAGCATGCCAAGCCACACTTGAGGAGACTGTTCTGTCTCCACTGCTGCAAAAGCCTGTATCATCAAGGCTTGGGTTCTGCTCTGACAAAACTGTTTACAGCAAATGCACCAAAAGGCCACGGTGCTATTTAATATCAGACAAAGGGCCAGTCCACCAATTCCGGCCCACTCTTTCAAGCAGGAAACAGCTGTAGATCCAGCTGGCCAGTACTTAAGGTACTGAGATATCTGCAACACCCGCGGATAAATTACTCACAGCCGAGGCAGTTTGTACCACAGAGGTAAGTGATATGGCCACAGCCGTGGCTGCGGTGGCAGAAATTGCTATAGCAGTGACAATGGCTGCAGTAATACCAAAAATCCCTCTTAGGTCTAAACAAAATAATAGCAGAAGGAGCTTGAACAGGCCAAGGTATAAAGTGAGGCAACCTAGTCACAACAGCTAAATGATATTGAGATGCATTCCAGCACATACTATAATAACAAATATCACTACTGCAATTAACATTATTCTCATAACTACCATAAACAATAAACACAAAAAGAGGCCACAAACAAACAGGCATAGCCTTAAAGGAAGCATTGCGCCTTCCAGCAAGTTGAGATAGAGAGGTTTCAAACACACTAGACCCATTCCAATAAAAACTTGCATTACCCCATGCCCCTCCCACTAGCATACTCGGAGGAGAAAGATCTGTGCAACTACCATTCACACCACACAATAACCACACATTTCTGAGAAATATTTTGAATCATTTGAAAGCACAGCAATCCTCTCAACTGAAGCTGCATTGGTTCCTGCTCTGGTGCTGTTTCCCAAATCCCATAGTCAAAAGGGTAACTGCAGCGAAGCATTAGATGTGAAAAATCGAGGGAACACTTGTGCCAAATGCATCAACGGCATGGGTTTGGAAAACACAGATAAGATTCCCCAACGTGGATCTTCAGTCATCACCACGGGAAGTATCCTCAACACCAGGAACATCCACACCATCCCTATTCCGCTCATTTTGGGCTGCTCTGGTCAATCGCTCTGGGACCCATAGCGGCTGTTGATGATCCTGAGGAAACACACAAACAGACCCTCTCGCCCAAACCAATTGAGAGCGCTCCTCTCTTACCTGATTCGGTGCCTCATTACCTCTCTGGAGTTCTGCGCCACATCTTTCTCTATCTTCTATGCAATTTCTCACTAATTTCCAGACCGACAAAACCCCTTTTGGTAAAACCCCCTGTTCCTCTGTAAACCTCAAGTCCCCATGGTGCTTGGTGCAACTTGTTCCCAAACTGGGAACCTTATAGTCTCAATCAGAGAACTTAACTCGTCCCAAAACTGGGAACCTTACCAGCTAGCTGCCCTGACTGTGATGAGTTCTGAATGAAGAGAAGGTTCCCAGTACGGGCCACCATTTGTCGCTTCTGTCTTCAACCAGCAGCCCAGTCTGCGTAATCTTAGTTCATTGGCCTTCGTCAAATGGCCTGATCTTGTGTCATGGTGCGCCTGCACAGCTCACATGATGGACGTGGCTTATTTTCAAGTGTATGAGGAAGTCAGATGCAAGTCATAAGACTTGGCTGCAGTACTGGGCGCCATCTTGGGGCTACCGCCACACCTGCTTTCCACACTTTAGTATCTTAAAAACTGGATAGAATTCAATTTGTTTGCTGTAGTTCACTTAGTGACAGGTATTTTTTTTTAAAGGTCCAGGTGTTAACTGTTTTACATTTATATATTTTAAAGTGTATAAACTCTGTAAAATTTTCACACTGTAGTTCAAAAACAGCTAGAGACAACATATAATAATTAGATATGGCCAAATGCTAATAACACTTTATTCATAATAAACAATAAATGACCAAGTTTGACCCATAAGCAAATTGTCAGATTATTTATTAATTTGATATTAAGAATTATCATTATCATAATTATTAAGATAATCATTATCTAAAAATGTAAAATGAAAATACACAATTGTCTGTGTTAGAGAGATGACTTACTAGTTAAGAGCACTTTGTGCTTTTCCAGAGGTCCTGAGTTCAATTCTCAACAACCACATGGTGGCTCACAACAATCTGTAGTGGAATTTGATGCCCTCTTCTCGTGTGTCTGAAGACTGTGAAAGCAACAGTGTACTCATATACATAAAATAAATTAATAAATCTTTTTAAAAAGAAAATAATAACTGTAATTCATGCATATGTTGAAGTAATGGTAAATATTTTGTTATGCTTATTGCATAAAGATGACTTTAATATTGCTTAACTAGATATAAACTTTGCTAATACATATAAATACAACTGATTATAATCTTGTCATTATTCTTTCAAATATACATTTGCATTTCATATATAAGTCACCTGAAACTTCATTAAGTATGTATGGTTCAATCTGGCTCAATAATTATAGTAAGTGGTTGTCAGGAAGCTAATGTGTGGGCTATGAACCAATGAACTCTAAGAGGCAAGACAGGTCTCTTTAATGGTTGACAATGTTGAGATTTAAAAGTTATTCAGATATTAGTAATTGTTGCTGAAAAAAAAAACTTTTTTTCCATTAACTTTACATTGCCACTTTTATAAGTGACCACAGATGTAGTGTTGTAAAACAACAAAGTTTATCTTATGGCTTTTTAAGGCAGCTGCTTGTTGCAGGTCTTATTGCTCTATGATTTTCGTCCTTAAAGGACTTGAGTGCTTTTGGATTCTGTTGTAATTAAACTGTACCCTTTCCTTTTCTGGTGCCTAGAGGCTGTTTTCAGTTTCTTAGTGTTTCACACCTTTCTTTTATCTTCATACCCCAAAAGTACTTCTCTCTGCCTCTGCCTCTCCATCTTTTACTTCTTTTTTCCATTTTTTTTTTTTTTTTTTTTTTTTTAGGATTTGTGTGTTAGACTGAAATACTTGAAGGTTGTCTCAACATTACCTCATCAGAATCGTTAATTGCACCAGCTGATTATCAGCTAATTGCATGTTTAGGCTTAATTATCTTTTGTCAGATAAAGTAAAAGGTTCATGGGATTCTAAGGATGACGTATTTGGAGTAAGACAATACATTGGAAATCACACACTGCCACACAATTTAGCTGAATCTTCATTTTTAAAAAATTTTACTGTGGTATAGCAGGGATTGCTGACTTATGAAATAGTATGTGGATAAGACTAAAATTACAAAGTGAGAATACAATTTCTAACATTTGCTTAGGGTATATACTCAATCAATGAAGCTGCTAGAGCCAGTGGATGCTGCAATTAATTTGATGCCTGTAGACTTCAAGTGGAGAAGGAAATGATGTCTCAAGAAGGAAATCACATAATTGGTATAAGCATCTCTGCTGGAATGATTTGCTTCCTTGTGGATCTAAGAATGGAAAGAGATGTACTAAACAGAAAATGACTAATCGCTCTTCATATAATTTTATTACCTGTTCATTTATTATGCTTGAATAGCACAAATTAACAAATAACCCAGGTTCAAATCTGAAATATCAGATGACATTAGAGGTATATGAAAAAGTAATAATGACATTGAATCCTTATAATTTTTCCTTTTGTTATGTCTCCTTTGGAAATTGAAAATAAATTCTCCTACTATATAATATCCTGACCACGTTTCCCTCCCTACTTTCCTCACAGCTCTCCCACCACCACATCTCTCCCCTGATTCACTCCCTCTCTCTTTCTCTTTAGAAAAGTAAAAGCCTTCAAAAGATATCAGCAAAATGTGACATGTTAAAATAAGACAAGGCAACTCAATAAAAGAAAAATACTCCCAAGATCAAGGAAACCCTCATTCACACTCTTAGGAGTCCCACAGAATCACCAAGCTATCAGAGCTGAGATACACACAGAGGTCCTGATCCCATCCAGACCCATGCAGATGCTGGGCTTGCTGCTTCAGTCTCTTGAAGCCCATTTGTGCCTTGCTTAGTTGATGCAGTAGGTGGTATTCCCCTGGTATCCTCAATCTCCTTTGGCTCTTATAATCTTCCCTCCCTTCTTTTGTGGGGCTCCCTGAGCAAACACATGGAGACCTGCAATTTAGACTCTCTCCACATAGGTCTGGCTGTAATTGTGGTTTTAGAGGTGAGAAAAAAAAGTGTGTTTTAAATGCAGTATAAAACTTTGAATAGTTTCATCTTTTCCTTCAAACTGGAGCTATAATTATCTCTACATTTTTGTAAGGTTTTTGACTAAAACTAATAATACAAACATTCTACACTACTTAAGACCGTGTCTTTGGTAACCACAGTGCAGTTGACACTGGACTGGCCTTCATCTCCTTTCTTTAATTCTTCATGTCCTGGGACAATGAGCTTGAGTAACAAATCTATGCTATTTTTTAAATCAGCAATTTCAGGTAATAAATCTTTTAAGGAAAAAATTTACTATTTGAATGCTTTTTCTTGTTATTTGCTTGGATTGGAAACTTTCAGTACCAGATATCATTTTCAAGGTTAGACTATAAACCTAATTAACTACATATTGAGAGATTGAGACAGAGGCTTAACTAACAGTTTTCTCTTTAAATTTGAAATTAAATAGTGAGGACCATTGTATGCTTACATGCTCACATTATTACTACCATGTACTGTAATAATGATAGTTACATCTAATAAATCTCTCACATTAAAAAATAGTACACTCAGATACACATAGTAAAATGCTGGAGGTATTAAAACTCCAACCAGACAGGCTTTTCTTGAAGCACAAGCCTAGCAGATGTGCATATCCTTCCCAATATTTAACACAGTCGATTGTGCATAACTAATTCTTTTGCTAATCTTGTCTGGTGTCAATCTTTTGCCTGTTAGTGTGAAGGCTTCCTTTGGGGATTAAGTCGCACACATGGCTGACCTGCATGCCTCTTTATCTCCAGGGCTCTAGTAAAATATTAGCACACAAAGCTAAATTGATTTGGAAACATAAGGCACAGAATGGCTGGCTTTATGCAAATGTTAACACTGTTTAAAAAAAGCCTTTGGACATCATTTAAAGTGTAGTTTCACCTCACTAACTGGCTCACTGACATTTGGATGAATGCTAAAATTAACCATTTAGAAAAACTTCAACATTGCTGCTTCTGAAAATCCAAATGTAATTGTCTGTGTTCTTTATCCCTGTTCATTTTTAACATGACCGCGCAGCCAAAGTTTCATTCATCATGCCAACAGGAAACATTATACACAAGGGCCGATTCTCCAGAACCCATTTACATTTGGCTTTGGGTTTCCTTTCTCAGAATAATTGGCTCTGGGCTCCATAAAGATTAGTTTGCATTCCCTGTGCAAAAGCTGTCCAAAAAGGTGACCCAGATAAATTCTGGGTGGCAGCATCCTGCATGAACCACAGGCAACCTAAAGTTTAAAACTGGGCCACTGATTAGCTATAGCTTTTGATAAATGTGTTTTGGATACAGCGAGGTTTGGTATGAATCTCTACTGTGCAAAGGTGGAGGTGAAGGAAAAAAGCAGGAGTGGGTAGGTCAGGTCTGTAGGGGAACACCTTCGAGGAAGCAGAGGATAAAGAGATGAATGGGGGGATTGGAAGAAAACTTGGGGAGGGGAATAACATTTGAAATGCAAATGAACAAAATAACCAATAAAAAATTTTAAAAAATGAAGGTTTATAGTCTTGGTGGCTTGATAATCTTTGCACTCTTGACAATGATGAATTTTCAAGATTGATTTTTTTATATCTTTTTGTGCACAATTCCATTTTCTTTATTTAACAGTTTTAAGATATAGATTGAATTTTTTTTTCTTTTCGAGACAGGGTTTCTCTGTGTAGCCCTGGCTGTCCTGGAACTCACTCTGTAGATCAGCCTGGCCTCAAACTCAGAAATCTGCCTGCCTCTGCCTCCTGAGTGCTGGGATTAAAGGCATGCACCACCAAGCCCGGCTTATATTGAATTTTTAAATTCCCAGTACTTCTTTTATCAGTCTCCCTCTTTCACTGAAATCCTTGTTTTTCCTAGTAAGTCTCCTGTTCTTAGCCACTGAAATTCATTAGAGTTGCTTATGTACTCCTTGATAATGGTACTGGGCAAATCTGTGGTTATTCCACTGACTAAAATGATGATACACTCAGACATTATTAACTTCCATTAGATATTCTCAAGGATAACGGGGACTCAGGGTTTCTTCACTCACACATAGTTAAATATCGTAGGTTCTACTCTTTAAAAAGGTATCCATAGTTGGAAGTGAAATGAGATTGCAATAGATATTAAGTATTAGTAGGTATCTTTATGCTTCACACCTCTATCTCTTACTTTCCCTACACTGCCTTTACATGATGTAAATAGTTGAATAAGTAAGTTGATTCTCTTAAACTCACTTTGTACGGTATGAATACAATGTATTTTAGATTATATTTTTTGTCTCTATTCACATATGCATATCTGTGAAGGTAATGGCATCTGTATAGGTACATATGTATGCATATGCACGTGGAGAGCAGATGACAATTGTGGGTGAGATTCTAAGTCAATATTTGCTTACTGTTCTGAGGCACTGAGGCAAGTTTAGAGTGCTCCTATACAGTAGCCCAGGAGGTCAGAAAGCCCAAGTATGTATACTTGTCTGTGCCCTGCAGGAATGAGATTGAAAAAAAAAAAAAAAGCTACACGTCTAGATATCTGGCTTTTCACATGATTGCTCTGGATTAAAACACAGGTCCTCATTATTTTAAGGCAACTTTTTTTAATAGACTGAGCTATGACCTCAGCCTTTATCTTATAATTTTTGATGGGTGTTTTCTCAATTATTCCTTTAAAATAATAGTAAAAGTATTTTACTTAGTGTTTTGAATATTTTATGTAAATTATTAAGTAAGAAATGAACTTTAAATTTATCTTTTTTAATATGCATTTACCAACACAAAATTTGCAATAAGAAATCAATAGAAATACTGTAGTTTCATAAGTCATTGGTTTTATTATAATCTACTAATAGAACAAACTTCAGATGTAATGTATAATTCTAATAAAAATACAAAAAACACTTTGACTAGAAATTTGCAGCAATACTTGTATTTATTAAAGTGGATTTTGATCTAGTCTGAAGAAACTTTGGAAAAATCACAAAAGATAGCTGATTTTCTATGTGTATTGTTCTCTGTATTACTATGTATTTTCTTTATATTTGCCATCTTTCCTGTTGGGCATGTGCTTTGTTCTTGATTCTTTCTCACTTTTATAAAACCTAGCTGTAGTATGAAATCCGTGATTTCAGTTATCCTCTAAGTGACATTATTTTAATTTGATACACTAAACAATTTTTAGCTGTTCTTTCTCTCAGCTTTCATTCCTGTGAAATAAGAAAAGCATTTGTCTTATTTTTTCTGCCTTCTCTTAAATCTATTTCTATATTGACTTTGATGATCTCTTTCATTTTTCAGCTTAACTTAATGTCTAAAGATTTTGCATAATTATAGCCTAGAAGGTGATATAGGAACATAATTTAGACATTGTATCTTGATCCAAATTTGGGAAATCAGCATCTTTAGACATTTTGGTTATTGCCTTTAATAACTTGGAATAGCATATTTTAGTACACAACAAGTGTTCATCATCATTCCTGAAATTATGTAGCAATATAATTTCTTCTGGATTTCACTGGGATAAAAGTGTTCCCAAAACAAACTAACTGAGACTTAGAAATACAAATTTCTGAAACAGACTGATGAGACACCAATATTTAAGCAAGCAGGTGCTGTAGAATTCTTCAAATTATACTGTCAGTTGCCTAACACTTGGTGTTTCTCATGGGGCCTCTCATGGACAAGGATTTGTTACTTTTTTCTCCCTCTCTATTATCTTCTTACTACTCTATTTTGTAGCAGAAAATGAGAAACAAGCAGCAGCAGTGAACCTGTCATTTAACTGGTATAGATGGCAAGGAGAAATGAAATGTAGGAGGCTGACAGTACCATCTCCATTCCCTGCTGGGGCAGTTTTGCCAGAGGGAGTAACAAGTCAATTGTGTCAACACGTCAGAGGAAACTCTTTGCACCAACAAAAATAAGATTCCTGTAATACTTACAAGACAAAAAATGTGTAACTAAGAAACTGCTGGTAAAATTTAAGTCAATAAACTTTTACAATCAAACAAGGATGAATTTAAAAACCAGAAACCAATCCAGAAGTTTCAGGTGATTAATAAAAGAAATACTAGATTTTATTGTTGTGGGGCACCCACTTTTAAGTATAACTTCTGGTGATATTCAAATGTTATAGACATGTTGAGAAATCAAAAAATTATTTAAATAATATATTCTTTAGCTACATATCAAATATTAACTTTGTTCTAGAGCCTTAAGATAAAACAATGATTATTTTAGCAGTTAGGCATCAATATTCTGGTTACCCGTGGTGTTTATACATCAGTGGTAAATGATAAAACAATAGAAATAAATAAGATACACTACTAGATAGTGATAGTTTGAAGAAAATGTGAAAAGATATTGTTATAGAGATGGAAAAATTAATTTACATGAAAAATTATTATCAAGTAAGACATTGTTAAGAGGCGTGATGACACATTAAATCTTGAAAATACATTAAGAAAGAAGCAAAAAAGGACCCACCCAAGCACTGAAAGGAAGTTTATTACACATGAGTAAATAACAATAATAACAAGTTTAAAGGAAATAATTGTTGATTGATCTATAACATTCATCCACTATAATACTGCTGGGCACAATCTTGCCAGGCCAGTGGTTGTTTGTCCCATCCAGCAGGACCCAGTTATTTGTGGGTGAGAGAGGGACTGCAAACCTGGAAGAGAAATGAGTGGGGAAAGAAGAGCGGAGACCAAGAAGAATTCCTGTCAAGATCTCAGTTTATTAGGCTGAAACGCCAGGTTATAAGCACACAGCAAGGGGAAATAGGGAGGGGCTGAGGGGGGAATTAAAAAGAACAAAAAAGTGGGCATCTGGGGACATGAAGGCAGAATTCAGTCTGCAAGCAAGAGGCACTCTTGAGTCTTATTTCCGGAATGTAGATTCCTCCTTAACAGTCCCGGGTGTCAGGCTGGGCTCAACACATAACTCATGTTCTTAGAAGTCTTGGGAGTCAGGAAGAGCTAAAAAAGAGGGGACTATAATACAATCTTTTTACGGCCTCGGGTGTCAGGAAGGGAATAGGGAGGAGGGGGTGACCAACTCCTTAACACAAGGCCATTTGGCTTATTGGGATGGGAAGCTGCGGAAGGACTACTTTCTCATGGTATGGTCTCTAACAGTTGTTCTAGCTTTCCGAGTTTACACGTGTATAACTGTTGATTACTTTTCTTTCACAGGAGCATGCATACTATTTTCTAGCATTATAAAAGCTACATAGTAATGATGGAGCTTCAAAATTATTACCAGCCCATTTTCTTTTAAATGCTGTTAAATATACATATATAAATCTGTATCTCTACAACCTTATCAGTCCATGTAATATGATTTATATGTGTAATATTTTCTGGGTTGACCCTTTGTACTGGAAAACTATTATGTGTATTTTCCTTGCATAACCCCTCCTCTCAGAATTTGTAGCTGATTGTAATTCATCATCTATGATTGCTGCCTCAGGAGCGTTACCTTTCTATGTTAGCATACCCATTGGTATACTCCTTTTGGTCATGTTTAGGTAACCAAGAACATGAGATTTCATGGATGCAGCTTTCCTGATATTTTTTGTTAGCACAGTTTCACACCAAACTTTCTGTTCCTCTGCCTCTTAAAATACCTGACCCCATGTACATAACTTGCTTTGTAGATATCAGTTGGGATTGGACTTTACACCTCTCAATTTTGACCCTTGTTGTTTTATGTAATGGTGCCTTCTGATGCTAAGTTTAGTTAGCGTGATGAAGCAGGAGAATTGCACATATCCCTGTGTATATGGATACATATTTAGAATGTAGTCTTAGATTGTGATGGTTTAGTAAGATGGTGATTGTATACTCTTCTCTAAGATCCTTGACATTACTAGCCCTGGGTAAATGGCTTAGTTCTCTGTAGAAGGCAAAATTTTCATTCTTGTTGAGTAAGCCTTAGCCCAATTACAAACCTGTTGCTTATACTAAGGTATGTGTGTCACAGGGTAGCCGTAGGGCTATTATATCATGCTGGGTATTGTTGTTGTTCATAGCTATCATATCTATATATCATTATTGCTTCTCTCATTGGTAGCTTACATGTTGCTGTCTGTTATCATAAAAGCTGGTATTTAGAGAGAAACCTTTTAGAGCTTATCCATTTCACCTCCTCTGGGTCCTGGGTACCTGATATCTTTATGCATCAAGACTTACCTTCAACTGAAATAACCTACCCCTGAGGGGCAAACAAGGACAACAGCTATACCTTGTTAATGATGTTTGGGTGGCTCTTCGAGAATCCTGATCAAGAACTCAAAAGAGAGGCCTTCCTGTGTTTGATGTTGAAGTTATTGGTAAAGATTTTATGAAGTGTAGAAGACAGCATTGTCAGACAAAATGGTAAAATTATATTTTATTGTGTATACATCTGTTTTTACACACATATTATGATTTCACATATTAGTTATAAATTTTTCACCTATACTTATTGGTATTTTAAAAGCTTTCCTTATTTTTCTATGTTTATTTAAATTTACCTCTACTTCCTTAATGAAAGGAAGGAAGTAGAGTCTCAGTTCTCCTGATCACATCATTTGTACCCTGTCACCCTGTTATCTTTCCCTCTATTTACCTTGACACACCCAATTTCCCCCTTTTTACTTCCCTGGATTTTGTATTTACTCAAGGTTATATTCTTACATCAGATGATTTGGTGCTAGAAACCTCAGATGGGAGAGAATATGTGACATTTGTCTTTCTGGATCTTAGCCCACACAATAGGATATGCTGTGTTTATATTTATAAAAAGTCATGATTTCATTTTCTTTACAGCTGCATAGTATACATAGTGTATATGTAGCACATTTTCATTATATGATTTTGGGGCTTAAGGACATTTAGATTGTTTTAATTTTCTATCTACTGAGAATAATGCAAAAATGAACATGGCTAAACAAGGATCTCTGGAGTAGGGTGTAAAGTTCTTTGGGCATATTCTAGGAGTTCTATATCTCAGTCAAATAATAGATTTCCTCTTAAATTTTATTATTATTAATATTATTAATAATAATTATTATTATTTTGATTTTCCACACTGGCAAACAAGATGGCTAGGCCAGCTTCTGATCCCAACACTGAATAACAGTTTTTCATTTCCCCAAATCCCCACTAGTTTGTTTTGTATATTCTGTTGATATTTGTCTTATTGAGTAGGGTAAGATGAAGTCTCAGGGATGTTTTTCTTTGCATTTCCTCAATTTTTAAGGATGCTGAATATATTTGAGTTTTCTCTTTTTCATTTTTATTTCTTCTTTTGAGAACTCTGTTCAGATAACTCTGTTGAAAAGTTATTAGTTTCATGAGGTCCCACATGGTATTTTTGGCCTTAATTGTTGTGCAAATAAATTCCTAGTCAGAAAGTCTTTGTCTACACCTGTACCATATATAATGAGTCCTATGTGTTCTTCTAGCAGTTTCAGTATTTCAAGTTTTCCACTAAAGTTTTTGATCTGTTAGTAATTAGCTTTTTGCAGAGGAATAATTTCATTATACTACATTTTGATACCTACTTTTCTCAGTACCATTTTGAAGATGCCATCTTTACTCATTATACATATTGGCATCATTGTCAAATATTAAATGGCTATCGTTATATCTACTCATGCACAATTTATCATTTTTATTGCAAAAGTATGCATGCCTGTTTGTATGCCAGTAACACGCTGCTTTAAAATTATTTTTCTATTTCTAATACTCTTCTCCTTTTCCCATGAGATTTCATTGAAGTGGTATGTCTACCAACATTCTTCTCTGGATACATTTACACTTTAAAATAGAGGCTTTATCTGTAGCTCTACTTCTTTCTTCCTGAGTCCTTGCCAAAATGACCCCTTATGGTTTATTTAAGGACAGGGTTGATTATTTTCAAGATTACAGTTTAAGTTTCCTCCTCTTCTAATGTTATGTGATATTTTAAGCAAATATAAATGAAAAGATTGAAGTCTATAGTCTGATTCTCCTTCCCACACCGTCATCAGCTGAGAGAGGTGAATGGCTCCCGTGTGACTCTTGATATGAGGACACTGTTCTGATTGTTCAACGCTTATCCTTCATTATGTAGTTACTATCAGAATATTCACATCTTCAGAGAGTGGATATTGAGAGACCAAAGACAGGATTTCCTTCCTCTTAATTATTTTGAACCTCTGTTTTCAGAATGTGTATGACTTTTTGTTAACTACATCAGCAAACAATTTCCTAGCATGAGTGAACTATTTAAATCTGCTTCAATAAAATTTCCTGATCATCAAAGTTCTATCTTCTAGATACTCTAGCCCCAACTAAAACTCATATGAAGCTAATACAGGAAGAAGAGATGTCTGCTATCTCAGCTGACAGTCACTGACAGTTCTAGTTTCTGGCTTATATTTTGGTCCTAATCACCAGGAGAAGTCTTTTGTAAGTGATAGCAGAAGCTTAGTTTAGGACTGCTATGTACATGTGTCCTTATAACATCATCTACATTTGTTGTTGTTATGTTATCATTTGTTTGTATAGCATTCTGCAATTTTTTATTTACACCATTTTCAATTTACACCATTAAGTCTCACAATTCTAGGGATGAGAAATCTAACATCAAAGCACTTTTAGATTCCTATTTTAAGTAGTTATGAATTTTTCAGATTCTGGCTTAGCTCGGTTCCATGGGTAGTTCAGAAACCAGGATACATTGTGGTAGTCTATATATATAATCACATGTTAATTATTAGAGAATTTGCACAACAAATACGTGTAGATACCCTGCTACATTCCACCCTTGTTAAAATGACAGTATCTTAAAACAACAACAACAAAATCAACATTCTGTCTCCACATTTGCAGAATCTACAATCTAGGAAAATGCAGCTATTGTAAATACTAACCCTATTTTAAATACTTCTACATTCAATATATAGCCTTAGGAGATTCCTCAAGGCCATAGTAGACAGATAATAAGAGAATGATGAACATGGATCATGTTATAAAAGACTTGTCTGGGCAATGTGTACAACTGTACCTTAATGTGCTCATAAGCTAGTCATTAAAGATTAACCTAACTCTTGGAAGTATTGAGAAATAGATATTTCAAGAATCTTAATTTCCCTCCAGTGTTTTAAAATTATGTTTTTAAAAGTTGAAAATTATTTTTATTATAACTTACAAAATATAAAACTATCAATCTAGAAGCTATATATCATTTAGTTGTATGAACGATTTCTCTCTAAACAAAGGATTCATAGAGTTAAGTTTTTAATTATAAGTATTATTGTAACAAAATAAGCTTCTATTCTCTGAATATAATTGCTAATGCCTCAGTAATCTAATTAAGAGACACACAACAGAGGTGTCTATCATAGGGAGAAACAAAAAGGCTTCTAGACATCAGTTACACTTGATTGCTAATGGGAATTTGTGATTTAGCAAGGGAGAGTTGCAGAGCTGTATCTCATGGTAAAGTCTGGTACTGAATTGTTTCCTTAGCATCTGAAATTGGCCTTGTAGATGCAGCAACTCCTTCAATCCACAGTTAATTTCTCTTTGGAAACAAGCAGTACTATTTCATGTAACCCACTATTCACCATAAGCAATTTCAGAAGAAACTAATAGCAGGGCAGAAAACAGTGTGAAACTGGTATTTGGAAAGGTGTGTTATACACAACTATTCCTGATGATTTTGGAAGTTATTTTTTTCCCTCTATAGCAATGCTATTGAGAAGCTAGGATTTATACTATCTTAAGTGAACTGTGTGGTCTCATGAAACAAAACAAAACAAAACAAAATTCATTGATTTTCAGTACCAAAATGAGTGTTGCAGAGACTAAACACAAAGAGAAATTTAATTTCAGGTAAAAGTATAGCAGAAAAAAATGTAGTGAAATAAATTGTATACCATTCCTTTACATTGTAACTAATTGTATGTGCCTTTCATCCTGCTTGGCATATCAATATTTATATTCTTAATGAAAATACATAAACATAAACCTCATTAAATAGTATTGGATTAACTATTCTTTGAAAACAGATTTATATTATAATAGTAGAATCAAATAAAAATAACAATTTCATCCCTTAAGTAATAGAAATGAGGAAAGGTTTTTAAGATAATTGGAATAGCCAAAAAATCCAAAATTAAAAAAAAAATCTTGTTTTTCTTTTTTTCTTTTTCTTTAAAGTCTGCATTTCTTTAGTTAATTCCAGTGCCTCAATTGATATTTTCTCCACATTCTACAGCACAGACTTTGAAGAGATACTCAATATTTTGTTTTCCACCTGTGGCTCATGCATATTTTTATGCATGCAAAATATATTACATACATAAAAGTTTAATCTACTTTAAAATTATGACTAATAGAGTTAGAACAAATTGAGCCATTACCACCTTGGTAACAATCTCCTGAGACTATTCTAATTTGCTTGCTTTTATAACATTACTTCCAACATGGCTATAAACATCAAACTCATCTTTTGAAAATACAGAGATTCAAATATTTTAGTATACTGTAATTCATAGAAGTAGTTTATCTTTAGCAAGCAGGAAACAGGAAAAACACTACTAATATTATTACTACTAAATTACTATTATTATCATTATTTACAGAAGTATAATGCAGCATTTTCTTATTTTGTTTGTGATTACTTCATTGCAAGATGAATTAAAGAAAGAGAGTGAGGCTGGTAGTGAATTTTGATCAGTATTATAGCAAAAAATTCTTGCTTAGTTCCTCCTGGTGTTTGGTAAGTAGCAGTGAATACTTAAAATGCATGACCAAATTCATATAAACTATTTTCATATAAACATTCAACTTCCTGCCCATCTAGAGTTTCTGAAGAAACTGTTAGATAGAGTACTCTTTTAATGTTTTTTGGAGGGATGGGTTATGTAATTACACTTTTTCCCCCTTCCATCCCACCAAATGTTAGAATATATTCATCCTTGTTCCTTTTCAAAATCATGGAGTCTTTTTTGTACTTTTTGTTGCATATGTTTCCCTAATTTTTCATATATGTTTTGGTAAGCAAATAGGTAGAGGAATATGACACAGAGTAGACAAGACATCTAATTCTCATTAGATGGTTGTGTGAGGAGTTTTGGAGGGAAGAATGTAAAGGAGGGATTATGTAATTATAATACAATCTCTAAAAATAATAACAACAAATAAAAACAAGAGACACTATGAAATAATGACTTAAAACTGTGTATCAAATTTGCCGGTGTTGGTGAAATAAGTGAACTGAGTATTTTATAAGATGTATTTATGCTCTAGGTTATAAACTATGCTGCTAAATATTCATTTACTTAGGCAGCAAGCATAAAAATGAAGAAATGTCAATACAATTTCATTAATACAAGATAGTAATGGTGCTGTTCCTATTAACAAGAATATGTGACTCCCTGTCCATTATGGAGTTAAGTAGAACAATTTTTCTTCTATGTTCATTGATGTTCTGAGGATGCTTCATTTCGTCAACTTATAATTGGTTGTTATAGAAACAAACATTTCCTCAAATGACTTATATTAAAGGAGTTCCCTGAGCTGGTCAAAGCAGCAACATAAATCCTGATGAAATTTATTGCACAAGCAAATTTGTAACGTATTAACTTGATTGACCTAAACACTATTATGATAGGCAAATATTCTAACTTCAATTCCTTTAGGAAAAAGTAATCTTTGCTCTTATAATCTCATATTAACACAACTGCTCATTTAAACACGCTTGTAATATACACTATCCATATAATCATAGAATCTATATGAAGTTTTATTTACAAATCAGAAATATAGTTCAAAATTTAAATTTAGTTGAAAATTATATATAATGTACATATATATATGTGTGTGTGTGTGTATGTTTATATACATACATGTATTCATGTGTATAGTAAAATATGTACACTGAATTATGGACTGATATATTCTTGAGAATTTAAAAGATACATAATTTTCAGTTAATTAAAATGTAGCTGCATATGTAGCAGAACATGGCCTAGTCGTCCATCATTGGGAAGAGAGGTTCCTTGGTCTTGCAAACTTTATATGCCTCAGTATAGGGGAACACCAGGGCCAAGAAGTGGGAGTGGGTGGGTAGCGGAGTGGGGGGGGTATGGGGGACTTTTGGGATAGCATTTGAAATGTAAAATAAGAAAATAACTAATTAAAAATGTTCTAGCTTAATTTTTATTGTGTTCCTATTAACTTTATTCAGTTGCTTTTGAAAAATTACACTGCCAAATTATACTATAATGTATTTTCAATAATATTTCTATGAATAAATACATTAAACATAAAGACATTCTACAATCAACAAAAATATGTGAAATGATTAAATGTTTCTCACTGGTAACTATAGGAAACACATTATCTTAAAATACTACTTGCTTCTTTACTTAAACATGAAAAACTCCTGCATTTTATTATACTGAGTTTGAATTTTGGAGTGTAGTTATTTTTTGTTTTACTTATGTTCATTTCTATTTCAAATAGTGGTTATCAATTGTCAAGAAATTTATATTTATACATCAAACATAAAGATTTCTCCCAGACTTATTGTATATCACAACATTTGTATTGTTATTTAATATATAAATATTGAATTTATTAAGTAAGATTTGCCTTAATAATTAGATTTTAATACATTCTTATTGATTTTAACAGCTGAAGATGCTTGTGGGGGAACAATGAGAGGTTCCAGTGGCATCATATCCAGCCCGGGTTTTCCTAATGAATACCATAACAATGCAGACTGCACATGGACCATTGTAGCAGAACCAGGGGACACAATCTCACTGATATTTACAGATTTTCAAATGGAAGAAAAATATGATTACCTAGAAATAGAAGGTTCTGAGCCACCTACAATATGGTAAGTGGATAACTTAATTAAACTTGTATTCATTTCATTGTCTGATGCAAAGTTAGGAACATGAAGCTGTAGGTAGAGCTATAAGATATGGGTGTTGAAGGGATTTTGAACCTTTTTGCAAACCTATAAAGATGCATTGTCAGAACTGGGAGATACTTTCATGGATTTTGACTCAGTCAATGTTACATCAGTACTTATGTCACAGGATTAGTAAGGATAGTCATTTTTTATGACAAGGAAATAAAATCTGTGCCTCTTGCTTCTTACAATGCTGTTGTTTATCATGATAGTCCAAACTTAGCCATCCCTTTAAATTAAGTTACAAGTCCATGACGTATCTTCCCTTAGTTTACATTTATAGACCATTTACTTAGCTTGTTATAACTGAAGACAAATTTTGTTTAAAGATGGAATTTTTCTTTACAGACTCAAAACATGGTTTAAAAACATTGTGTTTTCAAAATATGCCTTTTGGGAATAAAATACCTAAAGTGTTTGCTTATGTTGCTTCAAATTTGTACATGCTCCAGAGAATATTTTTTAACTGAAAGAATAGTAAGGAATCAATGGGAACGGGAAGACATAGGCACACACTAGAGTTGGAAGAACTTTTGAAGTCATGGAATGCTTGTGTTAGAGCATGGGCATATCTGCAACAGTTAAATCCAAAGGTCTGAAATGTCAAGCAACTGTTATTATGAAGTGTAAAAATTGATTTTAAGGTGGAATGATTAGCTATAAGAACATCACTTAAGAGTTGATTGCAGGAATCTAACAGGAGAGCACAGTTGCTAGTATTATGATGCTATCAAGAGACAGAGGGGTAAAACATATTAGCAGATATGCTAGAATTAAAATGAAAATGACTCTGTAACTGGTTAGGAATTATAAGAAAGATAGTCTTGAAATAGAAACTTTTGTTATTTATTGACTTTAGCAAATGGTGAAAATGATAATGATTTTCTATATTAGCACTGTTGGAAGAAAGTCAAGTCAACTTTGGAATGCAGACTCCATGGATAATGAGATTTGCATTAAAAACAAGAGTTTGAAGGTATTTGAGACATACATTTGAAGCCATCTGACACTTAACTGTATGAATGAGAAATTTCCAAAAGACATGCAATAGTGATATTTAGTTTGTTTCATCAGCATTGAAAGAATAGAAGTCAATGAATAGCTAGACAGAAACAATGTGAAGAATGAGTAGAAGGAGTGCTAGAGTGAATCTGGAGATTTGCAATACTGATTTTGCTTGAGAGGATAAGCTTGTAAAGAAGACTAATCTAGTGTATCCAAAATGTAGGAGGGGACATGTTAGAGAATGACACACAACACAAAGATGGCAGAAAGAATGTAAATGGCAGAGTGTTCCCATTGTGGCCTGAAGATGTATGAACATTACATAGGTGCTTTGAAAAGTCACAGTTGGCTAAGTTTACAGTAATTCAGAATGAATCTCCATCAGAAATGCTACCATGTAATAAAGATCAAGGATAGTTTATCTATTCAAACCCATATTTTATATCTCTTCTTTTGGGACCTTGAAAGACACAATTTATCTTCTTCCATAATAATTTTATGTGAAGTTATAATTAAACATGGCTAATCCTGCTTTAAATAGAGGATTTAAAGAAAATTATTTTAGAAGTTACTATTCTAAAACAGTTCATATTTAATTCATGTACAGCTAGATAATGATATAATAGATTTCCTAATAATTTTGGTACTGATGATGCAGAAGTTATTCTACTGCTGCTTACAAAGCATTCATGTGCTTGGTATGCTGAAAAAATGGCAAAATTCTCATAGTAATTACTCTCTTGTTTCCACTGAACTCTGTAACCTAAATAAAATCCTTATATGCTCTGAAACATTACATCCCGATTTACCTTGATAAAGATACTTCTGTGTACTACCTTCACAACTTTTAATACTTATTTGTATGTTTTAACAATATGAGGAATAAAATAATAAGAGTTTTTTAATTAACTCGGTCAGAATCACAAAGTTCTCTCCTGTCTATTATCTGCTTCAAATATCGTCAAGCTACATTATTTCCTCTTGCTCAGGAAGTAATACATATTTAATTTTGCTAATGTTATTATAGTACATACAGACAAGTCCAGACTTCTACTAGATGGAGACTCTGACTCAAAAATTAGGTAACTTGACATGTTACATGAAAATTATAGAAATATACATCTGCTATAATTCTAATAGTGAACATTTAAACAAATAGTACGATTAATAAGTTATTTTATGCCTCAGTACAGGGGAGCGCCAGGGCCAAGAAGTGGAAGTGGGTGGATGGGAGAGTGGGTGGGGGGGCATGTGGGGGACTTTTGGGATACCATTGGAAATGTAAATGAAATAAATACCTAATAAAAAATTTAAAAAATAAGTTATTTTACTTAGCCAATTAAATATCATAAATAATAATCCCTTTAAATATTATTATTTATGAAATTAATGTATAAACTTACTTGCAGACAATTAATACTGCTAAACTAAATGCTAGCCCTTTAAGCCCAATAAATAAATATTTTCTGCCTTTCATAAATATACAACCATGAGAATGACACACTTTATTTCAAGTGACAAGGTTGTAAAAACTCTTCCATTATAGCCATGTATTGGTTTCATAACATTCTTAATTCATTAAAAAGGTCAAGGGGAGAAAAGGTAAATATTGAAATATTGATATTTTTCTGATTGAATTACAAAGAATTTCTTTGTCTTCAGATATCTCATCCAAAGACCCAGAACTTTATATTCCCATATATGTGTTTAAACTCCATGCTGAAGTATGAGTAGTAGTATGAGGCAACCCATCCTTCATGCCACAAATGGTATTAGCAATCTTTGGGTTGTTTCCAGACTCAAAATCCTAAGTCAATAGGTCCTGGATTGTTTCAAAACTCAACTATCCTTACCTGCTATATGGTTGGATATGGCACTTACATCTTTTATTTCATATCAGTAACATTCTATTAATTCTACTATATGTCACATTGTTTGTCTGGACAGGTACAGCAGGAACAAAGAATTGATGACTTCCTTGCTTACAAAGTGTAAGCAATAAATTGCTTCCTACTAGATTTCTCAATGAGGCGTGAGTGTCATTCTTACTCACTATTCTCACCAGCACGAGCTGCTACTACCTTCCTTTCTTGATACTAACCACTTGGAAGGGTTTGAGATGAAATCTCAAAGTCATTTTGTTTTGTATTTTCCTGATGGCTATGAATGCTGAACATTAAGTGATATTCAGCCATGAGTTTCCTTTGTTGATAATTGTAATTTTAGATCTGGACTCTGTTTATATGTTTTTGTGTTTGTGTGTGTTTTGTTTTGTTTTGTCTTGTTTGTTTTTGCTATTTTCTTGAGTTCTTTGTATCTTTTGGATATTAGCACTCTATTGCATGTGGAGTTGCTAAAATTCTTTTCTCATCCTGTAGGCTTCAACTTTGTTCAAAGAATGAAGTTTCTCAATTTTGGGAAGTCTAATATGTTAACTAGTCATCTTACTGCCTGTGCTAACATTGTTCTATTCAGTAAGACTTCTTCTGTGTCAACAAGTTGAATCTATGTATCTATTTTTGTTTGTTTGTTTGTTTTGTTGCTGCTGCTATCTTTGACACACTTAGAGTTGAGTTTTGTGTAGCCTCTTAAAAATGAATCTAGTAGGATTCTTCTACAGCCATCCATCCAGTTTGCCCACTGATTTTTGTTTTGTTTTGCTTGTTTGAAGATACTGTTCTCTTTCCAATGCATATATCTGTTCTCTATATCAAGTATCAGGTTTGTATGGATATGTGAATTTATATTTGGTACTGGAGTGAGATTCTGTTGGCCAGGAGGTCTCTTCGTCCTAGTGTTATGCTGTTTCGTTATTGTAGATGTGTAATAAAATTAGACTCGATGGACAGTGATACTTCAAAGCAGTTCTAATTTCATTTGGAATTATTTTTGCTACCCCGTGGTGTGTGTGTGTGTGTGTGCTTGTGTGTGTGTGTGTGTGTGTGTGTGTGCATGTTTGCAAGTGTGTGTGTGTGTGTGTGTGTGTGTGTGTGTGTGTGCACGCACACATGTATTTCCATGTGAAGCTGAGGACTCTTCTTTCAAGATCTCTGAAGAATTGTATTAGAATTTTAACGAGGATCATATTGAATATGTAGATTGCTTTTTACTATGTTAATCTTACTGATCTATGAACATGGGAGATACTTCCATCTTCTAATATCTTCAACAATGACTTAAAGTTTTTATCATACAAGTCTTTCATTTGCTTGAGTAGAGATATTCTAAGAAATTTTGTACTATTGAGGCCATTTTACAGTCCCCATTTCATACCCTTTCTGGTCCACTCTGACTGTTTAATATTCAATAACCTCTTCTTCCCTTATTATCTCCACAAGGATGTCCCCACCACACCACACCACACCCTACCAGATCTTCCCACTCCCTGAGGCCTCAGTCTCTTGAGGGTTAGATGCATCTTCTCTGACTAAACCCAGACCCAGGAGTCCTTTGCTGAATATGTGTTGTGGTCCCATTAACAGCTGGTGTATGCTGCCTGGTTGGTGGCACAGTGTCTGAGAAATCTCAGAGGTCCAGGTTAGTTGAGACTTTTGGTCCTCATACAGGTTGTCCTCTTCCTCAACTTCTTCCAGCATTTCCCCAATTTAACCACAGGGGTCAACAACTTCTGTCAATTGGTTGGCTGTAAATAGCTGCATCTGACTCAGCTGCTTGTTGGGTCTTCTGGAGGGCAGTCATGATCGGTCTCCTTTTGTGAGTGCTCCATAGCCTCTGAAATAGTGCCAGGCCTTGGGATCTCCCCTTGAGCTGGATCCCAATTTGGGACTGTCTCTGGACCACCTTTTCCTCAGGATCTTCTCCATTTTTGTCCCTATAATCCTTACAGACAGGAACAATTATGGGTCAGAGATTTCTACTGGAGGGTGGCAACCACATCCCTCACTTGATGCCCTGCCTTTCTGTTGGGGGTGGGCTATACAAGTTCCATAACACTACTGTAAGGCATTTCATATAAAGTCTCTCCCTTTGAGTCCTGAGAGTCTATCACCTCCCAGGTCTCTGGTACATTCTGGAGGGTCACCCAACATCCTACCTCCTGAGGTTGCCTGTTTTCATTTTCTCTGATGGCCCTCAGGGCTTCAATCCTGTTCCCCCACCCCCACCCAATACCTGATCAGCTTCCCCTCTTTCCCCGTTGAGACCCAGGATCCCTTCATCCATTCCCCTGTCCTGAGATTGCTTTCTTCTCCCTCCCAAGTGGAATTGAAGCATCCTCACTTGGGCTCTTTGGCTTGTTAACCTTTTTAAGTTCTATGAATTTGTATCCTGTGTATTCTGTAATTTTTATGGCTAATATCCACTGATTACTGAGTACATACCATGCATGTCTTTGGGTCCTGAGTTACCTCACTAAGGATGATATTTTCTAGTTCCATCCATTTGTTCTCAAAACTCAGGATGTTCTTGTTCTTAATTTCTGAGTAGTATTCCATTGTGTAAATGAACCACATTTTCTGTATCCATTCTTCTGTTGTGGGACACCTGGGTTGCTACTAGCTTCTGCTATGAATAAGGTTGCTATGAACATAGTAAACACTGTGGCATGGTGGGGCATCTTTTGGGTATATTCCCAAGAGTGGTTTAGCTGGATCTTCAGGTAGATCTACTTCCAATTTTCTTAGGAAACTCCAGTTTGATTTCCAGAGAACTTGTACCAGTTTGCAATCCCACCAGCAATGGAGGAGTGTTTCTCTTTCTCTACATCCTCTCAAACATGTGTTGTCACTTGAGATTTTGATCTTAGCCATCTTGATTAGAGTAAGGTGGAATTTCAGGATCATTTCAATTTGCATTTCCCAGATCACTAAAGACTTTGAACATTTCTTTAGGTGCTTCTCAGCCATTCAAGATTATTCTGTTCTGAATACTCTGTTTAGTTCTATAACTCATTTTTGATGGGATTGTTTGTTTGTTTCTGTTGTTGTTGGTGGTGGTGTTTTTTTAATTTTGATTTTTCTTTTTTTTCTTTCTTTTTTTGGGGGTTTTTGGTGGTGTGCTTCTTGATTTATTTATATATTTAGTATATTAGCCATTTATGGGATGTGGGGTTAGTGAAGATATTTTCTCAATATATAGGTTACCAATTTGTCATATTGGCTGTGTCCTTTGCCTTACAGAAACTTTCTAGTTTCATGAAGTCCCATTTATCAATTCTTGATCTTAAAGCATGAGCCATTGGAATTCACTTTAGGAAATTTCATCCCGGGGGCCAATGTGTTCAAGGCTTTTTTTCACTTTCTCTTTTATTAGAGTCAGCATATCTGGTTTTACAGTGAGTCCTTTGATCCACTTGGACTTGAGCTTTATGCAAGGTGATGAATATTTGCATTTTTCTACATACAGACAGTTTGTCCAGCACCATTTATTGAAGATGATGTCTTTTTTCCATTGTATATATTTGACTTCTTTGTCAAAGATCTGTTTCCTATGAATGTGTGGTTTTGTTTCTGGGTTTTTAGTTCTAGTCCATTGTTCAACGTGTCTGTCTCTATACCAATACTAAGCAGTTTTTATCACTATTTCTCTGTAGTATAGCTTGAGGTCAGGTACGGTGATTTCCCCAGAAGTTCTTTTATTATTAAGTATTGTTTTAGCTCTTCTGAGGTTTTTGATTTTCCAGATCAATTTCTCTCTCCAAGTCTTTGAAGGATTGTGTTGGTATTTTGATGGGGATTGTATTGAATCTGTAGATTACCTTTGGAGGGATGGCTATTTTTGCTATGTTAATTGTGCCAATCCATAAGCACAGGAGCTCTCTACGTTTTCTAAGATTTCTTCCTTGATTTCTTTCTGAGTGACATGAAGTTATTTTCATACCGATCTTTCACTTGTTTGGTCAGAGTTATCCCAAGGTATTTTATATTATTTGTGGCTATTGTGAATGGTGTTGTTTCCCTAATTTCTTTCTCAGCTTATCATTTGTATAAAGGAAGGCTACTGATTTATTTGATTTAATTTTATATCTAGCCACATTGCCAAAGTTGTTTATCAGCTGTAAAAGTTCTCTGGTAGAATTTTTGGCATCACTCATGTGTACTACCATATCATCTGTGAATAATTATACTTTTACTTCTTCTTTGCCAGTTTGTATCCCCTTGATCTCTTTTTGTTTTCTTATTCTCTAGCTATAACTTCAAGTACTGTATTGACTAGATATGGGGAGAATGGGTATCCATGTCTTGTCCCTTATTTTAGTTGGGTGCTACAAATACCTCTCCATCTAATTTGATATTAGCTGCTGGTTTGCAGTAAATTACTTTTATTATGTTTAGGTATGGA
Organism: Mus musculus; assembly: GCF_000001635.26. NCBI lineage: Eukaryota > Metazoa > Chordata > Mammalia > Rodentia > Muridae > Mus > Mus musculus. The sequence goes on along the minus strand of NC_000081.6, from coordinate 48,450,112 downwards.
TCTGGAATGCCTGATCTCTCCAATGCTTTTAACATGAACAGGTGTTGTATTTTGTCAAATACTTTTTCAGTATCTAAGTAGATGACCATGTGATTTTTTTTCTTTGAGTTTGTTTCTATAGTGAATTACATTAGTGGGTTTTTGTATATTGAACCAAGTTTGCACCACTGGATGAAGCTTACTTTATCAATGATGGTTTTGATATGTTCTTGGATTCAGTTTGCAAGAATTTTATTGAGTATTTTTGCGTTGATATTCATAAGGGAAATTGATCTGAAGTTCTCTTTTTTTACGTGTCCTTTTGTGGTTTAGGTATCAGAGTAATTGTGGCTTCATAGAATGAATTAGGTAGTGTTCTTTCTCCTTCTATTTTATGGAATAATTTGAGGAATATTGGTAGTAAGTCTTCTTTGAAAATCTGGTAGAATTCTGCACTAAAGCCATCTGGCTCTGAAATTTTTTTTCGGTTGTGAGGTTTTTAATGACTTCTATTTCCCTAGGGGATATGGATAGGTTTAGATAGTTTACCTGCTCTTAGTTTAACTTTGGTGTATAGTATCTGTCTAGAAAACCATCCATTTCCTCTAGATTTTTTCAGTTTTGTTGAGTATATGCTTTTGTAGTAGGATCTGATGATTTTTTTGAATTTCTTCCATTTCTGTTGTTATGTCTACCTTTTCCTTTCTGATTTTGTAAATTTGCCCTCTGTGCACTTTAATTAGTTTGGCTAGTATTTTATTTATCTTGTTGATTCTCTCGAAGATGCAGTCAGTTTTTGCTGATTTCTTTTTTATTTCATTCATTTGTATATAAGAAGACTACTGATTTTTATGTGTTAGTTTTGTATACAGCTACTTTTCTGGACAGGTTAATATACTGAAAGTGCTTCTTTATGGAATGTATGGGTCATGTATGTACATTACCAGGTCATCTGTAATTAAAGTAGTATTATTACCATTTGTGTGCTGCTTCTTGCACGCGCCTGACTTGCCAGCAAGAACGAACGCCACAATAGGATCCTTCCGCACACATTTATTGGGAGAGCTTGATTGCATAGGCGAAGAGACCCCCAAGCCCAGAACTGGTGCTGCTTATATAGGCCTAGAAGAGGCGTGTCTCACACCCGGATTGGTTGTGCTTGGGTTATGCCTACCACCTCATTTGCATGCCTACATCTGATTGGTTAACTTCTCTCTCATCTGATTGGTTAACTTGTCTCTCATCTGATTGGTTAATTCTCAAAACCTCATCTTGGCAAAAAAAAAAAAACTTTACTGCCTATGTATGCGTGGTGGCTAGCAGAAGCCAGTGCCACCCTGCAACGGCACATGTGGCTTCCCACACTGCTAAGTGTATTCATGCTTGCAAATGGAATATCTGTAATTATTCTAGTGCTTTCAATCTCTTTCTTTGATGTTTTATAATTTTTATTGTGCAGACACTTAAGCTCATAAAAAGCTTTACTTATAGGTTATTTTTTTCTTAAAGTACAATTAATAAAAGTTTTAAAATATATGAATATATGAAGGTGACCTTAAGGAAATCACTAAACATTGGGGAGAAAGTTAGGGCCTCAAGTGGCATCTCTTGTCACCAAATGAAGCTTCCAGTGCTGAGATCTGAGTTACATCTATTTGATTTGTTAGCCAAAGGGATTCCACAAAAAAACAAATTTACTGAGTCTCTTGCTAGGACAGGTTGTTCTCCACAATAGGACAGCAACATCTGACTGCTTAAAGACAACACATACACAATTCACTGAACATTCTAATGTCCATTAGTTACCTACATAGAGAGCCTTAACCCATAATTTACACCATCTTAAATAGAGGAAAATTTTCTGCATACTATCAAAAGAGAAAATAACCAACCCAGTAAGAAATCATTTATCTACAGTTGTGTACTGCCTACAAGACATGTTAAGGAAATGGTGGAATGAAGCTTATGGAATAATCAAACAATATATTCAATTTGACTTACAGAACACTCAATAAGATGGAACCCATTCAGGACACAGCTTATATAACCAAGAAACTGAGAGAATAGCCCAATGACCTGGGGCAAAATCAAATTATACTGGTCTAAAAAAAGTCCTAATGAAAACTGCATAGTATTGGAATAAAAATAGGCATGCTGATTAGTGGAATCAAATCAAAGACAGAGACATAAGGAGGACTTAAGGGGATATAAGGATCTCTCAGGGAAGGGGAAGTACAATAATTTTTCAGGTAGATGGGAGGTGGTTGGGATTGGGAACAGAAAAAATAAGATTGGGGTAAGGAAGAAAATAATTTACTGAAGTTAGGCAGCATTTTGAGGTAAAATCCCTGTGGTGTGGAAATCTTTTGCAACAGAAACTGTAAGGAACCTACAAGATTAACTCCAGCAATGACAGCTAGTTTTGGAGGGACACTATATTTGAACTGGCCATGTTCTGTAACCAGGAAAAGTAGAGAGATTGTGGTACTAACCAAAGCCACAATGCCTTCTAGTACAGGTTGTCCTGCCTGCATAGTGTGCTGGGACTAGAGCCTAAAAAAATTTTACATCAAACAGACCAGAGACAAGACACCCAACAACTGAAGGGAGCAGATGCAGAGTTCTACAACTTAACATTTGGCAGAACTTATGGAGTCCTGTTGAAAGGGGAGGAAGGAAAAGAGGAACAAGAGGTGTCAGGGATATACAAGGACAACATGACCCACAAAAATCAATTGACTGGGACTCATAAAACCTTGTAGAGATCAGGGAGCCTGTAGGAGTATGACCTAGGTGTGTGTGTGTGTGTGTGTGTGTGTGTGTGTGTGTGTGTGCGTGTGTGTGTATACACATTAATAGCTTGGTGTTCTTGTGGGAATTCTATCAGTGTGAGTGGGACTGCTCATGTCTTGTTTGGTTGTGGAATCCTTTCCTGCTACTGAATTGCTTTGTCTGGCACTGATATGATGGTATATGCCTCTTCTTATTACAACTTGTTATGTGGTGTTTGGTTAGTGCACCTGGGTAGTCTGCTCTTCTCTGAGGGGAGGATAACAGAAATGAGGAAACTTCAGTAGGGAAATAATATAAGAGAAGAATTTTAAAGAGGAAAATAAATAATAATAATAACACACTGATAAAATAACCCCTAGTGGTATTCTACTATACTCATAGATCAGGGCCTTGTTCAGGCTTAGTCAAAGAATCTTCTTCTTGCAGAAGATGGGAACAAATATAGAGACCATAGCCAGACATTATGCAGAGTGAGAGAACTTGAGACACTCAGTGCTAAAGGAGATATCTCCATTAGATCTCTCTCCTCAGAGCTCAGAGAACCCTGATGAAGAGAAGGAAGAAAGAATATAAGCGCCAGAGAGGAAGACACCAAGAAAACAAGCCCCTCTAAATCAAGATGAACAAATATCATAGTAAATCACAGTCTGAAGTAGTATGCACAGACTCTGTCTATATCTGTACCAGCGTTTCTGTGTTTATGTTATAGTTTCTAGGTTAGTGTTTTTACTGGATTCCTGAGTTTATGAATAAAGGAGATATCTGATTCTTGTGCCTTTTCTTAGGCACTTTTCCTTCTGGTAGTTTATCTTACACAATTTTGATATAAAAGTTTATTTTGACTTATTTTATTATGTTACATTTTTCTAAAAGTGAAAGAATGTATAAAAAAATAAATGAATGAAAACCTAGCAATTATGGGAAAGGATACCAACTAAACTGTCATTTATACTTCTGTGAGAGGAAAAATCAGTTTTCTCCAATTAAATGACAGTGGGTATATCTAATACACCAAGGCAGGCCTCAAGTTCAGAAATATCTCACAAACATAATGGATTCCACAGGGTTTTCATTGTTGTTGTGTGTTGTTATTGTTGTTAGAGTGTGTTTGTGTGTGTGTGTGTGTGTGTATATATATATATATATATATATACACATATACATATACACATACACATACACATACACATATACATATAATATACATACATACGCACACACACATACACACACACATATATGTGTGTGTGTATGTGTGTGTGTGTATGCCTTATTTGTTTAGAGTTTGGTAAGTTTGTTGTTCTTCTGTTCTGTATTAGTTCAGGGGGGAGTGGTGTCTTATTGATTTTGTTGTTGAATTGGGCTTTTGTTTGTGTGTTTTTGAGAAAGAACTTAAAGTTAGGTGCTTAGGCATGGGGAGATGATTTCAATTAACTTGGGAGATGGGAAGAAAAAGATCAAAATATATTTTTATAGTTATTTTAAATAATAAAAGTGTTATAAAACAGAAAATGGCTATATAACCAAGTAATCTGTGGATTCAATATAATAAAAATGAAAATTTCGATGAAATTGACAGTAACGGGAAGCCATCAAAAATTCATATGGAACCATAAATCATGGAAAGCCAAAGGAATCGCCAACAAAAGGAAAAAAAATAGGAAAATATCAAGATACATTATTTAAAATTGTATTAAAGGGTCATGTTAGTAAAAACAATATGCATCCTTCACCCAACACATAATCAGACAATTAAATGGCATAATGGAGTACAGGACCAAGAAATAACCCCTCACAGCTATGATTTTTGAGCTTTCATATAAAAGTGATATTAGTAGATAAAATTCAACATCTCCAAGAAATCCTGAGAAACCTAGATATCCACATACAGAATAGTAAAATTAAACCACATGTCTCTAATATGATACCCAAGTCAAATCAACATATGTCAAATGCCTTAAGAAAAGGCTGGAAAATCTGAAAATATTAGAAGAATGCATTGTGATACAGTTCAGGATATAAAAGATCCTGTGCAGAAGAGTAACAGAATGCATTTTATGTATGCGTGAAATTTCTGAAGAACATGAAAACTTATTAAATATATTTTAAAATGTATTAATAAAAAATGGCTAAGATGCATATGAATACAAGTTTCATATAATTAGCAGTCAGGAAAAATTAAAATAAAAATGTATGTAGAATCTATTTTAACCACATAGGAAGGCCTAGCAAACAAACAAACAAAAAATAATAGCAAATGTGAATAAGTATGTGAGCTATCTCTCACCTGTATGTCCCAGAAAGTATATATTAATATCCTGAAAGATAAACATTTGTATACGAAGAATGGGATGGTTTATATTTGTGAGTATGGGTAAATATGAAATCTATTTAATTGCAAATATCTATTGAAATCTTTTACTTCATACAATGAATATAAACCAATACAATCAAACGATGAAAATGTGATAAAGACTTAGAGAGTTTGAGAAGGGCAAGAATGTTGTGATGTGCTGGCCGTCTGTTGATCTATGGTCATGGGATCTGGGATTGTCTTCAAGGAAGGAAGGGTCCTAACAAATATCAGGAATGAGCATTTCAGGTGGAATTGCTAGCAGAGAAACATACATATAACACATGCTAGAGTACTCTGGAAGCTGAAGGACAACCATGTGTGAAAATTATAGAGGAAAACAAGACATGATAGTGCCTAGGGCAGGAGTCACTGCTGACTTTAGTAATGGTAAGTTATTAAGCCCATCATTGTTTTGGCATCAGAGTTACATTGTGAAATTTGTCATTTAGACAAAAGTATTTTTTCTGTTTGCTCTACCAAAAATAAACTATAGAAAAAAGTCTGTTGTCAATATTCATGATACAGGTTAAAACTGACAATATCTATAACAAGACTACCAAAATGGATATGAAAAATCCATTAGAATTTCTAGAAAAAGGTGTAAGCATTTTTGGAAAGGGAGATATGAGGATAGAGGAAAGAAAGAGAGGATAGTTCTAAAATATTTGGCTTTAATGGTGGTCTAAATTCAATACACCTTGGCGATGGGAAGAGGACTAAGAAGACAATTTGTTGGAATGCATTTTGAGATATCTGACCTATAAGTAGGTAGCTTTTGCATATATGGGTAAGACATGTTTTAGATCAACATGAATGTTGCAAGCTGCAGATCAGAATCTAATATTCAAAAGCTATAACTCTGTCTCAAAGTAGAATAGAATACTAAATTAAGAAAAGAAAGAATACTAAGCACTGGGGCATTTCACCACCACCAATTCTGAAAATTGACATGGTACGGAGAGGATATTTAACATGCGGAAAATGGAAGAAAATAATATACAAAGGTGTTCATGAAGTCAGATGGAGAAGCCTTCCAGCTACTGCTCAGTTGTGTCTCATAAGGATATGTTTTTATTTGAGACTGGAGTAGGCTATACTCACAAAATGCCATATGCCTCTAATGGATCTTCAAATATTTATGAAATAAACATTTTAGCTTATGAAACAAGATTTCAATCTGCACACTGATTTAGGAATAGGGTGTTGCAGGACATGGTAATTTTGATGACCCAATTTTATGGGTGAATTTAACTGTAGTTGTATGAAACAAAGTAAAGTAGTGGTGGACAGGTCACGTAAACTATTAGGGAGTTTTGTAAGAAAGATATACAAAGAAATGGGAAAAGGTGGACTGATCTGGAAGAGTATTTTTAGATGCTTTACACATTTTTAACTATATAATATTTGTCTGCATAAATATATATGTTCCATGTGTTTACCTAGCACCCAGGAAGTCAGAAAAGATCATCAAATACCAAAAGCTGTCCATATGGGATGTTCTAAGCTGTCATGTGGGTGGTGTATCTTTACAGAAGCAACTCTTAACTGCTGATCTGCAGCTCCCAAATATTTTATTAATGTTTTTACTCTTTTGTTTTTAATTGTTAGAATTAAGTCTATACTTTTTATCATGAATTTAATGGCTCATCAGAGAATAAACAAGAAAAGATAATAAGATAAGCTAGGGCAATCATCTTAACAAGGTAAAAATAACTAGTGGTAGTAAGTTTAACCTTTACTTTAGAGGTGTATTTTTGAAATGAAGTAGAATAGCACAGTAACAGGAAAATTAGGTTGGAAAGAAAGTGAAAACTGATAGATCATTTGGCTGAAAAATCAGAACTCAGAGAGAAGGATTCTATTATAGTGATACTTTTAGATTTGATGACTGGGGAACTGCTATTAATGAAATAAAGATAGAAAAACTTTTTAGCAATTAAGATCAGAAGAAAAAATTGGAGTCCAGTTAAAATGTTGAGTGAATACTAATTTGATTCAGATTTTCATTAGCATATACCAAAGTTTTATGAATGTGTGACTGAATCATGATAAGGAGTTTAAACCTGAAATAACAGTTCATAAGCTGATAAAACTTAATACTATCAAGCACTAAAGAATGATCAGTTAGTAATGGAAAAGGAGAATTCAGATTTTACCAGTGAAAAGTGTATATGAATGTTATTTATATTGAGAATGAAGCAATTTTGAACAAATTTTGATTAACCTGCATTATTTCACACATTTATATTTTTGTTAAAATGCTACTTGACATTCAGATATACACTGATAAATTTACACTTGTAGATTTCTAATCAAGACTGGTTGCTATCTCCAAACATTGCTTCCAGTTATATATCAAATCCATCACTTTCTCACCTACTCAGGGTCATGCTTCTGATATTCTTAATATTGTCTATGCATCAAGTTTCGCTGTATGAATGATAAATCTTCAAGTAGACATAACTGAGTTTGTTCCCATTATTTCTCTTTAAATGTATTTTACAAAATGACCAACAACCTTTCAGTTCCTAATTTAATACTTACCTGAATTTGATTTATCTGCAACATTTGATCCTATCAGCCGTGTGACACTTGAGTCTTTTGCTCATTATTTTCTGACTGTATCTTCTCTGATTTTTGTAGTTATAATTTCTGCCCTCATTTTTTCTGAATATATTGAGGTCTCCTATGATTTTTTGTTCATCCCTTGTCTTGTAATTTTTTCAATATTTTTACTTGTATTTTTTATTTGGAAATTGTTCTTCTCTTTTTACTCTCCATTATTCACCTTTTTTTTTAGTTTTCTTAATAATCATTTGCACTCTTTTTCTTTTTGTGCATGTATTTTTATGTAACTAATGCAATTTTAAAGCTTTAATTTTAAGCTATACATAATACTTAGAACCACATACATTTCTGTCTTAAGTAGGTTAGCTTTCACTGTGAAATTAATAAGTGGTTTTGTTGTCTCACAAAGTAGAAATGTTGAAAGTTTTATTTTTCCTGATTTTTACTGATTATATTTGACTGAAGCAACATTCACCAGTCTTGATTAGACAAGCAGAAAAAGGAACTTTTACAAAAGCATGCAATGACACAATGCTTTGACACAATACAAACTCTGAAGACTGCATAGGCACTTTATCCAGGACCCCAGTATAAAATACTTATGATGCATTCCTGTTATTGTTGGGTTTTTAGGTTGTCATTATTACCAAAGTTACATGTTTCGAAATTGAACTACAAAGTCTATAGTCTAGACTTTCAGAAGGACAGAGGAAATGCAGCAATGTATTCATAAAAGTCTCCTTTGACATACTTGCAACTAAATCATCACTCTAACTCAAGTTTATAATCAATTTTACCAATTTTAAATTATTGGAATTATAACCTTTATTTTATGTGTAGGTATATTTTTCATCCATGTATGTTTGTGCAGCACACGTGTTTTAGTGCCCCCTAAAGCCTAGAAAGGTGCATTGAATTCCTTGAGACTGGAGAATAGTAAACAAAGCTGAGGGTTTGGGGAGCTGAAGGGCTTCCTCTATAAGAGCAACTAGGCTTTTAAATGCTGAGCAGTCTCTTCAGATCTAATTCAAATTCTAATCTCTCAATGCCTTTAAGAGTTTATATTTTCTGCAAATGAACTTTTCACTATGAACAATTTGGAACTTTCAAGTGTGTGTGTGTGTGTGTGTGTGTGTGTGTGTGTGTGTGTGTGTGTATGTATGTTTACTTCCATATTTAAAATATACCACATACTGATATTTTTAAAAATAGTGTATTGCTATAAGTAGCAAATATCATTTGTTTTAATACATAATTTTACCTTTCCATTAGTTAGAAATTCTCTAACCTGACACAAACAGTATTACTAATATACTATTGTATTATATTTATATATTTTCTTTGTTATAAAGAAAATGTGTTTTGCTGTGTAGCAAAAACAATTTTCAATTTATCTTAAGCAGTCTCAGCAAAGAGGGAAAGATTACATATGCATGAAACTAAAATTAATAAATATCAGGCAAATAAGAAAAAAATTTTCAAATTTTACAGCAAAGTCAGAGCCATATAAATGCAAATTTTTACTATTTTATTTTAGATACAAATGTTTGTTGTTGAAAGTATACCTTATATCTTTATGGAAATAAACATTAGTAAAATTTTACAATGTTTTCCTGCATATTTATTAAAGTACATAATTTTTAGTGTGGTCATGAAAATTATACTTATTCATTTTCACTTCTAAATTTAGAGCTTGAATTCTCTAGTAGACCAGCCTCAACAAACATACCATGTGGACTACTCCATTTCAAACCATTAGTCAAAGTTAATCTCCCATCTCTTAGTGGCTTGTTTTAGGTATCTTTGTGCAGTGATAAGAAATATACCTAACATATCATGTGATTACATATAAATGATATGTTCACTTTGTGGCCTTAATTAGCCAATATACATTTATGAAATCTGTGTATAATCATAATTACCTAGGAGGTCTCATGTACAGAAACCTAAACTCCTTGCTGCTATCACTTCTCCTCCACCTGCTTAAAACACTCATGAATATTCTCCAGAGCCTCTACAGTCTGAAACTCTAATCTTTGTTATCCTTATTTACTCCTTCCATCTAAGCATTTTCCACAAATGTAATCATGAAGCATGATGGGTGCTTGAATCATTCAAATCCCTCCAATGGTGATTGGCCTTTACTTAAGACAGGAGAAAGTATGACTATTTTTGGTAAGAAGAAAGGACAAATTTCTGGTGCATGGGAGTTTATACTTTCATGACTGGAAACATTGTCACATACTTTCTGGAAGTTTCTGGTTTCAATATAAAGGAAAGCACAAAAAGCACATTGTTATAAAAATGATAAATGAGAAAATTCTGTTAGATTCCAGGATTTTTTCAAGATAAAGGCAACTGAAGAATGGGGAGGAAACCCCTACAGTGCTCTGAATCCATTTAGAGATTTTGCACAGTGCAATTTCAGCAGCAGCATTTGGGGAAATTGTTGGCATATGTAACACAACTTAGTTGTAAAGGCTATGCGATATGATAATGAAGAATGAAACTGAAGTTATCCGTGGAGCATAGCCAGGATATAGAAAGGAGGGAGTTTAAATGGACTCTGTCACTTATTTCTGTCTATTCAGTTTATCTGTCTATGAGTTAACATACTTATTCATAAAACCTCTTTTTACAAAGATTAAGCTAATCAAAATAGAAAAATGCTCTAAAACATAAGGAAATTAAGATGTAATAATGCATATGTTGTTTTATATACCCCAAACAACAACTATGAAGTGTGGTAACTTCTTTTATTTTAAAGGAATGGTTTTATTTAAAAGTTAACTTCAGTTGATTCATATAAAACTTATTAATCATTTACTCACCCCCCTCTCTCTCTAATTTTACCATTTTATAAGTCTTGCATGTGCCAATATAGATTATTTTATCATGTTTTAAATATTTTTCTGTCAGTCAAAAATCTCTTTTAGATAATCCTTTAACTTTCAACATATTTTATTTAATAAATTCAATGGTAATTTGCCCATTCTTCTTTTTATTAATTATTTTACTTGTTTATATTTCAAATGATATCCCCCTTTCTGATTATCCCTCTACAAACCCCTATCCCATCTCCCCCTCCCCACTCCCCTTTGCCTCTATGAGTGTACTCCCCCACCCACTCAACCATTCCCGCCTCACTCCTCTAGTTTCCCCCTATTCTAGGGTATCAAGCCTCCACAGGACCAAGGGCCTCCTCTCCCATTGATAACTTAAGCCCACTCTTATACATCTGCATATACCCACTCATTTTATCCAAAAAGAACTCCTTTTCCCCTAGCATCCATCAATTATCGATCACATCTCAGGTAAGTGTAATGATTAATGAGATAGTCTCTTGTGAATGGATTTAATCCAGACACATAATATAAATATAACAATAGAATGTAAATTACAATATTATACTTATTTGAGAATTGAGAAACTATTTCTTACAATCATAGATAAATGTTCAGGAATTCTAGTCTTCCTCACATGTGTGTTCTAATACAAACAACAGATACCTGAAACCACATAGCACTGAGTCCTACATATACTAGTAATTGGTCATCTATTGCTGGCCCACTGTATCAGTGGACTCTATATACAGATCAAAAACCGAAGTCAGATTGCAATATTTGAAAAACAAAAATGTCTTTCTACACATATACTGACTTCTGTTTCTTGTAATTATTTCATCAATAGAATAATCACTATTCATATAGTCTCTGTGATGTAGTATAAGTAACCTAGTAAGCCTGTGAGTGATGTGAACAGTTTACATGTGAGTGGTCTAGCATTTATATAAGTTAACACAAAACCATTAAATTGTTCACTATGTAAATACCTTGCACACCTGTCAGTTTGGGTTCATAAGTATTCTCTTATGAATATCATGGAAGGTAGATATTCATAAGAGAATACTACTGTAATTAAAGAACAATAATTATTCAACAAAATATATTGCATGTTAACGTATATTTCAAAAAATAGTAAGTTACCAAAATATCAGAATAGTGACACATGCTCAAAGTTAAATTTTCAGTTTTAAAATAGTTTGCCTATCAAGGAAAATATGCATGATAGAAAAAGCCTTGAAATTGGTCCTATGGATATCATGGGTAGTCATGTATGAAAGATCTAATAGAGCTTGATTTACAGATTAGGAATTATGAGCAGTCAACAATATTTATAAATATTTATTTATATTTATAGTCCAATAACATTTAACCAAAACTTTTCAATTATTATTTCTCTTGAATTTTCAATGTAATCTGTTCACACTGAGTTTATGGCAGGTAACTAAAAATCATGGAAGGTAGATATTCATAAGAGAATACTACTGTAATTAAAGAACAATAATTATTCAACAAAATATATTGCATGTTAATGTATATTTCAAAAAATAGTAAGTTACCAAAATGTCAGAATAGTGACACATGCTCAAAGTTAAATTTTCAGTTTTAAAATAGTTTGCCTATCAAGGAAAATATTTGTTCACTTACATCATTTCAATAATCTTGGATATTCCAAAAATTATCAAAACAGGTTTATTGGTAGGCATATTGGTTTATCCTTGCCTGACTGAAGATCCCTGGCTAGATTTCCTGCAAGCAGAAGTGTGTTTGTGAAGGTTAACTGTGAGCACCACTTTCTGAAACATTTACAGGTAGATGGAATTTTTAGGAGCATTCTGCTTAGCTGTTACTCCCTGAAAAGAATAAGAAAATGATGCAGTGCTCTTAGCTAACTCGTGATATTTTCAAATTAGCATTCCCCAAAGAGGAAAAATGGACTTTATAATGAAGATTTCCACCTTCGTCTAACGCTAACATGGGTGTTCAAGGCATAAATGCAAGCGAAGCTATTAAATCCCTCAGAGTTATCTAAAAGCAAAATGACTAAGGATAAGAAAGTTATGATACTATTTAAGTTTTATGCTCATGTATTTTAATGAAAAGTAGGCTGAGCTTTCATGATTAAGACTTGTAATAGAATTTTTAGGGCATAGAACATGTTTCATGCATAATGAGGTAAGCTGAATTTATTTGCTGTGAAGAGTCTACAAATGTGGAGGATATGAATAAGGATTGGTGCTAAAAGAGACACTTTACCTTTAGTTTGTGTTAATAGGACAAGTTGTTGTGTATCTCACAGCCACCACAAACTTTTATGCAGATGACTAATAGTACACCTCTAGTGGGCTACAATGATATAAGTATGTAAATGCTGTTCTTGAGTAATGTATAGAGCACAGACTGTGTGGTTTTTAAGAAGAATCCTGCTTGGGCACTGAACGCAAAATAGTGACTCAGTCCTACATGTGTCAGGAAGCTTTTCCAGACTCTGACCATGCATGTTTGAATAAAGATTTCCCAGCTTAATATAATAGCTATTGGTGACTTCACAGTCTCTATCTTTGGTTGGTATTTTAATAGCAGTATCTGTCTATATTTCTCAACCCAGTACTTCAGAAAGAAAAATTAAGATATTGTGCTGGAAATAGGAAATCCTGCTTTTCTCGACAATAAAAAAAAATAATAAATTGAGTATTATCTGATATTGCTTCTTTCATTTAATGGGAAAATAATAAATGCAGTTTTGCCACTTTTGCCTCTTTGTGTGTGTGTGTGTGTGTGTGTGTGTGTGGGTGTTTGTGTTGATGGGTGTGGGTGTGTAGGAGAAACAAATGTGAGTAGACACCAGAGGTTGACTCTGGTCATATTCATTGTCAGCTCTATTACTATTAAGAAACAAGGAAACAAAACAAAGAACATAAATAACAAACCAACCAACCAAGGTCTCTCATTGAACCTGAAAGCTTACTGTTTCTGCTACCCTGGCTGCCTTTGTGTACCCCAAATCCACCTGTACTTAACAACAAACTATCCTCTCAGTGCTGGCGTTGAAGACACACATCACTGTGCCTAGCTTTTAGGTCACACCAGCATTGAATTTAAATTCTTAGGGTTGTACTTTCCTTATCAAGACATCTCATCTCTATCCTATCCCTTTTTTATTACTAACTTTTGATGTCTATACTTTCTTTTTATTTATTAATCATTTTATTTGTTTACATTTTAAATGTTACCTACCTTCCATGTCTACCCTTCATAAACACCTCACCCCATCCCTCTCCCATTTGCCTCTAAGAAGGTGCTCCCCCACCCACTCCTGCCTCATCTTTCTAGCATCCCCTTTCTCTGGGGTATCAAGCCTACACAGGACCAAGTGCCTCCCCTCCAACTGATGTCAGATGATGTAGTCCTCTGTTACATATGTAGCCAGAGCCTTGTACCACCACATACATCTTCAGTTGGTGATTTATTCCCTGGGAGCTCTGAGGTGTCTGGTTAATTGATACTGTTGTTCTTCCTATGAGGTTACAATCTCCTTCAGTTCTTTTAGCTCCCCTAGTTTCAATTTTTTTTTCAGTATCTGCATCTGCCTTAGTCAGATGCTGGTAGAGCCTCTCAGAGGACAGTCATATTAGGCTCCTGTCTGTAAGCATATCTTGGCATCAGCAACAGTTTTGGAGTTTGGTGTCTGAGGATGGAATGGATTGCATGGTGGGGCAGTCTCTGGATGGCCATTCCTTCAGCCTCTGCTCCATTTTTGTTCCTGTATTTTATTTAGACAGGATCAATAGGCATTAAAAATTTTAGATAGGTGGGTGGCTCCATCCCTCCACTGAGGGCCATGTCTGTTTACTGGAGGTAGTCTCTTCAGATTCTTAAGGTTCTATCTTCCTATTGTTGGGTATTTCAGCTAATATCATTCCCAATGGATCCTGTGAACCTCTCATAACCCTAGTGACTAGGAATTTCTAGTGGTTCCCTAAGTCCCCCACCCCCAACCCCTACTTCTTTCTATTCATTTTCTTGGTCTTTTGGACTTCTCTCCTGTCTCTTCTTATACCTGGTCCTGCCCCCTATTTTTCCTCCCCATCTCTTCTCCCATCCAGAGCCCTCACTCTGTCTGTCTCCCATGATTATTCTGTTTCCCCTTTTAAGTGGGATTGAAGTGTCCACTCTTTGACCTTCCTTCTTGTTAAGCTTCATATGGTCTTTGAGTTGTATTGTGGGTATTCTGAGCTTTTGGGTTAATATCTATTTATCAATGAGAACATACCATGCATGTCTTTTGGGGTTTAGGTTACCTTACTTGGCCTATTTTCTAGTTCTATTCATTTGCCTACCAAGTTCATGAATTCATCATTTTTAATAGCTGAGTAGTACTCCATTGTGTAAATGCACATTTTCTATATCCATTCATCTGTTGAGGGATATCTGGGTTGTTTCCAGCTCCTTCCTATTATAAATAAGGGTTCTATGTATATAGTGAAGTAGTGAAGCATGTGTACTTGTTATATGTTAGACTATCTTTTGGGTATATGGCCAGAAGTGGTATTGCTAGGTCCTCAGGTAGAGCTATTTCCAATTTTCCATGAAACTGTCAGATTGATTTTCAAAGTGGTAGTACGAGCTTGCAATCTTACCAGCAATGGAGGAGTGTTCATATTTCTCCACATTCTCCCCAGGATCTGCTGTTGCCTGAGGTTTTAAAAGCCTTCAAGAAAATACAACATCCCTTCATATTAAAAGACTTAGATCAGAAACTCAAGGCACATACGTGAATATAACAAAAGTAATATATAGCAAGCCAACAGCCACATCAAATTAAATGGAATGAAACTTGAAGCAATTCAACTAAAATCAGAGACAAGACAAGGCTTCCTGCCCACTCTCTATTTATTCAATACAGTACTCGAAATCCTAGCTAGAGCTATTAGACAACAAAAGGAGGTCAAAAAGATACGAATTGGAAAGGAAAAAAGTCAAGGTGTCACTATTTGCAGATGATATGATAGTATATATAAAGGACCCCAAAAATTATACCAGAGAACTCCTACACATGATGAACAACTTCAGCAAATTGGCTAGATATATAATTAACTCAAAAAAAATTAGTAGTCTTTCTCTACACAAAGGATAAATGGACTGAGAAAGAAATTAAGGAAACAACACTCTTCGCTATAGTCACAAATAATATAAATTATCTCAGTGTAACTCTAACCAAGGAAGTGAAAGATCTGTATGACAAGAACTTCAAGTATCTGAAGAAAGAAATAGAAGACCTCAGAAGATGGAAAGATCTACCATGCTCATGAATCAGTTGAATTAACATAACGAAAGGGTTTTTACTTTCTTTTCCCAGAGACACTATCTCTGTTTTTAGCACATTGTTATATTCCACAATGGAATCATTTTCTAAGTGCAATTTATAATTATGTTCTTTCATTCTATTCTTGTCATAACACTAACATTACTCTATATTTTGCACTCATAAACATATGTCTAAATTATTTTGTTCTCTAGTACCTTCATGCTTCCCTGGGTCGGGAGAGTAGCCAAAGTGACCCCCCTCTCTTTAACAAAGTGACCTCCTTTCCAAACATTTAATTGATATTATATGATGATTATGTGTCTCTTTTCCAGAAAATCTATTTATTGCCTTTAATTATGGTATACAAAACAATTTATGATTAATTTTTAATTTTTATATTTTATCACCTATTCTCTCCCCTCTAAAGCTGAATTATATTAATAGAAACTATTAATAGTCAATATTATCTTTCCCCTCAATCGTACCTGGATGTGTAGGTTCTATTTATATTTTAATCACTTTATTTTACATTTTTATTGTAATATATTTATAATATTTTCTTCTTTCCTGCTTTTGAACTTTCTCATATAACCTTTCCTGATATCTTTAAATTTCATTGTAATGTTTTCACTGTTACATGCCTTTATAAATGTGTTATGTATATATGTATAATTATGTATAAGTGATTTTATATACTTTTCTATATCTTATAAATTCTATGAATTTTTATAATTAAAATATTTCTAAATAAAACCTGCTGAGTTTATATGTTACTTGTATGATTGATTTCAGGACTGACCATTTGGTATTAGATAACCAATTGGTGTGTGCCTCTCTGGGGAAGATAATTTCCACCTCTATCAATATTTCTTAGTTGCCTGTAGTTCTTTGTGGAGGTTGGAGTACCCATATTTTTTTCTCCTTGCACATTAGTATGTCTATTTTCTTTGATCAACTCATTTTAAAATAATTTATAATTTTATTTTTTAAATCATAATTACAGCATTTAATTCTCCCCCTTCCCCCTCCAAACATTCCTGTATACTTTCCTCCCCCATTCCTATATTTCAAATTTATATCCTTTTTAAAAATATTACATGGATATATATGTTTTCTGGCCTGACACTATATTTTCAGTTGGTATGATGTTTCCTTAGAAAGACTATTTCTTCTGATCTCAATATGTTTTTAGTATCCTGTTTTTTTTTTTTTTTTTTTTTTTGTCTTGAGTTAAGCATTCATGAGGCCGGCCCCCCAATGCCTTTTATATGAGAATGCCTATGGACACCATACCATTTGCAATGTTAAGCATAGTAACATCATTTATCAGGTAAATCATAAATAAATTTTAATCTTCAGTTGATCATTTCATATCAGTAGTCTTTGAAATGAGGAGCAAAAGTCATGTGGGAACTTCATCTATCAGTAATTGCATTTGCCCTTGCTGATACCACTGGAATTTGTGTCATGTGGATAATTGTAAACCAGGTAACCTTTTAGAGGTGGCTTTCTGTAAAGGTTGACTCTTCTATAAGTCTGATTAAGTATCCAAGGAATAATTAAAATAGTGAAAAATGTCTGTCTTTTTGATATTTTTACATTTTGCTAAATTCTGTGCAAGCACATGCTAAGTATTTAGGAAATGATTGGTTCTATCTCAACCAGATAGATTTATTTTAAATTCACATAATTTCTTTATTGTTTATTTGTTTAAATTATTATAATGTAAGTGATTATCCAATCAAAATTATAACAAATAATATACAGTATTCGAAAGAAAAGTTTTAGTATGCTTTTTAAGGTATCTAAATGTAATAATAAACAATATTTAAATGTTCCTTAGATATAATTCTGAATCACAGGATGATTATTTTCATATGTATGCAAACATGTTCTGTGGAAAAGAGCTTTTTACAATATTAGGATAAATTTTTATATTGAGAACAAAAATTTATAAGTGTTTCTTTTCGCATAAGTGTGACATAAGAAATAATTATTTAATATTTGTTGTGAGTTAGAGTGAGAAATCCCTTGTCTCAGAACAGAGTAAATAAAGATACATAGAGAGTATCACATAGGTAGTAAACATATGGCTTTAGCTTCCTTAGCTCAGTTGTCTACCAAATGTTCTAACTATAGTATGTAAAATTATGTAACATAATCAGAACCTTTCATAAGGTTCTGATTGGAGCATGCAAAAATTTACATTCTAATTTTCTAGTTATCTAGGTTTCTGCAAATGACATACTATTAAAAACCTGGTGGAAAGGTCTGCCTTAAGGTTATACATCCCATAGCTCTTGATAATATTCGGTTTCCAAATTGAAATAACTTAATTACAATCTCCAAGGATCCATTTTCAGAGTAGGTGCAGCTGTTGCATTTTCTTTTTTAGAAAGACAATTATAATTACAGGCAACTTGCTTAAGAAGATGGAATTAATAATGCATTGCAATTTCAGAGAGAGAATAAAATGTTGGTTCATGTATGAAAAAGATCCAAGTAACGGCAGACCAAATCTTTCTGTACATGCATGTGAGCTTTAAATTGTTTTGAAAATTGCACAAAAATGTCTATCAGTAATTTCTTAGAGGATGAGTCACGCTTTTACATGTATCTTCTACGTATCAGGCACTGTCAAAGACAGTCACAATATTTAGCAAGATGATGCAAACAGTAGCAGTAGGACATGTAGAAACTCTTCCAAGAGAGGAGAACTGGAAGTTAGCAGAAGCTGTTTCTGCCATAATCTAATAGTTTCTTGATGAAATCCACTTCCCATTTGCAGGGTCTTAGTTTTATAAATTTTTGGATTAACTTTTGATAAAAGAGTAATTTGACATATGTATGTGTGTGAACTACATGTATTCCTGTAGCTGTTGGAGCTCAGAAAACGGAATCATATTCCCAATTCAGGAGTTTTAGGTGGCTGTATGTGCTGTAACCAAACCAACGTCCTCTGCAATAGCAACAAGTGCTCTTTCCTCCTGAACCACTAATTCAGTCCTCAAGTTTATTTTTTCCTCAGTCCAGATGCTTTTAATTAGTACTTTATATTGAGTCTATATCTAATGTTCATGGTTTATTTTTAAATTCTATTTAATCTTTATTTTTTACACTTCAGATTTTATGTTCCTCCCTGTCCACCCTCTGACTGTTTCACATCCTGTACCTCCCCCTTGTTTCCACAAGAATGTCCCCACCCACCACCACCACCACCACCACCACCACAACCACCACCACCACCCCCCCCCATCCTACAAGACTTCCCCACTCTCTGAGGCCTTCAATCTCTTGAGGGGTAGGTGAAACATCCCTGATTGAACCCAAACCTGTCAGTCCTCTGCTGTATATGTGTTGGGGACCTCATACCAGCTGGTGTATACTGCCTGTTTGTTGGTCCAGTGTTTGAGAGATCTCAGAGGTCCAGGTTAATTGAGACTGCTGGTCCTCCTACAGGATCTCCTCCTCCTCAGCTTCTTCCAACTTTCCCTAATTCAACCACAGGGGCCAGCAGCTTCTGTCCATTCCAGAAGACTGGAAGAATAAAAATAAAGCATGCAATGGATAGAGTATGGGCAAAAGGACACCTGGGAAATAAAAGTGAAAAATAATTTGGGGGTTGCAGGAAGAGGCAGGAGCCATTATAGATATGCTTTTTTTTTTTTTAAAAAAAAAAAAAAACTTGGAACTCAGAAAAGCAGGAAGTTGCCAGTGAGATTTTGTAGCAACTGCATCCACATATTGACTTCTATAGCAAGTATATTCCTTGTTAAGGAAATAATTTCTCAGAGCTCCTTAACGTGTTTTTGTTTTTTATTTGTTTTTGCCTAAGCTTTTCTGAGAGTTGGCCTCCTTTCTAGGTTGCTGTAAGGTCTGTTGATATTATAGGGGGAAATGGAGAGATTTCATATTACCAGGGGTGGGTGAGGCATTTAAAATGCTATGCTTTCTTGCAATAATAAGTCCTAGAAAAAGTTCAAAAATTTCAGGACATTGGAAAGTAAATGAGAGGGTATGTAGAGAAAAAAGGTGGGAGAAAAAACTGTTAGAACTAATTATATTTTCAAAAATGAAATATATGCCATTCTTTAATTTACAGCCAGAAATAAAACAAGTAGCCCATTATTTTTATCACAATGTATGTAATAGTGTGGATTAAACAAATTAAACAAATAATTTAGAAAAGGAAAATTCATTCTACTACTATGAAAATTCTGGACAATGAAATATGTATATTATTGGTTATTTGCATCTGAGGGAGGCTGTTTATAAAAATATATAAGACAAAAAGTCCTTAAGCTATTTTTTTCCTCACTTCTCTTACCTACCACCTTCTTGTATGAAATGTGGTAGTGACACCAGAAAGGTGCTAATATTCTTGTTGCAAAAATGAAAAAGATATAATTACATACCAAAAAGGGCCTGGGAAATGAATTTACACAGACTATTTCAGTGGCTTAATTAAACAAAGGATGATTCTCACAGGGTCAAGTCAGTTGTAGAATCAGCTCCTCTCTCAGGCTATTATGTTGTAAGCAATAAATCAGGATATAGTCTATTGCTTTCTTGTATGTATAACTGCTTTAACTCAGGAAAACAGGAAACAGAACCTGGAGGTCATAAAGGGGCTTGTCAGACCACAGCTTTAAAGCGGTTCCTGTCTTTTCACTTTTGGTATTTGGTATAACTACTCTTATAAATGTTCATAACTGCAAGGAACAGAAAATCAGTATACAATGTTCTTAAGAAAAGAAAGATGTGGAAAGACACACTAGTGCACTCCCTCCCATATTTTGAGCAGTTGTACCATCTCTGTGTTGCTAACTTATTATCTTGCTATATTAAGTCACATATATTATATGGGTGTGCTTGTTTGTGTGTGTGTATGTGTGTGTGTATGTGTGTGTGTGTATGTGTGTGTCATGTGTATGTAGGTACTTGACAGAGGTTAGAAGAATAAGTCGCATAATGTAAATGAGGAGTTACACATAATTTTGATCTGCCAGATGTGAATAGAAACTGCATAGTGTGCAAAATAATTAAATAGGTCCTTCCTTAACTACTGACTGGGCTCTTCAAGCCACAGGGCTGTTTAATTTAATACCAGCCTCTGCAGGACAGAAATGAGCAGATCCCAAAAACTACATAGTAATCTACATGTTAAGTGAGATAAACTGTCGATAAATAAATAAAGGAATAAATAAATAAATAAATAAATAAATAAATAAATAAATAAATAAAAAAGAAAGAAAGCAATTGAGAAAGAAATCTAGATGCTGAATCCCTGGGTTCTATATGCACCTACATGGTAAAGCACATCTACACTTGCATATAGAACACAAACAACACATACACACCTAGAAAGAGATGTACACTCAAAAAGAGATGCAGTTAGGGAGAAAGAGGAAGAAAGAGAGAGAGAGAGAGAGAGAGAGAGAGAGAGAGAGAGAGAGAGAGAGAGAAAGAGGGGTGGGAGGGGGAGGGGGAGTGGGAGAAGTAGAGAGGCTGAGATTAGTTTACCTACATAAGAGTTAAAATAAGTAGGGAACTTTTATTTAAAAAGGTAGCATCAAAATTGAATAGGCATTGAAATACAGAAGAATGTGTTGTTCAAAACTTGTATAAGGTGAGAACACAGAAGGTAGCCGTACACTGATATGTTCATCTTATTCACTATTGTGTCAGACAAATTCCCAAAGAAACTTTAGAATAGCCTAATTTATACTTCAGAAATAATATATTCAGTGTTGAGAGTTAGGAAACAGTAAGATTTATCTTTGTTTTTTTTTTCAGGAGAGTAGGAACTTTTTACATAAAACAATATTTGTCTTCTGTACTTTCTCTTTTACTTATTGTTAATAATACTATGATATATAATTTTTAAAGTTGAGCATATCAAGAATGAAAACTGAATCTGATTGGCTAAATATGCACTAGCTGATGTGTATTTGTTGGCAATAATCATAAGTGTTAGTGGGTATAATTTGTTTATTTTTTCTTTCATTTATTAAATTATTTACTTTTTATCCCAATTGTAGCTTCTCCTTTCTCTTCTCCTCACAGTCCCTCTTTCTGCCCTCCCCTTCCTTTCTCCCTAGAGAAGGGGAGGTCTTGGCATAGCAAGTTACAATAGGACTAGGAGCATCTTCCCCTTTGATGCTAGATAATGCAGCCCAGTTAGGGGACAGGGATTCAAACGTAAGCAACAAAGTCAGAGGCAGTCCCAATTCCTACTGTTAGGAGTTGCACAAGACCAAGCTGCAAATCAGTTCCATATACAGAGGGCCTAGGTCCATCCCATGCACAGTCTCTGGTTGGTGGATCAGTCTCTATGGGCCTCTTCGGTCTCAGGTTCTTGATTCTGTAGGTTTTCTTGTTTTCTTTTTCCCACTCTTCCATAGAATTCCCTGAGCTCTGTCTAGTGTTTGGTTATGATCATCTATTTCTGACAGTTGCTGGCTGAAGAATCCCAGATGATAGTTTTGCTAGGTAGGCGTACATAGCACAATATCATTAATAGTTTCAGGGGTGGGCTCTGTCTCTTGGCATGGGTCTCAAGTTGGGCCAATCATTGGTTGGTCATTTCCTGAATTGCTGCTCCATCTTTGCTGGTGCTTATCTTGTAGGGCAGGGAAAATTGTCGGTTGAAGGTTTTGTGGCTGTGTTGGTGGCTGCATCCTCCATAAAATCTCTTACCTGATAACAGGAGGTATCCATGTCAGATTCCATAACCCCATTGCTAGGATTCTTATCTAAAGTCACACTCATAGGTTCCAGGGAGTTTCAACTGTCCTGGGTTTCTAGCTTGTCTCAGATGCTACCCTGACAAATTCCAGTTCTTTCTCATTTCTTCCTCCCCACACCTGATTGCACTTTTACTCTTCCTATCTACCTCTGATCCAGTTCCCTCCATCTATCAACATACAATGTCTATGTTATTTCACCTACTCATTGAGATTCAAGCACTACCCCCACCCACTCTAGCCCTATCCTTGTTACTTAGCTTCTTTGGGTCTCTTGGATTTTAGCATGGTTATCCTGTGCTGTATGACTAATATCTATTTTATAAGTGAGTACATACCATTCTGGGTCTGGGTTACCTCACTCAGATGACCTTTCCTAGTTGCATCCAGTTTTATGATGTCATTGTTTTTAATAGCTGAGTATTATCCCATTGTGTAAATGTACAACATTTTCTTTATCTATTCTATTTCTTTATCTATTGAGGGATATCAAGATTGTTTTCAGTTTCTGTCTATTAAAGATAAAACTGCTTCAACTTTCCCATTATTTAGTTTGCTGTATGATGTTAAGAGATATTAAGGAAAAGTGGTTGTTGCCTCCTGTTATTTTTGTTCCTAGAAGTGGAATTATGTTTGTGTAGCTATCTTCTTTTGGGTTTGTTGAAAGAATATTACTTTCTTGCTTTGTCTAGGGTGTAGTTTTCCTGCCTGTGTTTGAGTTTTTGTTTGTTTGTTTGGTTGGTTGGTTGGTTGTTGGTTTTTGTTCTTTGTTGTTGTTTGTTTGTTGTTTGTTTGTTTTCAGAAACAATGGTAATTCAGTCTCTGGGCACAACAACTAAAACCCAATCTTGTAAGCCCAATTAAATCTGATTCCTCTGGTGGTGAATCCTGACAGATCCACCATGCTATCCCCATCCCAATAGGCTCTAACCCTTTCCTCCTTCTCTTCCTCCATCCAACCCCAAAGTCCTGCCCACTCACCCAGCGATTGGTTCCTTTATTCATTAGGGGTTTAATTCATAAGAAGTCACCTGAGTACCTAAGTCTGCAGCCACTCCCAGAGAGTAGAATTAGCATCAAAATACAACCAGCATCAGGCCCATCCACACAACACTTCCTCCTTTCTCTTCTAATAAAAAAAAAACCAAAATCTCTCAAATATAAATAGAGCACAACAATTACCATTTTGTAATTTATAAGATATAAGATAGATCTAACACCCAATCCATAATTTATGCCCTTAAGATAGAACACTGTTCTCTATCCTAACTTAAAGGATTTATAACTTTACACCTGACTTATGTCCTGACTTTAGATTGTATGCCATCTGAAAACCATCCTCTTAAATCTGTTCTCTCAATGTAAATAGCCTGGATTGGCTATGAGACTATAAAGTAGTCTTTCAACCCCACTAGAAATCTGAGAATGACCAATATAAACTGAAAATATATAGTAAGCCTAACACGGCTTCTAGACTGAGATAAATTGTAGAGAAGCTGCACACATAGACAGCCCCAGTAAGTCAGGAAGATGGAGCACCTTCTTTAGCTTTTTGGGCCAGGATTATCTGACAGACCTTGAGAAACAGGTAATTAAGGACTAGCCCATTCTGTCTCGGCAGAACTAAGCTGTCCTAATCTGTAAATTGTGTCCCTTTTCTGGACAGTACGGGTCTGCTGGAGAGATTGGAAATTTCTGCCCAGCAGCAACTTAGCCACAAATATACAGCTTCACCTGGAGGTAAGATACTCAGTTGCTTCTTTGAATCCATGAATGGGAAGCTGTTAGGAGTAGATTTGTCTCAACAAGTGAATAAATAACATTAAATGTCATGTTCTGTGGATTTCTGGCGTTTTGGATAAACAGTCTGTCTAGGTAAAGTAATCCGGACTGTTCTCCATGAACTACTCTCAGCGGTTTCTAATTAAATACCTGAAAAGACCCTAGCAATAAACACAGACCCATGATTTTGCTATTTGGAACTTATCTTACAGGTTTAAACATCTCAGATCAGTTTATAATACCAGGTATAGAAGGATTGGGTCTAAGCCCTGTATTTTAAAATTTTTATATCAATAGAAGAAATTTATACCAATGAAAATCTTAAATTTGCATCAAAATAAATTCTGTACCAAAATAAGAAATTATGACTTCAACTTAGTAACAATTAAAAAGATTTCTACCAAATGAGATTATGGCTATGCAATCAATTCTAGCTATTCCTTTCTGTTCCAATTATGATCATTTCTATATTCCCTAGAAGGAAAACCTATAATAACCCCTTCCAGCCCCCAAATCCAGGGAACTGGGGCGATGCCTCTTCATAACTTCTTCAAGCTGAATATGGGCATTGAGTTATTTTGAAGCGGTGAGGGGGAAGGGTAGTGAAATGACAACACCAATGATTGACTCAGTCTCTGATGTCTGTGTCTTGACTGGATTGGGCTGAAAGTCCAGGACATCAGAAGATCAAGCAGGTCAGTTCAGCATAGCTGAGGAGAAGATTCACCAACGCTGTATATTCTGAAATATAAAAATCTCAAAATAAAATTTTAGTATCATCAAGATATATTTTTTGCTTGATTCTCAGAAATTTAGTCCTCTGAGAGTCTCCCTTCATCATATCTTACCCATATAAGGTATATAGACACTAAACATGCAAAGAAAATAATCTATTTCCCAAATCAGCATATTATTGAGCCAGTAATGAACATGAAGGAATATCTTAGAGGTGACTGACTAGACTACAGCAGCTTCCTCTGTCTACCCAAGTTCCTGAAACCAACACACATTACACATGTTTTATACATAAAACCCTTTATTTATAACTCTCTCCCAGAGGAATAGTATAACTACAGACCTCAAAATCATACACATTTTGAAAATTAAAACAATCCAAAACAAATGAAGTAAACTAAAATACTTTATGTGCCTATTTTGGGGCCTTATCTATTTAGCCAAGCAGGAATAAAACCCACGATTCTAGTGGAGCCCATATATTAGACAGAAGTTGAGTATCCTGTGAGGTGTATAAAGGAATTTTCATACCATCTTACTGTTCGGCTCTCTGCCTAGAGCAGCCATCTTGTAATACCATTTATCTGTTTGGCTCTCTGCCTGGACCCACAGGCATATTTTATTAATATCTGTATAATGTCTATCTGTTGATCTCTATACCTGTAGCCACAGACAATAAAATAATACCTGTGCATAGCAGGCAATATTATCACTGCCTCTCTACTCTAGAGTCAGTGACTAATTTTTCCTATCCTTGTTCCAAACTGAGGTAAAAATCCACCACCATGTGATTTAGACAGAATCTGTATATAAATCTACCCTAAAAGTAAATAATCCCAAATTTAAATTCACAGTTCAATCCCTCTGCCCTAAAAAGTAGGCAAGTTCTTTCTTCTTCTAACTCAGAGCAGCCTGCCATTCCCCACAGCAGGGGACCTCAGGGCTTTTTGTTGTTTCAAATCTCGATGCTAGAGTCACGTGACTCATCTAGCGATACCTTCCTCTTACTTAGAAAATGAAACTTTAACTCTCAGGCTACTAATCTTAAATTCCTAGTGGATTCGTGCCCAACACATCGATTTGCTACTCGTTGGAGGAAATATTAAAAAATGACCAACAAACTTCCCGCACTACTGCTAGGCACCACAACACTTTGCCCCATGGGGCTGACCACCCATTCACTGGTGAGCAATGGTGGATCCATTATTTTCTAGTGGAG
Organism: Mus musculus; assembly: GCF_000001635.26. Classification (NCBI taxonomy): domain Eukaryota; kingdom Metazoa; phylum Chordata; class Mammalia; order Rodentia; family Muridae; genus Mus; species Mus musculus. Next base: position 48,423,783 of record NC_000081.6, on the reverse strand, counting down.
ACTGACGGAACTACACCATTTCTCCACCTAGCTTTCTAGGTTCCCATTTGGCAGGTCATTACCATACCAGCCCCATGCTTCAAAGCCCCTGTGGCCTTTGTGGTGCAGATCAGGCAAACCCACACTTTGCCATGGTACCTTTCTCTTTGGAACCCAGTCAAATCATTGGGAGAAGAAAAACGTCACACAAACTTAGCTCAGAAACGATGGTAACTCAATCTCTGGGTGCAACAATTAAACCCAATCTTGTAAGCCCAATTAAATCTGATTCCTCTGGAGGTGAATAATGACAGATCCACCTTGGTACCAGGAAACTCTAGCAGCTACATCTTGCCCTTATGCTATCCCCAGCCCCAAAGCCTTGTTGGAAGGTTTTTTGTTTTGGGTTTTTTGTTTTTTGTTTTTTGTTTTTCCCTTTGTAGGGCTAGATTTGTGGAAAGATATTTTGTAAATTTGGTTTTGTCATGGAATATCTTAGTTTCTCCATCTATGGTAATTGAGAGTTTTGCTGGGTATAAGTACACTGGGCTGGCATTTGTGTTCTCTTAAGGTCTGTATGACATCTGTCCAGGATCTTCTGGCTTTTAATGTCTCTGGTGTAAAGTCAGGTGTAATTTTGATATGTCTGCCTTTATATGTTACCTGACCTTTTTCCCTTAATGCTTTTAATATTCTTTTTTGTTGTTGTTGTTTTGTGCATTTGGTGTTTTGTGCATTGGTTATATGATGGGAGGAATTTTCTGGACCAGTCTACTTGGAGTTCTGTAGGCTTCTTGTATGTTCTTGGTTATCTCGTTCTTTAGGTTAGAGAAGTTTTCTTATATAATTTTGTTGAAGATATTTACTGGTCCTTTAAGTTTGTATTCTTTGCTCTCTTCTATACCTATTATCCTTAGATTTGGTATTCTCATTCTATCCTGGACTTCCTGGATGTTTTGGGTTAAGAGTTTTTGCATTTTGCATTTTGTTTGACTTTTGTGTCAATATTCTATGTTATCTTCTTCACCTGAGATTCTTTCTTCTATCTTTTGTATTCTGTTGGTGATGTTTGCATCTATGACTCCTGATCTCTTTCCTGGATTTTGTATCACCAGAGCTGTCCCCCTTTGTGGTTTCTTTATTGTTTCTATTTCGATTTTTAGATCCTGGATGGTTTTGTTCAATTTCTTCACCTGTTTGATTGTGCTTTCCTTTAATTCTTTAAGTAAATTTTGTGTTTCCTCTTTAAGGGCTTCTACCTGTTTAATCGGTGTTCTCTTGTATTCCTTTAATGGAGTTATTTATGTCCTTCTTAACGTCCTCTATATCACCATGAGAATCTTGCTTTTCTGGTGTGATGGGTTATCCAGTACTTGCTTTGGTGTGAGAATTAGGTTCTGATGATGCCAAGTAACCTTGGTTTCTGTTGTTTACGTTCTTGTGATTGCCTCTTGCTGTCTAGTTATCTCTAGTGCTACCTATCCTAGTTGTCTCTGACTGGAGCCTGTCTCTCCTATGATCCTGGTTGTGTCAATACTCTTCAGAGTCCAGCTGTCTCTGGGATCCTGTGGTTCTTGGATCCTGTGATCCTGAGATCCTTCAGCCCTTCCCCTAACTCTTCCATTGGGGTCCCTGGTTGACTGTAAATACCTGCATCTGTCTTAGTCAGTGCTGTCATAACCTCTTAGAGGACAGGCATACCAAGCTCCTGTCTGCAAGTGCATCTTGGCATCAATAGTTAATTGTATCTTCTAAGCCAGAGATTCTTGTATCTTCTATCTCTTGCATTCTGTTGGTGATGCTTACATCTGTTTGGTTTTTGTTGTTGTTATTTTGTTTGTTTTGTTTTTTAACCTTTGATTTCCATCTTCAGAACTCCCTCAGTTTGTATTTTCTTTAGTGCTTTTATTTTCATTTTCACATCTTGAATATTTTATTCATTTTTTTCATATACTTGATTATACTTTCCTGTATTTCTTTAAGGAATTTATTCATTTTTACTTTAAAGACTTCTATAATCTTCATAAGATTGGATATCCAGGTATTCTGTAGTATTTATAGCTGAGTTCTTGTGGTGCCATATTGTCCAGGCTCTTGTTGATTTTGTTCTTTTGCTGGCCTTTAGCCATCTGGTTACCCCTGGTGCTGGTTGGCCTCCAGGAATGCAGGCAGAGTTGTGTGCCAGGAAAATGGACTGCAGGGGCTGGATTCCATTTATAGCCGTTAGGTTGCCTTTAAGGGAACTTGGCAGGCAAGGGATTGGGGAAAAGGGGTTTAACCTGGTTGTCCCTGGTGCTGGCAGACCTCCAGGAATGCAGGCAGAGCTTTGGGCCAGAAAATCAATTTGTTCCTTTTCTGTTGCTAAAAACCTATTTATGTTCCTTGATTCCTTATTTACACTTTTCTTCTCTGCTTAAATAACATTAGCAATGAGCCTGAAATCATAATTCATTAAATGCTCGATTTTTGTCTTCCTTACTTGAAATAGGAAGGTCATTACCAGCCAAATTTTATAGTTATGAATTTGTGAAAGTTATATTATATTAGGGTTTTTTTTTTCAGTTTACTGGCACAAAAACACGAGTTATGGAAATCTAGCAGACATCTAAAATTTGTTATTTCATAGCAGAGAGTTACTGTTGTGAGACAGGCTGCCAGTTGACTTATAAACAGGCATACAAAATCAATTGTTGGCACAAACCTAACATCTGTATCAGTTTCACTAATGGAGATAGATAGGGAATATGTAAAAACTGGTATATAGCCTTTAAGGCATATAATTACTCCTTTAAATTTGAAAAATGGGGCAACTCTATATCTGACCAATCACAGGTATCACTATTTCTCTTTTAAAAAAATGCATTATGAATCAGTGACTCATATGCTCAAATGACCATATTAATCCTCACCTCACAGGAACATGAAAGTGCTTATCAAGAGTTCAATTAAGTATATAAAATTTATTGAGTTAAATATATCCCTAAAATTTTCAGTGTTGATGTTCCTGGAGAGTTAGTTTTATATAAGAAAAGGATCTTCAATTTGAAATCATTAGCTTTGGCCCAATAATAACATACCTGGGTTCCTATAAGAGAAGATAGGGAAACATATTTACATGGTCATATATACCAAAGATTTCCATCAAGCTCTCAGAAACTAGAGGTATTTTCTTTTTCTGTTTGTTTGTTTATTTGTTTTTCTTGTTTTTTTGTGTTTTGTGTTTTGTGTTTGTTTGTTTGTTTTTGTTTTTCCAGATAGGGTTTCTCTGTATAGCCCTGGCGGTCCGGTCCTGGAACTCACTCTGTAGACCAGGCTGCCCTCAAACTCAGAAATCATTCTGCCTCTGCCTCCCAAGTGCTGGGATTAAAGGTTATGCCACCACTGCCTAGCTCAGAGATATTTTCTAACAGCCTGTAGAAGAATGTGATCTTGTAGACGCCTGTGTTTTTTAGCCTTTAGAACATGGACAATGGATTTTAGCATTTTTCACCACATCTTCTTACAGTAGACCCAGTATAATATATAAATATTATAATATAAGCATAATATATAACATATAATATATTTATATATAAATGTTTGCATATATATACATGTATATAATACACAGTTATATTTATTAGTTATTATATATTTAAAAAATTTTTACATATAGGAAAAATATATATGTGCCATAGCCAAAGTCAAAAAAACTAGATAAAGATTATATGTGTGGATTAAGAAAAATATAATTTTAAAAAAGTAAAATAAAATGCAAAGTGTTTAGACAGGAATGGGCACAGTAAGCAAAAGACTGTCATTATTACTATGGCAATGTTTTGTTCCTGGTCTTGTTAATACTGTAATAGGTTAAAATACCCAAGCTAAATGACCTTTCTTTGAATTATATAATGCTGTCATATTCTACTGTACTGACTTGAAAAACTTATCTTTTCTTTACTGAAGTTTCCCACACTTTAAAATTAGTGCAGTAATGCTACTATGTAAGAATATTAGTCTATATAATAGAGATTTTCCTATGCGCTCACTTTTCATCCTTAATACATTTTGCATCTTTCATCATTGTTGCTCTTATTTCAGATGTTTGAGTTATCCAACTATCGTCTTGGTATTTGTGACAGTCCTGATTTACATTACCCTGGATTTTACCTATAAATAATTGCTTATTACCAAAAGATCACACCCCTCCCCATTTTAGCTTACTTCACAGCAAAACCAGGGTGTTTTACAGAATGTATATTAATGTTTTTCATCTTATTTTCCCTGAAACATGATTTCTCTTGAATAGTTTGTTTTAAATCACTGGGACAACTCACTGAACAATAATAAAAGTCATGCCTTGTAGTCAATTAGGTGCCAGGAATGTGCAATTATATTTCAAAACACCATGGCATATTTAAGCCACTGGAGCAGAATGATGCCCTGTTGATTTTAGGAAACAAACAGCCTGGGAAATTTCACTAATGCCATTTATTGTCTTTAAGGAAACCAAATTAAAAAGATGGATGTATCACACATCAAGTATTTTTTCTGCTTAACGTGAGCGCGCGCACGCGCGCGCACACACACACACACACACACACACACACACACACTTGAGTCTGTTTGGCTTTTATATTTAGGATATCAGGGCTGATCACTTTGTACTGGACAATCAATTAGGAGCCTCCCCTTCTCTACCTTTATCTCCCTATTCCTTTCCCTCTGCAGTCTTTAAGGACTATAAACTTTGTATAAGGGTGGCATCTGCAGGGATTTCCCCACCTTCTGCATCAGCATGTCTGTTTATATTGCCATTATTCAGTTCTTTTATAGACAGTCATATTGAGGTAAAATGGGTGTGTCCTTTCTTGGAGATACAATCTCACACCAGATTTCCTACTTCACTGGCTTCATAACTTGTTTGCCCCTCTTCCATGATATTCCCCGAGGTTTTGGTACAGGAATTCTATTTTAATTGTGTCTACTAATGTTGGCCTTAACATTACTCATTTATCTCTTCATTATGACTTGATGTAATATTCTATAGTAAGCTCCTTTTTTGTTAACAGAGGTTCTTTTCTCATAAGGAATAAGAGGTACATTTATCTATGGCCATAAGGATAGGTTTTGCAATACATTGAGCCATTAAGCTCCTCTAGAAAAGGAATGGTACTGGGTTCTTCCTTAAGAACCATGGCCACATTAGCTCCATGGAATTGCTTAGGTTTCTACAACCAGACATGATTTCCATTCCATTGAGTGGAACTTAAGTCCAATTAGAAAACTGTTAGGTAGCATCAAGATAGGAGGTGCCACTGTTATATCTTTAAGGATATCTTACTATGTTGGTCATGGCTACAGTTTCTGACATCACAGCTGAATAGATCAATTAAATTTTTACCCCATTTGATGACTTGCATAGTACTTTATGGAACTGTGAAAGTTAGGTCACAGCAAGGCTTCCTGTCTGCTAAAATTGTTTCTGTCTATTTTAAGTATTTCTGTATTCAGTTTAATTTGGTGTGTGCTATGTGCTTTCAATTAGGATACCCTGCATATATATCAACCTTTAGGCCAGATAAATTTCAGAACTTCATGTAGAAGTCTGGATCTTCTTGTCAAATAAATTTCCATAGCTTAACCTAACTTGTAGTCAATTCCATATAAACTGTTATTTAATTATATTATATAACATATAAAGTGTAATGCTGATGCTCACCTTATTACATCCATTTTATTATCTGCAGAGTTTATGACTGAGAATTTAATAATGGAAATTTTAAGATTTTTTTTTGTTGATACTCAAGTCAAATTTTCCCACTGTAACACCAAAAGTGTAGATCACGAAATTATGTACTTAATATTTCTAATTTTTTACAGTCCAGTCCTTACTCACCTCCTGGTCTTCCCCCCCCCCCCCCCAATTTCTCATTCTATTCTTCCTCTCTCCTCTCTCCCAGAGGATTTCCCTACACCCTAACAGGCCTCCCCACTCCCTGGCACCTCAAGTCTCTTGCAGGTTAGACCACTGAATTTTAAAATAATATTTTTTCCTGCCTGAATACTCTTGGTGAAATCGTCAATAACTAAATATTTATGCAGCTTAAAATTCATTAATGACTTTTTGAAATAAGAAAACACTTCCACTTAAACAGTAAGTGAGAACCCTTGCTTGTTCAATAGCTTATCCTGGCAGTGAGATAACCTCACCTCTTCTACAACTGAATTATTTAGTATGTTTTGAACTAGCTTTACATGTTTCTTCTTTAGAAATTATTGCTAATCATAACTTATGATGTTTCCTGAGGACCATTTGTTAAATGGTAGATAATGACACAATAATTCTTCAGTAAGTTATATTTAATTTATACATAGATATATACACATACCCATTTATACACACAGACACAATATACCCACACATATATACATAATTATATATATATATACATATGTATATTAAATCTAGTGATAATAATTTTAATATTTGTAGCAAAAGCAAAGGGGTAAAGAATATAAAAAGTTATCCCAGTACCTTCACATACATTCTTTGTGACACATTTACATCTATACACACACACACACACACACACACACACGTACACTTCATTGTAGAGGAGTTTATTTCAGCTACATGAGTGCTCTGACCAAGTAACAAATCAGAGAAAGATTTGATAGGCTGAGTCATAGAAAAGATATGCCTAACTCTCACAGGAACAGAAAGGGAGAGAGAGAGAGACAGAGACAGAGAGAGACAGAGAGAGAGGGGGGTATATAGGTATATGACAGTTTTATTATTTCAGTTTTACACAGAGAGGTTGCAGAGAGAACATGGTACACACAGCTGAAGACAGAATAACTGAGAATACAATGAGCCAGAGAATAAGAAGGAACCAGAAGATTAGAAAAAATGGTCAGAGTTAAGTTGAAGCCAAACAAAGAAATTCAGTCAGAAGTTGAAGGAAGATAGTTTGAATCAGTCAGATTGGAAAGGATTTGGGGCCAGAATGACAGTTCTGAACCAGCCAGCCAGAATTCAAAAAGAACTGGAAAGGGTAATCATATTGAAGAGTAAGACTACAAGACTAAAATTACATATGGTGAATAAAAGTTACTTTTAGACTTCAAATAGATACAGATACCTGAATATGAATATGTATACTTAATTTTTTGAAAATTAAATTATATATAATTGAACTCCTAATTTCTTGATTAGTATAGCATTTTTATTTTTAATCTAGTTTTCAAAAATCATGCACCTTTTCCATTCATCTTTTGCTTTAAAATTCAACATTGTATTAACTTGCTTTACATCTTTATACCTTGTGTTAGAGGCTTCTATTATTTTGTGTTACAAACTTACTGGGTCCCTATTGTACATAACTGTTTTCTCACAGTTACAACAGTATATGAATGATTTTATCTTCTATACTACTGTTTCTCCCCATCAAATGTCTTTAGCTGTTATTTGAGATGCATTCAGATTTATGCTAATTCTAAAGCTAATTCTCAATATTACTTGGAAAACAGAAAGATCAGTAAAATTGAAATATCGCAGGAGCATAAATATATATTTTTATAATACCTCAACCTCCTCTGAGTTGTCAGGGAGAAAATTCCTCCAGAATTTCATGATATAGCATTGGATTACATTTGGCACAGTTAAAAATGTGTAAGATGACATTTACTCATTAGCATACATAGAGTTTATATTATACCTACATAGTTCAACATTCATGGATACATATTTATTCATGCAGTAACTTACAAAACTATGTTTTTATTTATAAAAATAAATGTATATTGAAAACATTAAATATTATAATGTAATATAAATACTGTATAGTTTTATCTAAGTTCTTAATTAATTATGGCTTTAATAAAATACAAATAAATCCATAGATTTTAATTAAAATCAGCAATTAAGTTTAAGAAATTTTATATAATTAAGATGTCACATAAAATTAGCAGAAGTATTTACAGAAGACTAAGGCAGTTTCTAAATAATATTTACTATAAATATCAATACTATTATTAATAGCACATTTAGTTTCTGAATAATATTTATTATGAAGGTTTGTGTGTGTGTGTGTGTGTGTATGTGTGTGTGTGTGTGTGTGTGTGTGTGTGTGTATGTTTACAAAATGAACACTTACAGACTCAGATTGCAGCATTTTTTCCAGGATATTTAATTTATGATTATGAACAAGTCAGTTGGCCTATTTAAGGTTTCTACTTCAATAAATTAAAGGGCCATAGAAGATTCCAACTTGATTAAATGGAACTTATAAATGGCACTTAATTCACTTACCTGCAAAAGTCACTTAGCTGTAAAAGGCACTTAACTCAATGCCAGACTGAAACATGCACTTCCAAATCTATTTTGGAACGCCTTCCTTATCTGCATTTTTTTTCTTTCTTCCTAGTGAGTTTAATTGAAGTTTCTTAAGGGAAGGAGGGTAGCTTATGGGCATATACACTATTGAAAGGAAATAAATCTCTCCCATAGCAACTGCCAGATGTTTATAAATTCTTAGGGAGTCTTTTTGACCCCTATATGGTCCATGATGGGCAGGTTATGGTCTCTGTCCTTATCAGTGTCATTTTTAAAACGGCTTCCTTTTACCTTTGCTGCCCACCATTGAAAACCACTGAGTTTCCCCATGAGATCAACATACTATAGTTTTAGAATTTCCTTTGCGAAGGGGATTAGTGAGTCCATATATACTGGTTCATGATGGGGAAACTATATCCTGGGAATAAATAACCACAAAGATACTAAAATGTTTCCCTTATCATTTTTTCATAGACTTTTTTTTCTAGATGAGCATCCAGAGTTCAAACAGGAAACAGGCAATAGAATTTGTATTTCTTGTGATTTCCAGAAAAAGCAAATATCAGCTTTGTATTAATAGGAACCTAATGTGGTTAGTATTATAAATATTTTTCATTCATTCAAATTTAGCATACGGTAACTATCTCATTACCTACCTGATCTATAGAAATAGATAGATAGATAGATAGATAGATAGATAGATAGATAGATAGATAGATAGACAGAGTTATATGGATCAAAACTTTTTTTTTCTAATTCTGTGTTAAAATTTTAGAGATTTGTGGGTGGGCATTACTGTATGAGTAGTGACTGTAGGTAGGAAATTCCATGTATCTAAGAAAGCACAGAGATAAACCACCAGACTTTTCAAAATAAAAAAAAAAAACATAATTTTTTTCCTAAAGGACAGCCTGTATGATAACTTAGACCAACTAGAAGTCAATGATCTAGCTCCAGGCTCTATTTCCTTAGTTACATAATCTAGAATTTTAATGTACACCTACAGACTGATTAATTTTCTTCATTGACTCAATTGTCTTTTCTTTTAGAATGAGAAATAAGAATAGGTGCTAATCTTTTGCCACGAATGTGCTTGATATTCTGAAGCTAGTTTTACTCAAAATTCATAGTAGATTATTCATTGGCTTAGTTTGCTTTATTGATTAATCCTAATAATTTTCATGAATTTATGTTTTTCTAATTTAATCCTCGAACTTAAAGACATGGGAAATGTAAGTAATCACCTAAGGGGTTCAGCAATTTCTGAGACTGTACAGTATACAAGAGGTATGACATAAATTATCATGATATAAAACATAATGACCCAATGCATCTTATGCCATTGTAACTATAATTAATAACATTATTTAGGAATTTAATGTTAAAATTTGAAATTTATTCAAAATACTGAAATGTTGAGCAGTGTTTAAACACCTAATTAATATAACATGAAAATCAAGTGTATTATAAGACAATATTTAGTTTCATATACTTTTATTAAATATCTTTAAGTTAAACTTCCTTTACAGTAAGTATAAGTATCATGTCTTCAGCTGAACAAGCTGAATAGAACAATGGGTTTTTTTTTTGAGCCACATTTTTAACAAACAGAAGTGAAATGTTATGATATGGATCAGTCGTTTCCAGACTGACTTACTGAGAATAGCAGGTGGCTAACAACCAAACAGATAAGATGATGTCCCTCAACAATGGAATTATTTTCTAGGTCAGGGTTTTAATTTTCAAAGGAAATCAAGCGTGGATATAGTGGGTTCATCATAGATTGAGTTGCTACTCCACCAACAAATTAAAAATAATCCTGATACAGCAATAAACTAATCTGATACGAAACATTTAGCATGTTATTTTTATTGTCATTCCACTATACATTCTAAATCAATATAGTGTCCAAACAAAATTTGTGAAGTTAGGATATGCATTGAATAAGGAACTACTTCAGGCAATGCTTCCATGTTAGGTGAACAGAACACGTAAAAACATCATTTCTTCATTACTATACAAATTGAAAGGGGCATCTGAGAACCTAAGCTTGAATCTCAATTTCATCAGTTTAAATCAAACAGTATACCTTTTCATTGCTTTTATTTGCCTTGCTTTAACTCTTGACCTTAAAATTAAGGAGAAATTAAAATGTAAAATGTCATAGAGAAAATTTGTATTTCTCTCTTTTCAGATTATTTTTTGGAAAAAGGAAAATGTTTATATGAAAACTCAAAAATTAGTCAATTCATGCTTACTTTAATCAACTAAACAACAGTGAGAAATCAGTACATAATATATACATATGCCAAATATCACAGAATACCATTGAATCCATCTAATTATGTCAGCATGAGTCAAGAAACAAGCATGTATGTGAAATTCTCATCCGGGTCGTATAGGCACCAAATGACCAGGAAACCCTTTGATGTGCTGTCAGATGAGCAAAAGACTGTTTACAGCAGTCTAAATCAAATTTCAAGACTAGAGCATTTACTAAACTTAAATTAAAATAAGACAATTAGATATGCAGTTTTAAAAGAGGCAACACAACTTTTTCCTTATGTTATTCATTTTATTTCAATCTGAAAACAAAGGTGCCCGATGATGAAAATTGAAGTTTCTTAACACACTCTAGCGTATGTATATACTTTATAATAGTCTTATTGAAAACATATATATCTTAATTACCTAGTCTAGTGCAAATTGTCTTCAACTAGTAAAACTGAGTGCTGACATGACTCAGTGAAAATGGGCATCCTTACAGTGTTCATTTCCACACTTTCCTTGGTACCGTTCATAATAAAATAAATTACACCTGCTGCTGGCATAAGGTAAAGGTTTTCATTTTGTTCATGCCTGTTTTTAAGCAGTTTCACGTATATTTTTGCAAAAATAAGACTTGTTTATGTACTAAGCAAGTATCCAGTATTTTCACAGCAAACTCTATTTCACCCATGGCTGCCTTTTCATGATTTGTAAAGGTAGGGATAAGGTTGGGGCTCCATTAGATGCTTCTTCATACATCCAGCATCATTCACGTTTATACATCTCATGTTCTAGAGAAAACCACAATTTCAATTGTAAAAACAACCAAATAGAATAGGAATCACCTTTTCGGGAATGTCATATTTAATCAATAAGGGTTACTTTTATATCATTGATAAAACACATTGAGATACTGATTTGTTTTTTTGTTTTTTGTTTTTTGTTTTTTTTGTTTTGTTTTGTTTTTTTTTTTTTTTTGGTAAAATAAGATGAGTCATCACTACTCACTGTAGTGTGTTTAATAATTCTATTTCCTGCAATTTTATCTTATTTTTACTGAGAGTCAGTTTTATATGTAGTCTAAAGTTTTTATGCCTGTTCCTTGTAAATAATGCAATATCAATGAATAAGACCTTGTTGCAGGAGATATTAAAAAGACTGGCAGGTTTCCGCACTATGCCACATAGCTCCAGCCAGGTATTCTCATATCAGCAGACTTTCTGGCCCAACTGTCTTGCTGACCAGTTCTTATCTTGTGGAGACTCTCCAACTCAGAGCTCCAAAATCTCTCCACCTAGCTTGCTAAGCTCCCTTGGTGGGTTATTGGTATGCCAGCTGCATGCTTCAAAACACCCAAGGCCTTTGTGATGCACATCTGGCAAACCCACACTATCTTTTTTTTCTCTCACCTTTTTCTCTGGAACCCAGTCAAGCCACCACAAGAAGAAAAACACCACACAAACTTAGTTAAGAAACAACAGCAACTCAATCTCTGGGTGAAACAACAAGAATGCTAATCTTGTAAACCATATTAAATCTAAATCTTCAGGTGGCAAATCCACTGGGATTTGCCATCTAGTCCAGAAGACACTAGTAGTAGTTACACCTTGTCCTGTCCAAAAGATCCCTGTCCAAAGAGATCTTTCTCCTTTTCCCCTCATACCCTATCCAACCTGGAAATCCCTCATATTTGCCCAATGATTGGCTTCTTTATTCATTAGGGGATGTTTTACAAGGTGTTACCTGAGTATGTGGTTCACTCTTCCTCCACAACACCTCCCAGGAGAGTGGAATTAACATCAAAATACAAACAGCACCAAGCCCACCCACCACAAGACCTGAATGGATTTAGCCCAAGTCAGTCACCTGAATTCTCAAGGAAAATTTAACAGATCACTAAAATTTTTTATGATGTGTAGATTCCCTTAAATAGAGAATGAATCATAATAGACATAATATATTAATCATAAATACAACTGAAAAATTAGAGAAATTTAAACTCTGAGGTTTCTGAATGGGTGTTTATATACTCATTGTTTAATCATCTTAAATTCCAAAAACAGAGGCACTAGTTACATATGAAGAAGTAACAATAAAATAATTATTATTGAAATAATTAAGTATAATTTGAAGAAAACATGTTTCCTCTTTAAAATTAATTTTTAAATCATTTATTTTTTCTTCTTTCTTGTATTACATCTTAGTCAAGCTTCCCTTCCCTGCAATCCTCCCAGTCACACCAACCTACCTCCCTGCTCCTCAAGATTCACACTTCCTTATTTCCCTTCAGAAAAGAGCGGGCCTCCCAGGGATATGCCAAATCTCTATACCAAAATTTCATAGAAAGTTATAATAAGACTAGGTAGGCACGGGCTGGAGAGATGGCTCAGTGGTTAGGAGCACTGACTGCTTTTCCAGAGGTCCTGAGTTCACTTCCCAGCAACCACATGGTGGCTCACAACCATCTGCAATGGGATCCGATGCCCTCTTCTGGTGTGTCTGAAGGCAGCTACAGTGTACTCATATACATTAAATAAATAAATCTTAAAAAGGAAAAAAAGACTGGGTAGGTGCTTACTCATATTGAGGCTCCATTAGACAACATAGTAAGAGGAAAAGTATTCCAAAAGCAGAGCCATCTCCATCTCACACTGTTAGGAAGGTCAAATATAAAAATATGTAGAACTAATCCAGATGTAAATCAAAACAACATTGTGATGAAGGCTCGATCGAAACATGAAGAGTGAAATCTGCACATTTGTCTGTCCTGTAAATTCCAAAATGGAATAACCTAAGCACTTCATAGTTGGTCCAATTTTATTTTCTTCTGTATAGTTACTCAGGTCACTACTCATGACCTGACATAGAAACTCATTTGTAAATCTATATGTTTGTTATATTCAAAGAATTATCTCAGATGGCAGATTGTCATGTGGATTGTATATCTTCTAACTACTGTAATAAGGTCTAGTTTATAGAGAAACTGATATCAAAGCTCTATGTAACATAGTCTTTGAAGCTACAAATATTTTTTCCTATCAAGCATGCAAGTCTAAAACACAAGAGCGATGAACTTGAAATTCCAAACAGCAAAAAGGAACAGAAAAATGCATGACCCTACAAGACCCAATAAAATACAACAAGTGAAATTCATACTGATAGGTCTTGGGGGACAGAAGTCAGCTGGAAGGTCAACTGAGACCCTTTGAAAACTTTTATAAAAATCCTCAGCTGGCCTGTAACATTGTTTCCAGCTAGATCTCAAGACAGTGCTTCAACTTAAAGTCAGATCAGATTGACTGGAGGCAATAATTGTATAGAAAAAAAGCAGGGCTAGGTTATACAGGCCATTTTCCAAGAATATTATTACCCCTTGGCAAAGACAGCGACAATTAGTTATTTTAAAATATCATGTGGTGAAGTGTCGCTTGCTGTTTCTCAAACTTCAGCTGATGGAGTCGGAGATTCTGATATTTTTACAGTTTCCTCTGTGTTCAATTGACTTCAGTTAGTCTATGATTCACAGTTTCTATAGTGCATTACTGTACAACCTATTTATCTTTCCTTAAAATGTGTTAAATATGTTTTAATTATATTAACGGATTTTATAGAATACTTATGATTAAATATATAAGCACTGTTGATTATCAGAAAATCGAGAGAGAGAGAATGAATAAATGAAAAAGAGAGAAAGATAGCAAAAAGGAAGAATAAAAGCTTACTTAGTACCTTGCTGCTTTCATCCCTGTGGTTGGTTGTGACTAATTAAGTAAGTACAGGTTTATATTATTGGCTTTCAAAGACCCACAGTTCTATAAAGTTCCTCCTGGACCTTGGCATGATATCAAGTCCCTAACTACTCCTTACTTACTGCTAAGCTAATTTCCCTTGATTAACTTGCCTATATTATTAAAATGAGAAGGTGTTGTGCTTGTGTCTATCCTGAACTCGGGGTATATCCCTAGTATTCTCTGAAGTCCAACCATAATTCACAGGGCTATTTCCAATAGCAAAGGTGGTTTCACCATCTCAGACATCCTTTCCCTTTTTGCTTTGAACCACTAGAGCAAATTGTTTTAATGAAATACTGATAATAATTTTAAAGTCATTCAGAGTTCTGAAGCTCAATGTTCTTAGGAAAGGACAGCTTCATTTTAAATACAGTTAGAACTTGAGCTTATTTGAGTTGAGGTATAATAGACATAAAGAAGTTTTAAGTAAAACAGATTTTTGTTTTTTAATATAAACAGTTTTTGTTTAGAAAGGTAGAAAGGAAATCATACATGATTCATGTGTTATCATTTCATACCTTGCATCAAACACAATATCTAAAATATAAGAGGGAAAATGAGTGGATAAATGCAGTAGAAAATGATACAATCATTAGAAGGTGCCTATTACTAGGGCACTGTGCATGAGCAGCTCCAATGGAAGGCTGAGAATATTAGGGATATGTTTGTACTTTTTCATTTTCCAGGTGCTAGACTTGTATCACCAAACACAAATCTAATAGCCTTTGTTTCATGCAGTGAAGGAAATGTGCCATTGGTATTATGCAACCTAAATCTAACAAAACAAAATCATCCAAACTGCTTTGAGATGGCTACAGAGATGAATATTTGGACACAGTTTTATGTCATTATTTTCAACTGTTTAGATTTTCCCCATCACCAGTGTCTTTGGGGAGTCATGAGCAGACTCTGTGATGTGTATTGTGAAGCACTAATGTTGTCTTACATAAGTTCTTGAATAAATTTACTAATTTGGTGGGTGGATTACCTTTTGCCATGCTAGTTATAATGCGATGGTTTTGACTATTTGTCAGAAGTAGTCATAGGCTATTTCTAGATACCTACATATTCTTTAATATATATTTACATTTAATATGAGGGTGTAGGTTTGCTTAAGTGGGTAAAACTAAACTTTTCATTAGAAACTAAGCATAAAGCAAAATTATAATTTCAGTTCTTTCAGCATTTTGAAATAAGCAAATATACAGATAATGCTGGGCTACAGGTATCACTAGGGAAATTTCTTCTCTATATTTATGAAACAGATTTAATTAAAGCATAAACAGTACCTAAGGGACTGTTTATCTACAGCAATTGCAATATAAATATCATTGTGTTCTTATTATTAACTCAGCATCTTTAGATACATCTGTTTTTTATAAATGTTTTAACAGACTTGAAATATAAGCAAACATTCTTATTGATAAAATATGTCAGTATTACATAAATTTGAACTTAATTCAATGGCTGTTCTCCATATTTCTCTATATTATCCCTGATGATAGCTTAAATGATTTCTTTATTTATATTAAAAAGCATAAACCTCAGGGAACAATGTTTTTAATATTTTAGGGTAATGTTACACAATCGTAGTATTAATTTTTAAAATTATATATACAATGTTTAACTCAAAGGGAAAGTATTTAAAAATGAGGCCATAATTGTAGATGATACCATAAATTTTGAAGTTTAACATTTACTATGTGAAATATTTGGGCTTTGTGGCACAATGTTTAATCCCAGCAATGAGGAGGCATAGGCATGAAGGTTTCAGTTCGAGGTTCTCCTGATCTATAAAATGAGTTCTAGAAGAGACAACCTCTACAGAGAAATCCTGTAATTATTCTTATTCTTATTCTTATTCTTATTCTTATTCTTATTCTTATTCTTATTCTTATTCTTATTCTTATTCTTATTCTTATTCTTATTACATTTCAAGTGTTACCTTCTTCCTGTTCTCTGCCCCATGAGGTCTTCACCCAATCCCCTTCCACTTTGCTTCTGAGAGTGTGCTTTGCCACCCATTCACCTACTCACCACCTAACCCAACTAGCATTCCCCTTCCTAGGGGCACCAAGTTTCTAGAGGATTAAGTGCATACTTTCCCATTGAGGCCAAACATGGAAGTCCTCTGCTACATATGTAGTTGAGGCCACAGACCAGCCCATGAATGCTCTTTGCTTGGTGGCTTAGACTCTCATAGCTTTGAGGAGTCCAGGTTAGTTGCTATTGTTATTCTTCCTACAGGGTTGCAATTCCCTTCAGTTCCTTCAGTCCTTCTCCTAACTCTTCCATAGGGGCCCCCAACCTCAGTCCAATGGTTGGCTGTAAGTATCTGCATATGTCTCACTCAGCTGCTGGTAGAGCCTTTCAGAAGATAGTCATGCTAGGCTCTTGTCTGCAAGTAATCAGTAATAGTGTCAGGGTTTGGTGCCTATGCATGGGATGGATCCCGAGTTGGGCTGGTCTCTGCATGGCCTTTCCTTCAGTCTCTCCTCCATTTATGTCCCTGCATTTCCTTTAGATAGGAACAACTCTTGTTCAAAAATTTGAAGTTAGGAGGTTGGCCCCATTCCTTAAATGAGGAGCATGTTTAACTATTGGAGGTCATCTCTTTACCTTCCATCTCCCCACTGTTGAGCATTAGGGCTAAGGTAATACCCATTAGCTTCTGGGAGCCTCTCACATCCCTGGGGGCTGGCACTTTCTAGAGGTTCCCCCTGCCCTGCATCCCACACTGTTGAATATCATATTTCTATTCATTCTCATGGCACTCTTGGCTTCTCTCCTGTCTTCCCTCATACTAGTTCTTGCCTCCTTTTTTTTTTTTTTTTCTTCTCATCTTCCCCTTCCATACCCAGGTTCCTGGCTCCTTCTGTCTCCCAGGATTATTTTGTTTCTCCTTCTTAGAGGAATTGAAGTATCCATTTTGGGTCTTCCTTCTTGTTAAGCTTCATAAGATCAGTTGAGTTGTATTATGGGTATTTTGAACTTTTTGGGAGAAACCCTGTCTTGCACAAAAAGTTTTTTTTAAGGAATAAAATAACCTCTTGGCTAATATATAATAAATAATATAAACAAAGAGAATTAGATCAAGCCTTTCTAAACTATTTTTTCCTTTTTTTTTTTCCGGTTCTTTTTTTTTTTTAATTTTATTAGGTGTTTTCCTCATTTACATTTCCAATGCTATCCCAAAAGTCCCCCATACCCTCCCACCCACTCCCCTACCCACCACTCCAACTTTTTGGCCTGGCGTCCCCCTGTACTGGGGCATATAAAGTTCGCAAGTCCAATGGGCCTCTCTTTCCAGTGATGGCCAACTAGACCATCTTTTGATACATATGCAGCTAGAGTCAAGAGCTCCGGGGTACTGGTTAGTTCATAATGTTGTTCTACCTATAGGGTTGCAGATTCCTTTAGCTCCTTGGGTACTTTCTCTAGCTCATCCATTGGGGGCCCTGTGATTGATCCAATAGCTGACTGTGAGCATCCACTTCTGTGTTTGCTAGGCCCCAGCATATTCTCAAAAGAGACAGCTATATCTGGGTCCTTTCAGCAAAAGCTTGCTAGTATATGCAATGGTGTCAGCGTTTGGAAGCTGATTATGGGATGGAATCCTGGATATGGCAGGCTCTAGATGGTCCATCCTTTTGACACAACTCCAAACTTTGTCTCTGTAACTCCTTCCATGGTTGTTTTGTTCCCAATTCTAAGAAAGGGCAAAGTGTCCACACTTTGGTCTTCGTTCTTCTTGAGTTTCATGTGTTTAGCAAATTGTATCTTATATCTTGGGTATCCTAAGTTTCTGAGCTAATATCCACTTATCAGTGAGTACATATTGTGTGAGTTCCTTGTGATTGGGTTACCTCACTCAGGATGATACCCTCCAGGTCCATCCATTTGGCTAGGAATTTCATAAATTCATTCTTTTTAATAGCTGAGTAGTACTCCATTGTTAAACGTACCACATTTTCTGTATTCATTCCTCTGTTGAGGGGCATCTGGGTTCTTTCCAGCTTCTGGCTATTATAAATAAGGCTGCTATGAACATAGTGGAGCATGTGTCCTTCTTACCGGTTGGAACATCTTCTGGATATATGCCCAGGAGAGGTATTGTGGGATCCTCCAGTAGTACTATATCCAGTTTTCTGAGGAACCGCCAGACTGATTTCCAGAGTGGTTGTACAAGCTTGCAATCCCACCAACAATGGAGGAGTGTTCCTCTTTCTCCACATCCTCGCCAGCCTCTGCTGTGTAAACTATTTTTTAAAAAACATAATAAAATATGTTTAAAAGGACTTATTAATCTACAGATTTCAATATTTTAATTGACATATTCCTATACAAAAAAATCTGAAAAACAATAGAATGAAACATTAGTATGAAATGTATAAAATATCACAGTGGGAAATCTGTAATATATTTTGCAAGGTTTCAATTTTAATAAAATAATTTTGGCTCAATTTCCTGATTTTTTATAATGTATTATATAAGCACCAAAAATTAAAATATAAAATATGCTGTCTATATTAAAAATTTATTCATGAACCTTTTATATAACTTTAAAAACTCTTTCATGTCATTAAATATTCTGCACTATATATAAAAAGGTTTATTGTTTTTTCATTATCCCATTTTAGGGAACCAAACAAAATATAATATTTTCTACTTTGTTCTTGTTAATATTTTATCCTTTGTCTGCTAGGTACTTCTTTCTGTGTGTTATATATATATGTGTGTGTGTGTGTGAGTGTGTTTGTGTGTGCAACTTCAAATTACACTCATCCAATTTCGAATACCCAATTCTATTTATTCTTTTGCTTATAAACAGAAGTTATTTTGAAACTAATTACAATATATAGAGGAGGACAGATTTACAATTAAAAGTTCCTGAAATGGTGGTGGCTCAGCAGTGAAGATCACATGCAACTAATGATGAAGTACTCAACATTTTGTGACCACTTTTGTCCTCCATGGACACCTGCATACAAGTTAAGAACTCTCACAATTCCTTTTAATGATCTTTTTTTTTTTTTCCATTTTTTATTAGGTATTTAGCTCATTTACATTTCCAATGCTATACCAAAAGTCCCCCTTACCCACCCACCCCCACTCCCCTACCCACCCACTCCCCCCCTTTGGCCCTGGCGTTCCCCTGTACCGGGGCACACAAAGTCTGCGTGTCCAATGGGCCTCTCTTTCCAGTGATGGCCGACTAGGCCATCTTTTGATACATATGCAGCTAGAGTCAAGAGCTCAGGGGTTAGTTCATAATGTTGTTCCACCTATAGGGTTGAAGATCCCTTTAGCTCCTTGGGTACTTTCTCTAGCTCCTCCATTGGGAGCCCTGTGATCCATCCATTAGCTGACTGTGAGCATCCACTTCTGTGTTTGCTAGGCCCCGGCATAGTCTCACAAGAGACAGCTACATCTGGGTCCTTTCGATAAAATCTTGCTAGTATATGCAATGGTGTCAGCGTTTGGATGCTGATTATGGGGTGGATCCCTGGATATGGCAGTCTCTACATGGTCCATCCTTTCATCTCAGCTCCAAACTTTGTTTCTGTAACTCCTTCCATGGGTGTTTTGTTCCCACTTCTAAGGAGGGGCATAGTGTCCACACTTCAGTCTTCATTTTTCTTGAGTTTCATGTGTTTAGGAAATTGTATCTTATATCGTGGGTATCCTAGGTTTTGGGCTAGTATCCACTTATCAGTGAGTACATATTGTGTGAGTTCCTTTGTGATTGTGTTACCTCACTCAGGATGATGCTCTCCAGGTCCATCCATTTGGCTAGGAATTTCATAAATTCATTCTTTTTAATAGCTGAGTAGTACTCCATTGTGTAGATGTACCACATTTTCTGTATCCATTCCTCTGTTGAGGGGCATCTGGGTTCTTTCCAGTTTCTGGCTATTATAAATAAGGCTGCTATGAACATAGTGGAGCATGTGTCCTTCTTACCAGTTGGGGCTTTTTCTGGATATATGCCCAGGAGAGGTATTGCTGGATCCTCCGGTAGTACTATGTCCAATTTTCTGAGGAACCGCCAGACTGATTTCCAGAGTGGTTGTACAAGCCTGCAATCCCACCAACAATGGAGGAGTGTTCCTCTTTCTCCACATCCTCGCCAGCATCTGCTGTCACCTGAATTTTTGATCTTAGCCATTCTCACTGGTGTGAGGTGGAATCTCAGGGTTGTTTTGATTTGCATTTCCCTGATGATTAAGGATGTTGAACATTTTTTCAGGTGCTTCTCTGCCATTCGGTATTCCTCAGGTGAGAATTCTTTGTTCAGTTCTGAGCCCCATTTTTTAAGGGGGTTATTTGATTTTCTGAGGTCCACCTTCTTGAGTTCTTTATATATGTTGGATATTAGTCCCCTATCTGATTTAGGATAGGTAAAGATCCTTTCCCAGTCTGTTGGTGGTCTTTTTGTCTTATAGACAGTGTCTTTTGCCTTGCAGAAACTTTGGAGTTTCATTAGGTCCCATTTGTCAATTCTCGATCTTACAGCACAAGCCATTGCTGTTCTGTTCAGGAATTTTTCCCCTGTGCCCATATCTTCAAGGCTTTTCCCCACTTTCTCCTCTATAAGTTTCAGTGTCTCTGGTTTTATGTGAAGTTCCTTGATCCACTTAGATTTGACCTTAGTACAAGGAGATAAGTATGGATCGATTCGCATTCTTCTACATGATAACAACCAGTTGTGCCAGCACCAATTGTTGAAAATGCTGTCTTTCTTCCACTGGATGGTTTTGGCTCCCTTGTCGAAGATCAAGTGACCATAGGTGTGTGGGTTCATTTCTGGGTCTTCAATTCTATTCCATTGGTCCACTTGTCTGTCTCTATACCAGTACCATGCAGTTTTTATCACAATTGCTCTGTAGTAAAGCTTTAGGTCAGGCATGGTGATTCCACCAGAGGTTCTTTTATCCTTGAGAAGAGTTTTTGCTATCCTCGGTTTTTTGTTATTCCAGATGAATTTGCAAATTGCTCCTTCTAATTCGTTGAAGAATTGAGTTGGAATTTTAATGGGGATTGCATTGAATCTGTAGATTGCTTTTGGCAAGATAGCCATTTTTACAATGTTGGTCCTGCCAATCCATGAGCATGGGAGATCTTTCCATCTTCTGAGATCTTCTTTAATTTCTTTCTTCAGGGACTTGAAGTTTTTATCATACAGATCTTTCACTTCCTTCGTTAGAGTCACGCCGAGATATTTTATATTATTTGTGGCTATTGAGAAGGGTGTTGTTTCCCTAATTTCTTTCTCAGCCTGTTTATTCTTTGTGTAGAGAAAGGCCATTGACTTGTTTGAGTTTATTTTATATCCAGCTACTTCACCGAAGCTGTTTATCAGGTTTAGGAGTTCTCTGTTGGAATTTTTAGGGTCACTTATATATACTATCATATCATCTGCAAAAAGTGATATTTTGACTTCCTCTTTTCCAATTTGTATCCCCTTGATCTCCTTTTGTTGTCGAATTGCTCTGGCTAATACTTCAAGTACTATGTTGAAAAGGTAGGGAGAAAGTGGGCAGCCTTGTCTAGTCCCTGATTTTAGTGGGATTGCTTCCAGCTTCTCTCCATTTACTTTGATGTTGGCTACTGGTTTGCTGTAGATTGCTTTTATCATGTTTAGGTATTGGCCTTGAATTCCTGATCTTTCCAGAACTTTTATCATGAATGGGTGTTGGATCTTGTCAAATGCTTTTTCTGCATCTAACGAGATGATCATGTGGTTTTTGTCTTTGAGTTTGTTTATATAATGGATTACATTGATGGATTTTCGTATATTAAACCATCCCTGCATCCCTGGAATAAAACCTACTTGGTCAGGATGGATGATTGCTTTAATGTGTTCTTGGATTCGGTTAGCGAGAATTTTATTAAGGATTTTTGCATCGATGTTCATAAGAGAAATTGGTCTGAAGTTCTCTATCTTTGTTGGATCTTTCTGTGGTTTAGGTATCAGAGTAATAGTGGCTTCATAAAATGAGTTGGGTAGAATACCTTCTACTTCTATCTTGTGAAAAAGTTTGTGCAGAACTGGAGTTAGATCTTCTTTGAAGGTCTGATAGAACTCTGCACTAAACCCGTCTGGTCCTGGGCTTTTTTTGGCTGGGAGACTATTAATAACTGCTTCTATTTCTTTAGGGGATATGGGACTGTTTAGAAGGTCAACTTGATCCTGATTCAACTTTGGTACCTGGTATCTGTCCAGAAATTTGTCCATTTCGTCCAGGTTTTCCAGTTTTGTTGAGTATAGCCTTTTGTAGAAGGATCTGATGGTGTTTTGGATTTCTTCAGGATCTGTTGTTATGTCTCCCTTTTCATTTCTGATTTTGTTAATTAGGATTTTGTCCCTGTGCCCTTTAGTGAGTCTAGCTAAGGGTTTATCTATCTTGTTGATTTTCTCAAAGAACCAACTCCTCGTTTGGTTAATTCTTTGAATAGTTCTTCTTCTTTCCACTTGGTTGATTTCACCCCTGAGTTTGATTATTTCCTGCCGTCTACTCCTCTTGGGTGAATTTGCTTCCTTTTTTTCTAGAGCTTTTAGATGTGTTGTCAAGCTGCTAGTATGTGCTCTCTCCCGTTTTTTCTTGAAGGCACTCATAGCTATGAGTTTCCCTCTTAGAAATGCTTTCATTGTGTCCCAAAGGATTGGGTACGTTGTGGCTTCATTTTCATTAAACTCTAAAAAGTCTTTAATTTCTTTCTTTATTCCTTCCTTGACCAAGGTATCATTGAGAAGAGTGTTGTTCAGTTTCCATGTGAATGTTGGCTTTCTGTTATTTATTTTGTTATTGAAGATCAGCCTTAGTGCATGGTGATCTGATAGGATACATGGGACAATTTCAATATTTTTGAATCTGTTGAGGCCTGATTTGTGACCTATTATGTGGTCAATTTTGGAGAAGGTACCATGAGGTGCTGAGAAGAAGGTATATCCTTTTGTTTTAGGGAAAAATGTTCTGTAGATATCTGTCAGATCCATTTGTTTCATCACTTCTGTTAGTTTCAGTGTGTCCCTGTTTAGTTTCTGTTTCCATGATCTGTCCATTGGTGAAAGTGGTGTGTTGAAGTCTCCCACTATTATTGTGTGAGGCGCAATGTGTGCTTTGAGCTTTACTAAAGTTTCTTTAGTGAATGTGGCTGCTCTTGTATTTGGAGCATAGATATTCAGAATTGAGAGTTCCTCTTGGAGGATTTTACCTTTGATGAGAATGAAGTGTCCCTCCTTGTCTTTTTTGATGACTTTGGGTTGGAAGTCAATCTTATCAGATATTAGGATGGCTACTCCTGCTTGTTTCTTCATACCATTTGCTTGGAAAATTGTTTTCCAGCCTTTCATTCTGAGGTAGTGTCTATCTTTTTCTCTGAGATGAGTTTCCTGTAAGCAGCAAAATGTTGGGTCTTGTTTGTGTAGCCAGTTTGTTAGTCTATGTCTTTTTATTGGCGAGTTGAGACCATTGATGTTAAGAGATATTAAGGAAAAGTAATTGTTGCTTCCTGTTATTTTAGTTGTTAAAGGTGGCATTCTGTTCTTGTGGCTGTCTTCTTTTAGGTTTGTTGAGGGATTACCTTCTTGTTTTTTCTAGGGCGTTGTTCCCGTTCTTGTATTGGTTTTTTTCTGTTATTATCCTTTGAAGGGCTGGATTCGTGGAGAGATAATGCGTGAATTTGGTTTTGTCGTGGAATACTTTGGTTTCTCCCTCTATGATAATTGAGAGTTTGGCTGGGTATAGTAGCCTGGGCTGCAGTTTGTGTTCTCTTAGTGTCTGTATAACATCTGTCCAGGCTCTTCTGGCTTTCATAGTCTCTGGTGAAAAATCTGGTGTAATTCTGATAGGCTTGCCTTTATATGTTACTTGACCTTTTTCCCTTACTGCTTTTAGTATTCTATCTTTATTTAGTGCATTTGATGTTCTGATTATTATGTGTCGGGAGGAATTTCTTTTCTGGTCCAGTCTATTTGGAGTTCTGTAGGCTTCTTGTATGTTCATATGCATCTCATTCTTTAGATTTGGGAAGTTTTCTTCAATAATTTTGTTGAAGATGTTTGCTGGACCTTTGAGTTGAAAATCTTCATTCTCATCCACTCCTATTATCCGTACGTTTGGTCTTCTTATTGTGTCCTGGATTTCCTGGATATTTTGAGTTAGGATCTTTTTGCATTTTCCATTTTCTTTGATTGTTGTGCCGATGTTCTCTATGGAATCTTCTGCACCTGAGATTCTCTCTTCCATCTCTTGCATTCTGTTGCTGATGCTCAAATCTATGGTTCCAGATTTCTTTCCTAGGGTTTCTATCTCTAGTGTTGCCTCGCTTTGAGTTTTCTTTATTGTGTCTACTTCCCTTTTTAGGTCTAGTATGGTTTTGTTCATTTCCATCACCTGTTTGTATGTTTTTTCCTCTTTTTCTGTAAGGACTTCTACCTGTTTGATTGTGTTTTCCTGTTTTTCTTTAAGGACTTGTAACTCTTTAGCAGTGTTCTCCTGTATTTCTTTAAGTGATTTATTAAAGTCCTTCTTGATGTCCTCTACCATCATCATGAGATATGCTTTTAAATCTAGGTCTAGGTTCTCAGGTGTGTTGGGGTTCCCTGGACTGGGCGAAGTGGGTGTGCTGGGTTCTGGTGATGGTGAGTGGTCTTGGTTCCTGTTAGTAAGATTCCTCCGTTTACCTTTCGCCATCTGGTAATCTCTGGAGTTAGTAGTTATAGTTGACTCTGTTTAGAGATTGTTCTTCTGGTGATTCTGTTACCGTCTATCAGCAGACCTGGGAGACAGATTCTCTCCTCTGAGTTTCAGTGCTCAGAGCACTCTCTGCTGGCAAGCTCTCTTACAGGGAAGGTGCGCAGATATCTTGTATTTGGACCTCCTCCTGGCCGAAGAAGAAGGCCCAAAACAGGACCTTTCTCAGACACTGTGTTGCTTTGGCAGTTCCCAGGTGGTACAGACTCTCACCTAAGCAGACTAAATTCCTAAGTTCCTTGGAGTCCCGGGACCAAGATGGCGACCGCTGCTGCTGTGGCTTAGGTCGCCTCCCCAGCCGGGCGGGCACCTGTCCTCTGGTCCGGAAGGTGGCCGGCTGTCCCCGGCCCACACAGGGTGCTGCCTCAGCGCCTCTGTGCTTCTGCCTGTTCCAGAAGCTGTCAGGTTCTCTGGCGCACCCTCTCACCTGTTCAGACTAATTTCCTAAGTTCGGCGGGTCCCGGACCAAGATGGCGACCGCTGCTGCTGTGGCTTAGGTCGCCTCCCCAGCCGGGCGCGCACCTGTCCTCCGGTCCGGATGGTGGCCGGCTGTCCCCGGCCCACAAAGGGTGCTGCCTCAGCGCCTCTGTGCTTCCGCCTGTTCCAGAAGCTGTCAGGTTCTCTGGCGCACCCTCTCACCTGTTCAGACTAATTTCCTAAGTTCGGCGGGTCCCGGACCAAGATGGCGACCGCTGCTGCTGTGGCTTAGGTCGCCTCCCCAGCCGGGTGGGCACCTGTCCTCTGGTCCGGAAGGTGGCCGGCTGTCCCCGGCCCACACAGGGTGCTGCCTCAGCCCCTCTGTGCTTCTGCCTGTTCCAGAGGCTGTCAGGTTCTCTGGCGCACCCTCTCACCTGTTCAGACTAATTTCCTAAGTTCGGCGGGTCCCGGACCAAGATCTTAATGATCTTTTTAAATTTACAATAAAATTACATCATTTTCCCTTGGCTTCATTCCCCCAATATATATACATGTATACATATGTGAATGCACATAATTCTATTCATAGTACCAAATATGTATGTGTGTGTATGCATGTGCATGCGTGTGTTTGTGTGTGTATGTGTGTGTGTGTGTGTTTGTTCAGGACTGACCATTCATATTGGAATCAACTGGTGAACTCTTTAGCGGTGAAGATTCTTTCTCTAGCTCTCAGAGTTCCTTAGTTTCCTATAGTTCTTTTTCTAGGGTTGAAACATTAGTGAACAGTCTCCTGTTAATGTGCCCATTTCTAGTGATAGCATTCTTGATAGGCTCATGATTGTGCAGCCATGTTGATCAAACTTCTTGGCTATAGCTTCTGAAATTTCTAAGTGGCACAAACCCACTGAAAATTTCTTGCTCACCTGGCTCAAACAATCTTACTAGTTCTCTTCCACAATACTCTCTATGTCTTAAAAGCTTTCTATTATAGATATAGCTTGGGCATGGACTCTACATTTGTACATTTTGGTCAGTTATTGCTTTCTGTAGTAGTCTATGTCTGTTGTAAAGAAAAGGACCAGACAGCTTAGACTAGATTTATTTTTATTTAACTAGGTATTTTCTTCATTTACATTTCAAACGCTATCCCAAAAGTCCCCCATACCCTCCACCACCCCCTCCCCTACCCACCCACTCCCACTTCTTGTCCCTGGTGTTCCCCTGTACTGAGGCATATAAAATTTGAAAGACCACAAGGCCTCTCTTCCCAATGATGGCCGACTAGGCCATCTATTTTGCTGAAAGGACCCTGATATAGCTGTCTCTTGTGAGGCTATGCCGGGGCCTAGCAAACACAGAAGTGGATGCTCACAGTCAGCTATTGGATGGAACACAGGGCCCCCAATGGAGGAGCTAGAGAAAGTACCCAAGGAGCTGAAGGGATCTGCAACCTTATAGGTGGAACAACAATATGAACTAACCAGTACCCCCGGAGCTCATGTCTCAAGCTGCATATGTATTACACTAGAATTATTGCAGTGCAACATAATCTAATTTCCTCATCTGGCCTGAGTGTGTCCTGTATCCATGTAAGTTCATATAAGCACCGACACATTGATAATAAATAAATAGATAAACAAACAAACAAACAAACAAACAAACCTTTTCACTTCATAGATAAAACATCAGAATTTTCCAATACATGTAAATGTTTTATTTATATTGCTTATATAACGTGTAAGTTATTATTTCACAAGCAATTCTTTAATGTAAATGAGCATTTTATTAAGTATTTTATTTCAGTAATGGTTGATAGAATAATTTTTCACTTCACAAAAGCTATAAGTTTTATTAAATCATTTTCGGGCAACATATTACTATGAAGAGCTTCCTCACTCAGGACCCATGATGGATGTATAGTAGAAACTTTTATTTTAAAGACAGACAATTTTTCTGCATTTAGGTGTAAGTTAATCCTAAATTTTCTATTTTTCAGCTTCCATAATGTTAATAATGTTCAGAATACATTTGTCAAAAAAGACTTGAGGTTGCTTCCAAAGGTCTGATGTCCCAAAGGGCCAAATTACTTAAAAAAAAGAAAAGAAAAAAGAAAACTTAAATAAACAAAATAATTTGAAGAAATGAAGAATGTGAGTATGATAATTGCCTAAGTATAGAATGGAGAAGATCTGTTTCAAATAATAAATAGTAGGACAGCCATTTGAAGAATATTTCCATTGAATGTTGAACCTGAAATTAATTATGTGGAGGAAAGGCATTGTGCACTTAACAAAGATTCACTAAAATGACTTGGTAATGGCAAGAAGTAGCAGTGTACCTATGGAGTTGTGGAGAAAACATTGCCCGTATGTGATGATGTTGTAGAACAGGCAAATATCAGAACTACCAGGGTTTGTGAAGCTTCAGTAACGAGTTCACGTTTCACTCTAAATTTGGGAAGTTAAGTAAAATGATGGTACATGTGTTTGTGTGTGTGTGTGTGTGCGTGTGCGTGTGAGTGTGTATATATATGCTTTAGCTTGTAGCCTTGTAGCTGAAAATCAATTTATAGGCTTGTTCAATAGAGACATCAATTGCCTATTGAAGTGTATAGATATACTTTTTGATGGAAAAACTGTGGAGACAAATGAACTAAGTTCAAAAGCATGTTGGAAAGCATTATATATTTGAAATAAAATAAGTCAGCTGATACTGTAGAGAACAAAGTTTAAATCTCTTTGATGATTTAAAGATTTTATGTTTGTGATATAATGCTATGTTGATTAGATGGTGAAGAACATACTTGGAGAGAGAACATTAGACATTCAGATTTTGATATATCCTACTATAGCTCAAATGAAAATAAGTCATATAGCATCTACAACCAGGAAATAGGCATTATATTAGTTATTGTTTTCAATGTGACAAAATATTTGAGCTAAATATTTTGGCTAATGGTTAGGTGGGCTTAGTCTGTTATGGAAGGGTAGCCATGATAGCTGACTTATAAAGCAGCTGGGTCCGCAGGGACCTCAGACTACACTTCCCCAAACCCAAGCGGGTTTCTGAGGCTTCTCACAGCCCAATGCCTACGTTGTGGTGGCAGTGGGGTCCATGCAGTTAAAGTTTTGTGTCCCTCCTTAGCCAGAGCCCCTAGCCTTGGGCCTGATGTGGAACCTCATTTTTATCCTTCAGCTCACCATTGCTGTTCCACTTGACTGAACTTTATTTTGACCTTGTACCTTGGCTCTGAGATACCAGCAACAGCAACAGCAGAATCTCTTGTCACTCTTGTGCTGTGTTCATGATTTTATTCCCACAGAGACACTTTACATATAACTAAGGATTTACTAGTTTCTGCCTTTGTTAGATAGGCTTGCTTAAAATTCCTGGGATTCTTTAACTGTCTGTAGACATTCTCTCTTCTCTCCACTCTCTCTCTCTCTCTCTCTCTCTCTCTCTCTCTCTCTCTCTCTCTCTCTCACACACACACACACACACACACACACATACAGAGGTATGTATATATATACATACATAAACACACAGAGGTATGTGTATATATACATATATATTATTTAGTCTTATGCATAATATTTGATCATATAGTCAATATTTTAATAAAATTGGTTGCTTACCTCAGTTGGCTGTCAAGCAATCCAGAACTACTTGGTAATATATTGTGGGTAAAACCAATGTACCAATGTATATTGTGAATTTACTACTATTAAGTGAATTCTGACACTGTGGAATAAAACACACACACACACACACACACAAACACTGTGTATGTATGTATGTATGTATATATATATGTATGTATGTATATATATGTATGTATGTATGTATGTATATGTATGTATGTATGTATATATATATATAATGTGTATATACATATATACACACATATATTTGAAGCCACACAGTGTAATTCAGCAAGAATCTGGGAGAAGCCAGTTTGAGTCATTCAGCTTGGGAGGGAGTTTGGGCAAGAACAACTCAATATGAGGAAAGAAGTCTCAAAAGCAGGCAAAAGTGTCAGAGATGTACCTGTTCCCACTATTAAGAGTCTCCCAAGTCTATGAAGCTAACAGCCATACAGTATGTTCAGAGGGCCTAGTGAAAATCCATACATGTCCTTTGCTTACTTCTGCAGTCTCTGTGGTCTATCAGCTGCTAACTATGTGCTTCTTAGTGTTGACTGTCTGTTTTTCAAGAACCGTATCCTGTTCTGAACGAAATACTTGTAAAATAGTCAGAGGTGGTTATGACTGTCAGGACCTTGGGGGATTAATAACATCACTCAATAAATAAATCAAAATAAAAAAGTAAAAATAGAACGAAACAATCAAAATAGAAAAAGAGAGGAAGAACACATACATCTATTCAATGTATTTGCAGGCTGTGTCATAGTCTGTATATGGCCACTAATATTATGTTCTCCTTTGACTTGTCACTCATTGATTCATATTTGGTAATTGCTACTTTCCAAAATAAAGAATGAAGGTTTTCAATGTAAAATATAAAGCCAAATGCCTTGAGTATTCTCTGGAGAGAGACATTTAGGAAAAACAATACTTAGGAAATATTAGTAAGACCATTCTCTCTAAAGTCATTATTTCCTATTTGTAGTCACTTCATGCAAATAAGAATTACCACTTGTACTGGCTAGTTTTGTGTCAACTTGACACAGCTGGAGTTATCACAGAGAAAGGAGCTTCAGTTGAGGAAATGCCTCCATGAGATCCAACTGTAAGGCATTTTCTCAATTAGTGATCAAGGGGGAAAGGCCCCTTGTGGGTGGGACCATCTCAGGGCTGGTAGTCTTGGTTCTATAAGAAAGCAGGCTGAGCAAGCCAGGTGAAGCAAGCCAGTAAAGAACATCCCTCCATGGCCTCTGCATCAGCTCCTGCTCCCTGACCTGCTTGAGTTCCAGTCCTGACTTCCTTTGGTGATGAACAGCAGCATGGAAGTGTAAGCCGAATAAACCCTTTCCTCCCCAACTTGCTTCTTGGTCATGATGTTTGTGCAGGAATAGAAACCCTGACTAAGACACCACTTATTAGAAAAATTAAGATTTGTTTTTTAATCACCTACTTTTAGGTATGTATGTATATATAGTGTGGCATTCTTAATACCCTTCTTTGAGCTCTGGGTAGACCACACTTCCAGTCCTACCCAGGTTCCCTCAGATCCAAGGATGAAACACATGCATGCACACATGCATTTGTGCGTGCGCATGCACACTCCTCACATCCCCAAACTCATTTTTAATATGCTTTAGCTCAATGGCCAGGCTCTTCTAAGCCTTCATCAGTTATCACACACTTCTTTCACTCCCAGCTCAGCACCCTAAATTAGTTGGTGTCTAATCTCCTTCCTGCTACCCCAGGCCAGAGTCAGGGAAGTGGCCAATGGCCACTCTACCCTAGACAACATGACAGGTGGTTCATTCTCCCTCTGAAGCATGGCGAATATTTTTCTTTCCTCTGTGTCTATTCTCTTGTCAAAAGGAAAACTGGAAGTCCTGCCTATTCTGCACAGCTTATTAGCTGCTAGCATCTTTATTGATCAATCAAGGACCAATTGGTGAAACAGGACTTTCAGTGTATAAATGCAGATTCCTGACCAGAGCATCAGAACTACCCTTTACATATATATGCAAGCAATTTTTTTATTTTATTATTTTATTTATTTCCGTTCCAAGTGTTTCTCCCTTTCCTGATTCCCCCTCCATGAGTTCTTCACTCCATCCCCCTTCCCATTTGCTTATGAAAGTGTGCTCCCCCACCTACTCACCCACTCCCACCTCACCCCACCAGAATCCCCAATCCCTGGGACATCAAATTTCTACAGGAGTAAGTACATGCTTTCCCACAGAGGCTAGACAAGGCAGTCTTCTCTTACATATGTACCTGGGGCCACAAACCAGCCAATGCATGCCTTTTGTTGGCAGCTTAAACTCTGGGAGCTCTGAGGGGTCTGGGTTAGTCAATACTGTTGTTCTTCCTATGAGGTTGCAATCTTCTTCAGTTCCTTTTGTCCTTCCCCTAACACTCCCATAGGTGTCCCTGTCATCCAGTGGTTGCTTTTAGGTATCTGTATCTGTCTTCATATGCCAAAGATAGAGCCCCTAAAAGGACAGCTATGCTAGGCTCCTGTCTGCAAGCACAACATGACATGAGTAATAGTGTCACATTTTGGTGCCTTCACATGTGATGAATCCCAGTTTAGGCAGGTCTCTAGATGGTCTTTCCTTCAGTCTCTCCTTCATTTTGTCTCTGCATTTCCTGTAGTGGAAACAATTTTTGGTCAAGTATTTTGAATATATGTGGGTGGCACCATGTCTCAATTGGGGGCCATATCTATCTACTGGAGGTGGTCTCTTTAGGTTCCGTATCTCCATTGCTTGGGCATTACACCTAAAGTCATCTCCATTGGATCCTGGGAGCATCTCACATCCCTGGTGTCTGGCACTTTCTAGAGGTTCCCTCCTGCCCTTGACCCTACACTGCTGCATATTTCTATTCATTCAATACTAGAAAAATAATCATATTTCTTGTCTGTAGGTTTATAGATTTAATGTCAGAATTCACAGAGGACAAAAGTGTCAGATACTCCTACAGTTTTAGTTACAAGTTTTATTGAGACCCTTGATGTGGCTTTTGGGTATCAAGCTAAGGTCATCTTACAGTATAGCGTGAGCTTAGCCTGAGATATCTCTACAGTCCAACATTAAGTTTTTGTTTTTGTTTTTTTTAATAATATGAGATTCTTTTTCTACTTTTCAGTCTATAAGTTATAATAATTCTTTAATTACAACATCAATAACATAAATCACCACTGCAATATTATATTATATTATATTATTAATATTATTTTTATTAATATAAGTATATTTATAAAATATCTCATTTCAAGCAGAATCCAAGACCTTCTGAATACTGTGTTTTCATACCTACCTCTCCTTTTCCCATAAGACATGTTTTTTTTTAGGCTTAACAGTAGGCTAAATCAGGCTTGTATCAGACATTAAGGAGGATTAGATGGGAAGACAGTCATTGTGTTAAGGCTTTCCTAGGATATACAGTGAATTTGAGCTCAGCATGGGCTTACTATTGTGAGAATCTGTCTCAAAAATAGAGGCTAGAGGAAAATCTCATTTACTTAGTTCAATAGATGGTATTATCCTCAATTTAACTTAAGCAGCTAACATAGTTTTACAAATTTTTGTTGTGTAGAATGTCCAGCAAAATCAAATTCCCATCTGTAGTATTAAAAATAAAGCAGTACTTTTAAACTCAGGAATAATATAATTTAAAATAACCTATTTGATTTATTAATAACAAATATGAAGCAAGTACCTATTATGACTCTGCTAGGAATATCTAACTATTTTCAAGATCATGCTATTTAACTGCTACTAATAGGTAAGTGGAATGCACACAGACAGGTTATGAGAAAGAAATCCTAAATTTATTATAGTCTAGAAAGGGAGGTAAATTTAGAGTAAAGTCCTGAAAAACCTCCTTTTCCATCACTGGTTATTGACATATCATCTTGTCACATATGCTCTTTGCTTTGATGGGAAAACGTGATGGCTTTTTCTTGAAGGTTAGGTGTTGACATTTAATGTAGCTCAAAACACATTGGCTGAGCACCTGTTCTACCCTCATCCTATAACCAAGTGATAAATTTCAAATGAAGGCCTAGCCTTTAGAAATGTATACTACAGTTGAGTACCCTAAATATTTGGTCGTGTTTATCATAACTAGACGACTTTTCACTAAAATTACTCTATTTCTAACTTAAGAGCTTTAAATGAGTGTTTGCCTGATAAGTTGTTGTTCTTTTACAGTGTCTGTGCACAGGATCTGGGGATATATCCGTCATTGAAGTGCTTGCTTCACAAGTATGAGGGTGGAAATTTAAGTCATTAGCACCTACCTATCTGCTAGGTTACCGTGGCACACCAGATCTAATCTAGGTGTTTCAGGAGCAGAAACAAAGGGTCATTCATGCAAATTGGTTAGCTAACCTCCTGAATTAATGAGTGATGGGTTCAGTATAGAAACCCTACCCAAACATATATGTGTAGACAGTCATTAAGGAAGACACCAGAAATTCAAGTGCACGCATGTACACTCACACCCAATTATCCACACATGTGTATACACACTAAGAAACATGTTCATACATACATACGCAAAATTTTTAAAAATCCTTCTGTGCCAACCCTTTATACATAAAAAGTAAGAAGTTAAAAGATCAAAAGAAAAATAAAATTTAGTAATTTTAAAATAGAAATCTGCAGAAAAGAAACTCACTTAATTTTTTAACATAATAAAAGAATAACATTACTATAGAAGGTCTTAATTTCAAACATAATAGAAAAATTATGTTGTGTGTTTTCTTGACAAATAAACTATATCTCTTTTGGATAAATGTACATTCAATGGAAAAGTTCTGCCTAATTTTAAGTTCGGGGTTAAATGGAGCAATTATTTATTAATTAAGAACCAATGCTGTTCCATTGGAAGCTATAATCAGAATGAAAGGAATCTTGGAATGATCTTGCAGAGCAATGGAACCAACAGTGTATATTCCAATAGGAGAGCGAAAAACAGCATTCACTTAGCAAAGCATCACTTTGAATTGAATTAACATATTTCCAGCACACTGTGGAGAATTTTTAGAGTATTTTTCACTTTTCATGTTGAATCTTTTTTAAAGTGTTGAAAGGAAATTGCAAGACGACAATTTCAAAGTGATCCTAAATCATGTGCCCCCTTTTCTCATTTCATTTTTTTTCTGTCAAATATTACATCACAGTTGCTAGGTCTGGAAGCTTCATGCATATGCAGAATTTTCAACTGCTACAAAATGAAAATTATTCTATCTCAAGCCAAATCTTCAAGTAATAAGTAGTATTGAATTTATAGACAAATACTTTTATTTATGTATAAATTGTTACATATGCTAAACGCTTTTTATTTTAAAGTTGCGAATGCATTTATACAGGATTGATAAGACATTTTCATTCAGAATTTCAGAATCACTTCTGAACAGTAATAGCAAACTTCAAAATGCTCTTTCTATTTCCACAAGCTTAAAATCAATTTGTAGAGAAGTACCCTTTTATATTTTTAAAGATTTATTTAATCTTCAGTACTACTCTTTACAACTTGATAAGAACATTCTGTTTTTGACATGAGTTTGTATCACTGAAATGGTAGCATAATTATTTTGTGTCATTTTCTTATTTGATACATGCTAGTCTTATTTAATACATGGAAAGCGCTCACAATATTTTTAGAGGGACAGAGAAAAATCAGAGTGTACTTTAGTTGTCAGAAGAACCTTACCTACAGACTCCCAGGCTCTTCACTTGCTATTTTTAGGATATATGACACATGTGGGGAATTCAGGCTGGTTCTGAAATCAGAAAGGACAGGACATCAGTTAGAGACTTCTATATATTACATGCTGCATATTACCTTGTTCTAAGTAGAAGATAATATTCCTGAATATTTTTAAATATTTCTGAATTTTTCTGAAAAAAAAGTTATTCTGAAATAGTTGTACAGAGATTAAAAAGCATTAATTCAACTGACTCATCAAACTTTAGATTGCTAAAACAAATTTAAGGAAACATATTGCAAGAAAGAAGTGCTCCCAAAATCTACCAATGATGCACTGTTTTTCAGTCCCACTTATATACAAGAACACCCTCCCCTTACACTTTGTGAGCTTTGGTTAAATTATGTGAGAAATAACTGAAAGATCCCACACATTTCTGCTTCTGCGAATTTGAGCATTCCACATCCCTTACCACCCTAGTGAATGAGCTTGATTCTTTCATCAATAAATACAGTTAAGACAATTCAGGACCAAATATTTCCCCAGTTTATAGTGGTAAGGATTCAACAGGGGACAAGTCAACCAAATGTAGGGGTATGTGAATTGGTACTGGGTGCTTTTTAACAAAATAGATTGACAGATGTGCCAATCAGAAGGCACATTATGTCTAATGTAGAGCCAGTTGGGATTGGTTCATCCATAGGGAAGTGAGAGGGGTTGTATCTAAGGAGCTCAAATACTTCACTTAAATAACTTTGTATGGGAACACTCCCTCTCTTTTTCCTTTTTTTTTTCAGTTAATTTGGTGACAGGTCCTATAGAGGATTAAAAAGGCAACTCCAGGAAGTCCTGACTACATATTGTTTTTTGTTCTAAGATTTATGGCAAAATACCCTATGAACATTGCCCTCTGTGGAAGAGGGATTTAGTTCTCAAAAGCGTAAGTCCCCACATGGCTTCATGAGGATTGGCCTGAGACTTAAAAATAAATTATCAAAACAGAAGTAGATTCTTAGACTGGTGGGAATGCTTTCAGAGGGTATCAATCAACAAAAGATTCTGAGGATCCAAAAATGCTTTTCCTGGAATTACTTCAAGATAAGTCTGTTAGTTTATTAAAAATTGGAAGCCAAATTTAGTCATGAAAGGCAAGCATAACCAAAATTTATCATTTATAATTTTTTCAGATGTTGAATCTAAAACCCCAAAACATCATGAAACCCATATTGTATCTCCTCCCCATGTTTCAGGGTGTGCAGTGAAAGGTGATATTTCAGATTTGTGATTTTTTTCCTCTACTGTACTTCTATTTGAAAGGAAAATAATATTGTCAACATCATGAGATATATAAAATGCTGTATTTTCCTCATTTACATTTCCAATGCTATCTTTATATGCCCAAGTACAGGGGAACGCCAGGGCCAAAGAGTGGGAG
This sequence comes from Mus musculus, assembly GCF_000001635.26. Classification (NCBI taxonomy): domain Eukaryota; kingdom Metazoa; phylum Chordata; class Mammalia; order Rodentia; family Muridae; genus Mus; species Mus musculus. The sequence continues at coordinate 48,387,453 of NC_000081.6, read as the reverse complement.
TGGGTGGGTAGGGGGTTGGGGGGAAGGGTATGGGGCACTTTTGGGATAGCTTTGGAAATGTAAATGAGGAAAATACCTAATTAAAAATAAAATAAATAAAATAAAATAAAATGCTGTAATACATTTTAACACGATGAACTCCACACAGTCATGATTTTTCATTTCCCCAGGGTATGTATCTCAAAATTACCTCAGGTTCTACTTCAGTTTGACAAGTCACTTCTTCACCATGTATCATACATGTATTTTAATATTAGTAGTTGCCTTATTCAATATTGAAATGTGCTTTATATTTTTGTTTGAACTTAAGACCTGTGATCAACGATTTAAATTTTAATAGTGTAGACTAGAAGATAATTAAATAGCCATGGAATACGTATGTAGATTCACACGTGTGGGTATAAAAATACTCAAGACTATGAAGCTACAGAAAAGGCTATATAAAGAGCAAGTGACAGATATGATTGATCTAGTGTTCTAAAGGTTATTTTAAGCTTTCATTTAACACAGATTGAGAAATTTCTAAAACTGCCTTCCAGGCTTGTTTTCTCTAACTTTAAGGAAGTGTAAGACATGTAGACAAACACTTACATGATTTGAAGACCCTTGTGAACAATCCTGAGGCAGTGTCGTGTTGTGAAACCCAGAAAGAGTATACTGTTACAGACAGGTGACATTTAAACTGATCATTAGGAGTAAGCAGCAATGTGTCAAGCTCTTGGGTCAGGAACACCAATTCAAATGGCAGAGACAAGATAAAAAAAGAAAAAGAAAAACAAAACAAGAAAACAGGAGAATAAATTGCAAGCATTAAGAAGAGAGACATAAAAATGGGTGAAAAGAATCATGGGCTCCTACATGATAAACATACGAACTGAAAAGAAGAAACACACACATACCTGGGGTGGGAAATGATGTACAACAGGAGAAACCTAAGCACAACAAGATGTAGAAAACAGAGAGAGGCAGTGTTTTTAAATAAAACTACTTTATGGCAATTGGTAACAATATAATATTCTCAGGCTTCAAAGTTAGTTGATAACAGTAGTTCAAAATTTTTACATTTAAAGTTGAGGACCTCCTTGAAGATAATTATTCTAACCTTTCCTTTAGAAACCTTATGTGTTCTAAGCTCAAATGAAAATACTGTGTCACTTAAAAAAGAAAAGTAAAAGGATAGCAAAATTAAGTGATCACCACCTGTGTAGAAGCAGCACTCTGACATCTCAAGGCCATGGTGAGTCCTGTGGGAGAAAATTCTACTATCACCTTTCCCAATTGCCTTCTCCAACATCAGGCCTAAATGCTGTATACTCTATTACACAGAGGAATTCAAGGTGTCACCCACTCAATCCACTGTTAGAAAAAAGGTTCTCAAAGTCCCCTAGCACTGCCTTCCTTAGTGAGTCTGAGGTTGGCTGTATAGAGATTGAAGAAGAAAGAGCCAACCCAAAACTAAAGTCATGCTGTTCTTCTCAATCACCTCTTTTCACAACTCCTCCTACCCAGTTAAGGGCTCTCAGTTCTTAGAACCAAAATTTCTGGTCATTTTTGGCCTTGATTCTATACCCTTTCACAAATTATATGGGCTTTCCATAAAATTTGAAATAAGAAAGCAACCTTGTTCTCTAGCTTCTCTACTATTAATGTTATTCCCAAATTATAGCAGAAAGAACCATGTAATTATTTAAATAATCTTTCTTTGTTCCTGTCCTTGAGAGCAACCATACTCTATCCAAAAAATCAGTTCAGATCTTTACTTGATGTAAATCAGCCTGCTCTACTGCACATACTGTACTGGCTTAACACTTAAGTGAGCATGTAATTACAATAAGCATGCAAGGCCCTCTAAATTCCATTCAATTGTCTCTATAAATATCATCTCCAGCAATTGCTATGCTTGCAATTCTTCTACAGACAGTCCTTTGGAAGCTTTTCACACACTACACATCAGATAACTATATAGCTCACAACTTTATCTTCTTTAGAGCTATGGCTATTGAAAGATTTTTCAGGCCAGTAGGATGACTCATAACAGTAGCAATTGCATTGTGTGGGTAACTAAATTCTGTCTAATTGGAGTCAAAGCCCTCAATTTAAAGTAACTCATGCCTGGTGCTGTAATCTAACCATGACCCATGACAGGCAAGGTCATCAGCTCTGGAGGAGAACCTACGTTTGTTGTAATAAAATTATATACTTCAAATTATGTCCTAAATACACATTCCTGAAATTACAGAGAAAAACAACTCTCACACCTCACAAATGATGCTTCTTCCATTAAATAAGGGTAAAGAAATATACAATTTGTCAAAATGAAGAGAATAAATTGAATATGGAGTTCTCAGATTGAAACAAGCTCTTTCTAACCCTTGCAGTTAATGCTCAGAGAACTTACGAAAGTGGCAGATTGATTATCACAGCCTAAGGACTGGCCATGTAAGATGTAGAAATATGAATACTACTAATAAAAACTAATATACCTGCCATATTCAAGTTTATGAAGACACATGATGCTTAATTGCAAACAATAACAGAAAAATAGAAATATATTATTCTTAAATTTATTTTATTCTGTTATTTATTTGGTAAACATTATTTAAAGTAACTGATAGGATTAAATACCATGTATATGTATTGTAAGTCAGTGAAAATTGCAAGTTCAAATTATTTCATACAATATTATATTATAAATACAGTTAAAATACATACTGTCTTAAAGATGTGTGGAATCACATTCAAATATTAAAATTGTTCATCAGCTAATATAACATTTTAAAAAAGCATTCCTAAGTTATCATGTTAATATCACTTTGAAATTAAACACAGCAATTACTTCATATGAAGAAAATAAAAATATTTCAAAAGAAAATACAGTTGTTTTATGACTCTAAATCATATAAACAATGGCGTCTTGGTACCATAGGCATTATGGAAAAGCTAGAGCCATTTATGTTGGTAAGAAGGATTCTATATCCGTTAGAACTGTGTTCTTGCATGGACTCTCATCGATCACTTTCTTCCTCTTACAGCATAAATGCTCCAAGGCAGTTCAGCCAGACACATCCAGAAGAGTTCAGGGAGTGTACATTTACCATGTCATAACATTTCTTTCTTATTGGCTGTGAAAGGAGGCTGTGGAGCTTGCTAGGCTGTTCAGTCTTTCTCTTCTGCATTTTATTATGGCCATCATTTCTATTTTGGCTGATAATCTTGCCAACCTCAATTACATGATGAGTCTTTGAATGGAGAAGGAGGTTCTCTGTTTGGTTTGTTGATATAATCTCATCAGGAGTTTTTGGAATACAAGACTTCATTATTCAACAAATGGCTTCTTAGCTTCAGAAACAGCAACTCAATATAACCATTATATTTTAATGTTGATTTTATATTATCTTCAGACTATATTGACTTTATAGACTAAGGCCTATATCAAATTATAGATTGTCTGTATAGTTGTTAGATAATACCACATCATTGGTATTAGAAAATGAACAAATACACATACAGGAACACTTGAAGGTTTTTTGTTTGTTTCTTTGTTTGTTTGTTTTTGTTTTTTGTTTGTTTGTTTATGTTTTTTGTTTGCTTTTGATTTGTTTTTGTTCTGCTTCCATGCTTGACTTCCAGTCTGCTTTTCAATTATTTTCTCTAGACTATCTTGGCCTCTAGCTCACTAAAGTCTTGATCTCCAGATCATTTGATCTAGTAATTTTTTTATTTTTTATTTTTTTAGGCTTGAAGTCAGTTCCCAGAGGAACTGTGGTTAACAAAGAAATATACTGCCCTTCATATCTCAGCGTTTTGTCTTCCACTTTCCTACTACTCTTTATAAATATCTCTGTTCTATATTATCTAAAAAAAATTTCCTTGACATATTTGCATGATTTACTGGAAAAATTAATTTAAAATAATATTCATGTTTATGTTGTACTTTGTTTTGATTATGCCTCAGATAGTCAGCAGTTTGATCCTCCCTTGATACCCTAATCAAAAGAAACTTGACATTCTTCAAAATTGTGGCCTTATTCGTGTCAATGAATGGTAATATTAAAAATAAACAAATAGCAAAAAATTATAGCCATGTATCTAATGACATCCACATGTATTGATTTTCAAATTAAATCTTAATTATATCATAAAGCCTTCAAAAAGCAATGAATTGATGCATGAGCTAATCTGTAATAATTCATTGAAAATATGGGATAAAAAATTAATGAGACTACAATAGGAAAAGAGACAGGCAAATGACTAGAAAATAAAATTTCTCTCAGGAATTTCTAAAAAATTCTAACCTTGATAATGAAAACCAAAGATTTATATATAAAATAAAAACTTAATCACTTATTACAGAACTTACTTTGAATGCTAAATACATAAAATAATTTGAAAAATTTGATATGTGATTATGGTTTTAGTTTTTAAAGTATAAAGTATAATTACAATACTTTTTCTTTATTTATTAATTATTTTTTAACACTCCATAATTTGTTCCCCTCCCCAATTCACCCTCCAACTCTTCCACTTCCCATACCTCCTACTCATCCCTCTATCCCCACGTGGATGTCCCCATTCCCCACCTTATATGACCTTTATACTCCCTGGGGCCTCCAGACTCTTGAGGGTTAGGTGCATCATCTCTGAATGAACACAAACCCAGAAGTCCTCTACTGTATGTGTGTTGGGGGCATCATATCAGCTGGTTTGTGTTCTCTGTTTGATGGTTCAGTGTTTCTCAGGGATTCAGATTAATTGACACTGCTGGTCCTGCTACAGGTTCACCCTTCTCCTCAGCTTCTTTTAGCCTTCCCTATTTTAACAACAGGAGTCAGCAGCTTCTGTCCATTGGTTGGGTGCAAATATCTGCATCTGATTCTTTCAGGCGCTTGTTGGGTGTTTCAGAGTGCGGACATGCTAGGTTCCTTTTTAGCGCTCCATAGCCTTAGTAATAGTATCAGGCCTTGGGACCTCCCCTTGAGCTGCATCCCACTTTGGGCTTTTCACTAGAACTTCTTTTTCTCCGGATCCTCTCTATTTCCATCCCTGTAATTCTTTCAGACAGGAACAACTATGGGTCAGAGTTGTGACTGTGGGATTGCAACCCCATCCCTCACTTGATGTCCTGTCTTCCTGCTTGATGTGGGCTCTAAGTTCCTGCTCCCAACTGTTCTGCATTTCATCTAAGGTCCCTCCTTTGAGTCCTGGAAATCTCTCACCTCCAAGGTCTCTGGTGAATTCTGGAGGGTCCTCCCAACCTCTTATCTCCTGAGCTTGCCTGTTTCCATTCTTTCTGCTTGTTCTCAGATCTTCAGTCCTTTTCCTGATCCAATACCAGATCAGGTTCCTCTCTCCTCCTCACTCTCCACCCTGTCCACTTTCCTTCTAGGACCCTCTCTCCCTCCCCACTTGAGATTGTTTTCTTCTCTTTCCAATGTGGGACTGAGGGATCCTCATTTGAGCAACTTGTTGACCTTTTTGAGTTCTGTAGACTGTATCTTGTGTATTCTGTAGGGTTTTCTTTCTTTTATCTTTTTGGCTAATATTCACTTACTAGTGAGTACATATGATGCATGTCATTTTGGGTCTGAGTTATCACATTCAGGATGATATTTTCAAATTGATCATTTGCCTGCAAAACTCAGGATGTTCTCATTTTTAATAGCTGAGTAGTATTACATTGTGTAAATGAACCTCAAATCCAAGTGGATCAAGGACCTCAACACCAAACCAGATATATTGAATCTAATAGAAGAGAAAGTGGGAAAGAGCCTTGAACTCATTGACACAGGTTGAAATTCCTAAACGGAACTCCAATCACTCATGCTCTAAGTTCGAGAATTGGTAAATGGGACCTCGTGGAACTGGAAAGCTTCTGTAAGGCAAAGGACATAGTCAATGAGAAAAATCAGCAACCTACAGATTGGGAAAAAATTCTTCACTAATCCCACATCTGATAGAGGGCTAATGTCAAAAATACATAAAGAACTCAAGAAGTTAATCGCCAAAAAAACCGACAAACCAATCAAAAAATGGGGTCTAGAACTAAACCCAGAATTCACAACTGAGAAATCTCTAATGACTGAGAAGCCCCTAAAGCAATGTTCAAAGAACTTAGTGATCAGAGAAATGCAAATCAAAATAATTCTGAGATTTTTACACCAATCATAATGTCTATGACCAAAACCTAAAGTAAGAACACATATTGGAGAGGATGTGGAGAAAGAGGAAGACTCCTCCATTGTTGGTGGGATTGCAAACTGGTACAACTACTCTAGAAATCAATCTGGCAGTTCCTCAGAAAATTGGAAATATATCTACCTGAAGATCCAGCTATAACACTCTTGGGAGTACACCCAAAAGATGACCCACCATGCCATAGTGGTATTATTTGTGATAACCAGAAGCTAGAAACAGTCTAGATGTCCCATGACAGAAAGTGTGGTTCATTTACATTAATTTTTCTTTTCTTTTCTTTTTTTTTTTTCTTTTTTTTTTTTTTTGGTTTTTCAAGACAGGGTTTCTCTGTGTAGTCCTGGCTGGCCGGGCTTGGTGGCACACACCTTTAATCCCAGCACTTGGGAGGCAGAGGCAGGTGGATTTCTGAGTTCAAGGCCAGCCTAGTCTGCAGAGTGAGTTCCAGGACAGCCAGGACTACATTACTTTTTCGATTTCTCTCTCAAACTTCTTCTATGCTTCCCATTACAGACTTTTAAAAAAATGGACTTAATGAAGTTTTTTGTTTGTTTGTTTTATTTGTTCGATGTGTTTTTGTTTGTTTCTTTTTTGTTTTTTATTTTGGCTTTGGTTGGTTTGTTATGGTATTTTCTCCTTTCTTTTCTTTCTTCCTGTTTTTATTAGTTATTATTATTGTTGTTGTTATTATTGGATTTTCAAGACAGGGTTTCTCTTGTAGCCCTGGCTGTCTTGGAACTCACTCTGTAGACCAGGCTGGCCTCGAATTCAAAAATCTGCCTGCCTCTGCAACCTAAGTAGTGGGGTTAAAGGCATGTGTCACCAATGCCCGGTGATATTTTTTTCCTTTTTCCACTTTTTCTTATTAGATATTTTTCTTATTACATTTCAAATGTTATCCCTTTCCTTGTATCCCCTCAAAAAAATAAAACAAAAAACCCTATTTCTTCCTGCATTCCCTAGTTCACCAACCTACCCACTCCTGCTTCCTGGCCCTGGCATTTCCCTATAATAGAGTATAGAACCTTCACAGGACCAAGGGCCTCTCCCATTGGTAACTTACTAGGCCACCCTCTGCTACATATGTAACTATAGCCATGAGTCCAACCATGTGTTTTCTTTGGTTGGTAGTTTAGTCCCAGGGAGCTCTGGGGTTACTGGCTAGTTCATATTGCTCTTCCTCCTGTGCTGTTTCAAATCCATTCAGCTCATTGGTACTTTCTTTAGTTGCTTAATTGGGGACCCTGTTCTCTGTCCCATGGACGGCTGTGAGCATCCATTTCTGTATTTGTGAGGCACTGGCAGAGCCTCTTAGGAGACAGCTTTACCAGGCTCCTGTCAGCAAGCTCTTGTTGGCATCCACAATAGAGTCTGGATTTGGTGGTTGTTTATGGGATGGATCCGCAGGTGGGGAAGTCTCTGGGTGGTCATTACTTCAGTCTCTGCTCCACACTTTGTCTCTGTAACTCCTTCCATGGATATTTTGTTCCCCCTTCTAAGAAGAATCGAAATATCCACACTTTGGTCTTCCTTCTTGAGTTTCATTGATTTGCAAATTGTATCTTGAGTATTCTATGCTTATGGGCTAATATCCACTTATCAGTGAGTGGATATCATGTGTGTTCTTTTGTGATTGGGTTACAGCATTCAGGATGATGTCCTCCAGATCCATCCATTTGCCTAAGAATTTCATAAATTCATTGTTTTTAATCACTGCATAGTACTCCATTGTATAAATGTACCATATTTTCTGTATCCATTACTCTGTTGAGGGACATCTGGGTTCTTTCCAGCTTCTTGCTATTATAAATAAGGCTGCTAAGAACATAGTGGAGCATGTGTTCTTATTACATTTTGGATTATCTCCTGGGTAATACCAGGAGTGGTATTGCTGGATCCTTCAGTAGAATTATGTCCAATTTTCTGAGGAACTGCCAAACTGATTTCCAGATTGGTTGTACCAGCTTGCAATCCCACCAGCAATGGATCGGTATTCTTCTTCCTCCACATCTTCACCATCATCTTCTGTCACCTGAGCTTTTTATCTAAGCCATTCTGACTGATGTGAGGTGTAATCTCAGGGTTATTTTGATTTGCAGTTCCCTGATAACTAAGGATGTTGAACATTTCTTTTAGGTGCTTTTCAGCCATTCAGTATTCCTTTGTTGAGAATTCTTTGTTTAGCTCTGTTCCCCAATTTTAATAGGGTTATTTGGTTCTCTGGAGTATAACTTCTTCTTGATTTCTTTGTATATATTCGATAGTAGCCTTCTAGCAGATTTAGGATTGGTAAAGATCTTTTCCCAATGTAGTGGTTGTCTTTTTGTCAATAGAAAGTGTATTTACCTTATAGAAGCTTTGCAACTTTATGAGGTTCCATTTGTAAATGCTTGATCTTACAGCACAAGAGGTTGGTGTTCTGTACAGGAATTTTTCCCCTTTGCCCATATGTTCAAGGCTCTTTCCCACTTTCTCCACTGTAGGTTTCAGTGTCTATGGTCTTATGTGGAGGTCCTTGATCCACTTGGACTTGAGCTTTGTACAAGAAGATAAGAATGATCAATTTGCATTCTTCTACATGCTAACTGACATTTGAGCCAGCACCATTTGTTGAAAATGCTGTGTTTTTTCCACTAGATGAATTTAGCTCCTTTGTCAAAGATCAAGTGACTGACCATAGATGTGTAGGTTTATTTCTGGGTCTTCAATGCTATTCCATTGATCTACCTGTCTGTTACTGTACTAATATCATGCAGTTTTAACCATAATTGCTCTATAGTAGCTAGAGTTCAGGGATGGTGTTTCCACGAGAAGTTCTTTTATTATTGAGAATTTTTTTGTTATCCTAGGTTTTTTGTTATTCCAGATGAATTTGCAAATTGTCCTTTCTAACTCTGTGAAGAATTGAGTTGGAATTTTGATGGTAATTGCATTGAATCTGTAGATTGCTTTCAGCAAGATAGCCATATTGACTATATTAATCCTTCCAATCCATGAGCATTGGAAATCTTTCTATCTTCTGAGATCTTCAATTTCTTTCTTCAGAGACTTGAAGTTCTTTTTTTTTCCATTTTTTAATAGGTATTTAGCTCATTTACATTTCCAATGCTATACCAAAAGTCCCCCATACCCACCCACCCCCACTCCCCTACCCACCCACTCCCCCTTTTTGGCCCTGGCGTTCCCCTGTACTGGGGCATATAAAGTTTGCAAGTCCAATGGGCCTCTCTTTCCAGTGATGGCCTACTAGGCCATCTTTTGATACATATGCAGCTAGAGTCAAGAGCTCCGGGGTACTGGTTAGTTCATAATATTGTTCCACCTATAGGGTTGCTGATCCCTTTAGCTCCTTGGGTACTTTCTCAAGCTCCTCCATTGGGAGCCCTGTGATCCATCCAATAGCTAACTGTGAGCATCCACTTCTGTGTTTGCTAGGCCCCGGCATAGTCTCACAAGAGACAGCTACATCTGGGTCCTTTCGATAAAATCTTGCTAGTGTATGCAATGGTGTCAGCATTTGGATGCTGATTATGGGGTGGATCCCTGGATATGGCAGTCTCTACATGGTCCATCCTTTCATCTCAGCTCCAAACTTTGTCTCTGTAACTCCTTCCATGGGTGTTTTGTTCCCACTTCTAAGGAGGGGCATAGTGTCCACACTTCAGTCTTCATTTTTCTTGAGTTTCATGTGTTTAGGAAGTTCTTATCATACAGATCTTTCACTTCCTTAGTTAGAGTCACACCAAGGTATTTTATATTATTTGTGAGTATTGTGATGTGTGTTGTTTCCCTAATTACTCTCTCAGCCTGTTTATCCTTTGTGTAGAGAAAGGCCAGTGATTTGTTTGAATTAATTTTATATTCAGCTACTTCACTGAAGTTTTTTTATCAGGGTAGGAGTTCACTGGTGGAATTTTTGGGGTCAATTATGTATACTATCATATCACCTGAAAATAGTGATATTTTGACTTCTTCCTTTCCAATTTGTATCCCTTTGATCTCCTTTTGTTGTCTAATTGCTCTGGCTAGGGCTTCAAGTACTATATTTAATAGGTAGGGAGAACATGGTCAGTATTGTCTATTCCCTGATTTTAGTGAGATTGCTTCAAGTTTATCCTCATTTAGTTTGTTGTTGGCTACTGGTTTGTTGTATATTGCTTTTACTATGTTAAAGTATCGGCCTTGAATTCCTGATCTTTCTAAGACTTGTATCATGAAGGGGTGTTGGATTTTGTCAAATGTTTTCTCCGCATTTCAAGAGATGATTATGGGTTTTGTTTTGTTTTGTTTTGTTTTTTTTCATTTGAGTTTGTTTATATAGTGGATTACATTGATGGATTTCCATATGCTGCACCATCCCTGCATTGCTGGGATGGAGCCTACTTGATCATGTTGGATGATCATTTTGGTGTGTTCTTGGATTTGGTTTGTGAGAATATTATTGATTATTTTTGCATTGATATCCATCCTAAACCACACAAAGACCCAGCAAAGAAAGAGAACGTCAGACCATTTTCCCTTAGGCATATCAGTATTTTCTTCTAAAAAGTTTTAACATCCTCTCCCTCTTTAAAGTCTGCAAGTCTGAAACTTATTTTTAATGATTTCTTCTGTAAGAATGTATCATGTGTTAAGAAACTTTCATTTGTTTCTTCAATCCATTGCTGTATTTACTTGTTCCAATGCTGATTAGTTGAGAGGACATGCTCTTTTTGTTGAATTACAATGAGCATTGTGTTAAAAACAGGTTGTATGGATGTGTCTGGACAGTGTTCCTTTCACTGTGAGAATATCTGTTCTCACAAAATCAATATTGTCCTTATGACTACATATTGGTTATAGGCATTCAATTTCTATTTCCATGTGACACCAATCAATGTTTCTTAATTTCATAACATGTTGCTCTTTTCTCTTTTAACTGTTAGGTTGAAACAATGGATCACTTGGAATAATTACCATCATCATAATTATATAAATTATGCACCTTTCTGAAACAAACAGGCATATTCTCCACTTGCTTGCTTGGTTTTCAACATTTTTATTCTTAGTTCTCTGAAGTATGGAGCACACAAAAATTTATACATGTTTTGATCTAACATTTTCAAATGTTCAATTGATGCCACTTTCAAAAGTGATATCTTATTAAAATTTTCAATTGTCCCTGTCTGGCGTGTAGGTCTCTGAGTGATGTTTAGACATTCATTTACTCTTCTCTGATCTTGATTAATTCAATTACCAGTTGTACTTGCAGTGTCTGTCTTCATAGAGCTTTTCTAATCCACAAATACGCCTTTCCTGAATAGAGACACTTTTATTCTTTCCTTTAAAAAATCAATATTTTTTTTTATTTTTTCTTGCTTTAGTGGACTAACAAGATCTTCAAACTCAGTATTGAATAAGCCTCTTGAGGCTTGTTTAATTTTTTATTTTTTTTTATGGAATTAAGGGATATTTGAACTGTTCCTTTCCCTCAGATACTGTTTCTCAGGTTTAGTTAACTTCTTTTTCTTACTATTTTGCTGACTCTAAGTTCTGTGACATCAACTGTTCTCAAGTACTTTTCTAAATCTATTGCAGTCACTGCCAGTTTTTATTTTGTAAAGTCTTTTACAGGATGAAATATGTTATTTTTTGTTGCAAATATTTTATATAATATATTCTGATTATGATTTCTCTTCTCAACTTTTTCCAGACCCTTCTCACTTCTGCACCCACCAAATTTCCCCCCAACACTGATCTCTCTGAACAGAAAGCATACAGGAATCTAAACAAACAAATAAATATGTCCAGACAAAGAATTATAAGACAAAAATCCCTCCAAAACAATCATTGAGTTAATTTTGTGTTAACCATTTATGATGTGCATGGATACTTCTCTTAAGTGTGGTCTGTATTGAGACTCTGTTACAGAGAACTAATTTTTTCTTTGTGTGAAGTTATTGGTTGGCAAGAGTTCCTGGGTTAGGGATATAAGCTTTTGTCTACTTCCTATCTTAGTGCTGGGATCCCATTTGACTGATACCTGTGCAGGATGTCTACATGGCCCCATATTCTGTGTTATTTCATTTGAGTGTTGGCCCTTCTGTGCTTAGAGGCCCTTGCTTGGTGTTCTCCATTTTCTCTGGTTACTACAGTATTTCAGGCTCTTATCCTGCAGAGTTCATTGGATGATGAGGGGAAGGATTTGATGGAGAAATCTCACTTAAAACATAGTGTCCCACAGTCTGTCACTCACTGAATATTGTCCAGTTGAAAGTCTCTCTACGTGTGTTCATCTATGGTAGATGGAATATTCTCTGATGATGGCTAAGGAGGACACTGATCAGCATGTACAGTAGAATATAATTAGGAGTCATTTTATTTCTATTTCCTTTTATCAGAACAATAGTATTAGGTTTCCTACCAAGTTCCTAGCTTATAGTCTCAGGTTTTGGGCCACTTGAGCAGTGTAGCATATTGGATTCTATCTCATGGAATAAGTCTCATATTCAATCATAAAGTAATTTGGCATTCCAAAAATTTTGTACCACTGTTGTACTAGCACATCTTACAGAGAGGTCATCTTTGTAGATCAAAGCTTTTGTAGCTCGGTTGATGTTTACCTTTCTCCTCTAGAAGTGTGCAGATTATCTTCCAGTAACATACCAGGTATAATTAAAGGTAACTTTTAATTATCATCTTGGCAGCTTACTGCAGAATAAAGTCACTCTTTCTAGTTCTTTCTGAACTCTGGCTAGCTAATTCAACTCAAGTGTCCTGGCTCAAACTCCTTCCAAGATGACTAATTCAAATTAGCTTCTCACTGAAAAGTTCTGCTTGAAAAATAATGCCTCAGAATTCCAGAAACTGAACTGCAGTGACTGCATGGAGTGAACAGAACTGAATGGTACTGCAGTAACTCAACTGAGATCAACTGCACCAGACTTCAGAAAGCAGAAGACATCTGACAAAAAAGGTTGTAGAAGACAGCAGACATCTCACAGAAAGCCAATGAGGAAAAATTTAGGTGGGATCATCCCAGGGATGCATCAAACTGAACTGAGCTCAACTCAACTGGTTTCAACTCTAAAGAACTCCACTTCATTGTTTCAACTCAGCTTGACTGCATTTACTGAACTGCCCTCCACTCCTGACCTACTATGTTCTGCTCTGAAGTAGAATAATATCTGTTTGTTTCCATGAGAGTAGGGCATATTCTATCTCTGACTTATTCTATCAATTTTTTCTATGATTTGTCACTTTGCTTGCCCCTTATTTAGAAGTTGGTCTCAAACATGGCTGCTTCTTTTTTATCAACTACTATCCCTTCATTGTTTGAATTAAAGTTGTGTAAATGCAAGTAAGTCTATATTCCAGCAGAAGGATTAAAGGCATGTCTTTTCCAGTAGGATCAACATACCTAGAAAGTCTTTAAATGCAATACCTTTCCAGAGAAGCCATGTTGCGGGACTAGTTTTTTGTTTTTTGTTTTTGTTTGCTTGTTTGTTTGTTTTTTTACATCTAATACCCTGTGTTATTGGAGAGAAAAAATGCCCATCAACATGGCAGAAAACAGAAGACCTCTGACACAAAGGTTATAGAAGACAGGAGAAGACATCTGACAGAAAGCAAGAGAGGAGAAATTTTGCTAGAATCATCACCAGGGGTGCAGTTGAGCTCAATTGGGTTCCTGTATTTTCATTCAGTTTTGTTCAGTTTGCGCAGTCAGTTCTATAAGTGTGGTTCAGTTTGTGAAATTCAGAGGATTTTTTCCCCAAGGAGAACAATTCAGTGAGAAGCCGTGAGAAACTAAGTAAGCATCAGCTGTACATTGCATATCCAATAAGTTATCTATAGGTTGTCTTCAGCAATAAACACTTACCATCAGTTTTGAAGAGCAAACAATAGCTTTGGCAAAAGCTTGTGTTGCTTTGTACTTCCTATGAGACCCCTTTGGCCAACAACTAAATTAAAAGTAATTTGGTCACTAGAGGATTTATTTGGTACTGTGAGATTTCCTGTGGCTTTCTCACCTTGATTCCATTTAGATTTCTTTCAGAATTATATGTATATTACAAAGCTTATACTGTATTCAATTTTCATGTATTACTCAAATGTTTGTTTTTTAATTTAACTATCCCTCTTCATACTGCTTCCTTTAGTCTCCCTTTTCTTCCTATGCCCTATGATCCTTTTTCCTAATCTTCTATTCTTAGTCCATCCATAACTCTCTGTTCTATTCCTACTTCCTTATGGATATAAATTCATGCCTTCAGTTTCTTAACTTACATCTAGCTTCTGATTATATGAGTTGTAGCTTGCTTATTGAAAAGTTCAAACTTAATATCTAATATCAACATGCAAGTGTATAGACACTGTATTTGCCTATTCAGGTCTAGTTAACTCAGGATGATTTTTTTCTCGCTTTATCTATTTAATATTGGGGAATATATTTATACATACACACACAACACAACACACACACATATGCCTATATTTTGCAAAGTATACAAAGTATATTGAACCTTGTGTTATTTTTAAGAAATTCATCTAATAAATCTGGTAAATGAATATATATTTCTCTAGAAAATTTCATATATACCTAGAGTGCCTTATATGATCTTGGTAGTATACCAATGCCTGTCTCTTCTTTTTTAATTTAATTTTATTTTTATTAGGTATTTTCCTCGTTTACATTTTCAATGTTATCCCAAAAGTCCGCCATACCCACCCCCCCAATCCACTACCCACCCACTCTCCCGTTTTGGCCCTGGGGTTCCCCTGTACTGGGGCATATACAGTTTGCAAGTCCAATGGGCCTCTCTTTGCCAATGCCTGTCTCTTAACTTAAAGTCAAAGAATCCCATATGTGATGGGCCCACAAGGCTATGAGTCTCAGTTGTTCCTCAGTATATTTCAGAGTCCAGTACTAAACTCTAATATCAATGAAGTATTGACCTTCCCAGTGACAGTGAGATCAAGCAGGCAAAGACTAAGTGCTTCCTTCTTCCACATGCCTTATATAGACTGCCAAAAATGTGTGACCCAGATAAAAGGTGAGTCTTTTTATCTCAAATGATCTAATTTAAAAAAACAAAAACTCTGACATGTATACCCAGACTTGTGGCTCTCAGCTAATGTAATATATAGGCTGAAAATCAAGAATAGCAATCACAAGTGAATATGTACATGTATATATATATATATATATATATATATATATATTTTAAGAAGTATATCTATCTTTTGAGCCTATGATACAATTGCCTACTTTCATAATATGAGTACAACTCACTTTGTGAATTTATTTTGATATCCATTTAATTTCCTTCTATTTTCTGTAAAATATTGTTTATAGTTAGCATTTTTTTTCCTGTTGCAATTTCCAGATTACAGCCTGATCTAACTGTCCTCTGAGAGACTCTGCCAGAGCCTGACCAATATATAAGCCAATGCATGCAGCCAAACATTGGACTGAGCATGGGGACCCCATAGAGAAGTTAGTGCAAAGACTGAAAGAGCTGAAGGAGTTTGCAATTCCATAGAAAGAACAACAATATCATCCAACCAGACACCCTGGACCCCCAGAGCTCCCAGGGACTAAACCACCAACCAAAGAGTACACATGGAGGGAGCCATGGCTCCAGCTGCATAAGTAGCAGAGGATTGTTTTATCTGGTATTTATGGGAGGGGAGGCTCTTGGTCCTGTGGAGACTTGAAGCCCTAGCGTAGGGGAATGCTAGGGCAGTGAGGTGAAAGTGGGCTGGTGAGTGGGGGAGTACACTCATAGAAGCAGGGGTGAGGCGAAATGGATTTGCAGATGGAAACCAGGAGATGGGATAACATTTGAAATATAAATAAATAAAATAATCAATAAAAAAGAAGTAAAATATAAGAATGTAATATAGAAATATATATATATACTGTATATACATACACACAAATATAGAAATAAAATTCTATTATTAATTTATATAAAAATTAAACAAGTAAAATAAAATCACCCTTAACAAACATACTGAAATTTAAACCTCAATTTTCTATGTTGTTCTAAATTCATTCAACTATACAATGAATATAAACTAACAAACCACGGCAAGGAGTGGTCATACATCTGTCACACACACACAAAAAAAAATGCAAACTATTCATTCCTGCTATCGGTAGCAACCTCATAAATCTACAAAAAGGATAGAGTATTAACAATTTTCAACCAAGACCGTATTCATGAATTAAGTGGCTAACACTTTTTTAAGCAAATTTAGAGAAGAAAATAATAAGATCAAAAACTGTTCTTTTTTATTATATTTAGCACAGTAGTACTTCTTAGGACTATATATATATATACTCCTCTTTATCTGTGAATGATAAAAATACTAATGATTTATGCTAGGGCTCTGTAATATATATTATACTGGAGCACTTTTAGTATGCTTGCATAACATGGACTTTCAAGAGTAATTTGCTGTATAAACTTAATAAATCCTGAAATTAAATCAAAAAGTACTATGAGACTAGTATATGGTTAAAAGAGGACAATTAAGAAAGATACTGAACAGTAAGTTGTCTTCAACTCTAAAGGCATTTTTATTATAACTTTTCAGAAAATGTTCTGAGAAATTTGCATAGGTATGACTATTTCATTCTCTTTTTCTTATCTGTGAAATGAAATGGTGTTCTTTTTAAAATTATTTTATTTATGTTCCAAATGTTGTCCACTTCCAAAGTTATTCAACCCATCCTCCCTCTCCTTCACCTATGAGAAGGTACCCCCTCTCAGGACATAACCCTTCTCTGGAGTATCAACCATCTACAGGATTAGGTGTATCCTCTCACACTGGGGTCATACAAAGTTGTCAGTCCTTTGCTACATATGTCCTGGGGGCCTCAGACCAGCACTTGTATGCTCTATGGTTGGTGGCCTACTCTCTGGAAGATCCCAGGGGTCTGGGTTAGTTGATGCTGTTGGTCTTCCTATGGGGTTGTAATCCCCTTTAGTTCCTTTAATCCTGTCCCTAACTCTTCCTTTGGGGTCCCTGATCTCAGTCCAGTGGTTGGCTTTAACTATCTATATTTGTCTCAGCTGTTAGTATGGCCTCATAGAAGACAGCCATGCAAGGCTCCTATCTGCAAACTGAGCTTTGGTGTTCTGCTCAGGAAAATTTTCCATGTGCCAATTCATTTAAGGCTTCTTCCTACTTTCCCTTCTATTAGAATCAATGTCTCTTGCATTACATTCACTTGGTCTTGAGCTTTGTACAGGGTGATTAAATATGTTTCAATTTGTATTCTACATGCAGTACTCCAGTTAGTTCAACGCAACTTGTTGAAGATGCTTTTTATCCCTAACTGTATGGTTTTGGTGTTTTTGTCAAAGATTAAGTGTCCATAGTTAAATGGGTATACTTAATTCTATTCAGTTGATTGACCTGTATAACTCTGCATGGATACCATGTGTTTTTTTTTTCTCACTGTTGCTCTGTAGTACAGCTTGAGGTAAGGTGATTCTCTCAGTTCTACTATTGTTCATAATTGTTTAGGCTATCTTTTTTTTTTTTGATATGAAGTTGAGAATTGCTCTTTCCATGTCTGAAAAATTGTGTTGGAATTTTGTTGGGAATTGCATTGAATCTCTAGATTGTTTTAGTTAAGATCGCCATTTCCACTATGTGAATTCTACTGATCCACGACTGTGGGAGATCTTTCCATCTTAAAAGGTCTTCTTCAATTTCATTCTTCAGTGACTTGAAGTTCTTGTCATACTGGTGTTTCACTTGCTTGGTTAGAGTTACACCAAGGCATTTTGTATTATTTCTGACTACTGATAAGGGAGCTGTTCTTTTTTTTTTTTTTCTTTCACAGCTCAGCTCATTTATCCCTTGTAAAAGTAAGGCTATGCATTTGTTTGAGTTAATTTTATATCCAGGCACTTTTCTGAAGTTGTTCATCAGTTGTTGGAATTCTCTTGTATAATTATGGAGATCCCATATTTATACTATCCTGTCATCTGTGAATAGTGATACCTTGACTTCTTTCTTTCAATCCTTATCCCCTTGATATCACTTGTTTTCTTATTGTTCTAGCAAGAACTTCGAGCAATATATAGAACAGATACGGGGAGAGTGGGCAGCTTTGTCTTATCCCTGATTTTACTGTGATTCCTTTAAGATTATCTCCATTTAATTTGATGTTGGCTGTTGGCTTACTGTATATTGCTTTTATTATGTTTATATATGTGCCATAAATCCCCGATCTCTTGAAAACTTTTAACATAAAGGGTGTTGCATTTTGTAAAAGGCTTTTTTAGGGTCTAATGAGATGATCATGTGATTTGTTTCTTTGAATTTGTTTATATAGTGGGTTACATTGATGGATTTGTATATATTTAGCTGTCCCTGAATCCATGGGATGAAGCCTACTTGATCATAGTGAATGGTGTTTTTGACACGTTCTTGCACTCAGCTTTCAAGAATTTTATGGAGTACTTTTATATTGATATTAATAAGCAAAATTTGTCTGAATTTGTCTCTCAATGCAGCATATTTGTGTGTTTTAGTTATCAGAGTAAATGTGAATGATAGATTGAATTAGGTATTGTTTGTTCTGTTTATATTTTGTGGAATAGTTTGAAGAGTATTAGTATTAACTCTTCTTTGAAAGTCTGGTAGAATTCTACACCAAAACCATCTGGTCATGGGTTTATTTTGCATTGGAAGGTTTTAATGACTCCTTCCTTTTTCTCAGTGGTTTCTTGGATTGTTTAGATACTTTATCTGATCTTGATTTTACTTTGGTACATGCTATCTTGTGGGGCAGTGAAAGGTTGAATTTTGGTTGAATGAGGTTTACTCTGGCGACACAGTAGAAAACTCTACAAGGGCCCGAACAGTGAGCCATGTTCCCAGAGACAGCTGACACCTCAGAGCCCCCAACTACATAATTCTGTGACTATAGTCATGCAGACAATGTTCCAAGCTTCAGGCATTCTGGCTAGACTCCACCCCCACAGTTACCTGACTATAAGCAGGTATGCTCCTCTCCACAGTTATCTGACAACATCAAGATAGCACAGCCCACTATAAAAGGAGCTACTTGGTCCCTTCTTACTCTCTTTAAGGTCTCACCTTTCTTACTCTCTTCTCTAGCCCTCCTTCTCTCCCTCCCTTCCCCCTTCTCTCCATGTGGCCATGACTGGTCTCCCTCTTTCTACCTTCTCTCTTTCTCCCTGCCTTTCTACAATAAAGACTGTCTCTGCTCATCAAGGACAGCCATGCTTGAATGATGGGATGCAGTATTTAACCTCCCTCCCAAACTCCTTCTTGCACTCCAGCCACCGACCAGACCAAGGACTGTTGCCCGCATGGGAACCACTCAGTGCCCCTTCTCCCCCTGCCCTCTCCTTCCTTCAGCTCCAGGGATGACTGAGCTGCCCCCCCCCATTTGTTTTCAGCTCTTCCGCAGTCCTTTCCAGCAATATCTGGGATGGGAGAGACTGAGAACCTGTTACCTAGGACTGCCCCTTGTCCATCCCCTTCTGTGCTGGGATCCAGTGGCTTCCTGCAACCAGACACCCACCCAGGGCCGTGTGATCGTGCGGCAGTCTTCCCGCATCTGCCCACTCAGAGCACCAGAACTCTGGTGGGACATGGGTTTTCTCCTACTCTCTTTATTCCCCCACACCCACTGTCCAACACTATCTGTCTTGAAAATCATCTATTTAATCTAGATTTTCCAGTTTTGTCTAGTAGGGGCTTTTGTATTAAGGCCTAATTAGTTTTTGAATTTTCTCAGTTTCTATTTATGTTTCCCTTTTCAGTTTTGATTTTGTTAAATCAGATACTGGCTCTGTGCCTTTTAGTTTGACTAAGGATTTAACTATCTTGTGGATTTTCTCAAAGATAAGCTCTTGCTTTTGTTGATTCTTTGTGTTGATTCTTTGAATTATTTTCTTTGTTCTAATTTGTTTGTTTCATCCCCAAGTTAGACTATTTCCTGAAATCTAATCCTCTTGAGTCTGATTCTTTTTGTTCTACAGTATTCAGATGTGCTGTTAAGTTGCTAGTTAGGATTTCTCCTTCTCTATGAAGACACTTAGTGCTATGGATTTTCCTCTTAACACTGCTTTCATTGTGTCCCATAAGTTTGGGTATGCTGTTCCTTCATTTTCATTGAATAAGTCTTTAATTTCTTTCTTTACTTCTTCCCCGACCATGTTCCAATTGAGTAGAGAGTTGTTCCATTTTCATGAGTATGGGGACCTTCTGCTATCGTTGGTGTTGAAGTCCAGCCTTAGTTCATGGAGATAGAATACAAGGATTTATTTCAATCTTCTTGAATATCTTGAGGCTTGTTTTGTGTCAAGCTATTCAGTCAATTTTGGAAAGGTACCATAAGGTGCTGCGAAGAAGATATATATATTTTATTTTAGGTCAGGAATATTTGTAGGTATCTGTTCAATCAATTATGTTTATAATTTCTGTTAATTTCAATGTGTTTCTGTTTAGTTTCTGTTTCTGTGACTGGTCCATTGATGAGAGTGAAGAGTTGAATTGTCCCACTATAATTGTGTGTGGGTCAATGTGTGTTTTGAGCTTTAGTACAGTTTCTTTTATGAATGTGGGTGCCTTTGCATGTAGGTCAGAGATGTTCAGAATTGAGACTTCATCTTTATGGTTTTTCCTTTGATGGGTATGAAGTATCTTCCCCATCTCTTTTGAGAACCTTTAGTTGAAATTCTATTTTATTGGATGTTAGAATGACTACTGCAGCTTGCTTAGAAAACATTTTCAGCCTTTCACTTTAAAGTGGTGCCTATCTTTGTTACTGAGGTGTGTTTCTAGTATGCATCTGAATGATGGATCCTGTTTGCATATATAGTCAGTTCACCTCTATCTTTTATTAGGGAATTGAGTCTGTTGATACTGAGAGATATTAATTACCAATGCTTGTTATTACCTGTTGTTTTGTTGTTGAAGAAGGTATTATGCTTGTGTGATTCTCTTCTTTTGCATTTGTACCTAGATAATTTATTTTTATGTTTTATTAGGTATAGTTAGTTACCCTCATAGTATTATAGTTTTCCTTGTAGTATCCTCTGTAGGTTGGTTTTTTTCAAATATATTGTTTAAATTTGGTTTGTCATGGAATATCATGGTTTGTCCATCTATGGTAACCAAGAATTTTGCTGGCATCTGTGGTCCTTTAGGGTCTGTATGACTGTCTCTTTCTTTAGGTTAGGCCAATTTTCTTATATGATTTTGTTGAAAATGTTTTTTGGCTCTTTGATCTGGGAGTCCTCACCCTCTTCTACTATTATTCTTAGGTTTGGTCTTTTCATTGTGTCTCAAATTTCCTGGATGTTTTAGATTTGGAACATTTTATACTTTGCATTTCCTTTGTAAAAATATCTTCATGACATCTTCTACACCTGAGAGGCTCTCTTCCATCTCTTGTATTCTGTTGGTGTTCTTTGCAAATATTGCTCCTGACTCCTAGGTTCTCCATGGTTGCCTCCACTTATGATTTCTTTATTTCTATTTCTATTTTTAGATCTTGGACTGTTTTCTTCCATTCCTTTACCTGCTTGGTTATATTTTCCTATATTTCTTTAAGGTATTCATTTTTACCTCTTTAAGGACTTATACCTATTTGTCTGTGTTTTCCTGTACTTCTTTAAGAGAATTTTTATAGCCTCCTTAAAGGCCTCTATCACCTTCATCAGAGAGGATTTTAAGTCAGAATCTTGCTCTTCAGGTGTGTTAAAATATTCAGTCCTTGTTGTGGTAGGAGAACGAAGTTCTGATAGTACTAAATTACATTGGCTTCTGATGCTTTTGTTTTTTTTTACTTGCCTTTCACCATATGGTTATATCTGTTGTTAAGTAGCCTGGGTATATCAGATTGGAGCAAACCTCCTTACAGACAGGCAGAGTTGTGTGTTACCTGGGTTAGAGCAGGCCTCCTGGCAGGCAGACAGTGCTGTCTCTGGTTAGAGCAGGCCTCCCATCTCCATGCTTAGGGCAGACCTCCTGGTAGACAGGGTGTGAGGTCTGGAAGCAGGCATGCCTATATGCTACAGTTGTAGGTGGGGGTGCAGATTGAGAAATGAAGTATTCTTGAAGATTTTTAGTTAAAAACTAAGTATAAGAAGTTAATAATGTAGTCAAAGATAATATACATATAATCCATACTTTTTAACAAGTATTTTGAGTCTCAGAAAACATTCAGGTTAGACAATGTAAATAGCATTTCAAATTGGTTTCAAATAAAGTAAAACTAGAAAATATTTCATAGTGGCATAAAATGAAATTTAAAATATGTTGTTGAATGAGAAAAAAATTAGGTACTTAACAGTATATTTTATAACCCCAAACTTCTACTTATTAATTTTTTAAATAAATGAATCTAGCATCTCAATATTATTAATCAGTTAACATACTAAGTATCATGGATTTAAGATGTTGCAAGCAATCTGTAATAGTGTGAAAAATCATAAACTTACTACTCCATAAAGTAAGCAATGAGACAAGAAAGGCCGTTATCCCAGTGTGCTCTGTTAGGACACAGAAAGAGAGTAAGCATCTGGTTTAACCTTACTTCAAAGCTGGCTCGTCTGACCATGATTAAGAGTAAGTAAATAAAGTTGAATTATATTTATTTCAGTCCTAAAATGAAGTACATTGAAGTGCCCTAAGATAAGATAAATGAGTGAATCAGAGGAGCACAAATTGTGGCTGAACATAGAACAATTAATTTAACAAGGTCATGGGGATAGAAAATGCCTGAGGAAAGTAACTTATCTCAGGCCAGAGAAGAGAGTCAAACCAGGTTTGTTTTTTGTTTTTTTGTTTTTTTGTTTTTTTGTTTTTTTTTAAAGAGCAAGAATGGGAGAGAAAGACAACTTGGGGAGTAGGAGAGTTCCAATAACAGCTAGATTTCAGGATCCTGGGGAAAATGAATACGTGTCTGTTTAGGCTTGACTGTCTCTCTGAGTACCAAAGACAAGGGAATGCAGATAGGTCACTACATTTTATTTTATAGAATTGAATTTTATTTTTTAAATTAAATTAATATTTTAAATATAGTATATGTACACTATATTTATAGTATTTCTCCTACCCATACCTCCCATAAATCCCTCAATGCCTTTCCCCCACATTTATGGCTTCTTTAAATATTATTGATACATATAGATAAGCACATATATACAAAGAAATACATAAATGCAAAATCCCGAGTCTATTTAGTTTTGCTTATATAATTTTAGTGCACCAGTTGGTATTTACTAAACAAAGACTAATAATATTTCTTTCAGTTATTAATTGCCTATATATGTTCATATATGCGGCCTGAGGATTTTATCCCACCATGGTATGCTAACTTGTATTATTATTGTTTTGATCTTGTTTAGACAGCTATATTGTTAAGTGCTATAGTTATGGACAAAATATATATAGATATTGGATAAGAGGGTACCTTAAATGGAAAATGCTTTTATGAAATCAGCATATATGAAAGTATTTAGGATGTTATCTTGATTACTGATTGATGTGGGCAGGCCTAGTTTACCTTAAGTCTGCCATCCCTAGGCAGACTGTTCTGGGTTGTATAAGAAAATAGGCTGAACAAGGTATGAGAAACAAGACAGTAAATAGCATTCCTAAACTGATTGTTTTTCACTTGCTATCACCACAGCCCTGCTTTGAGTTCCATCCCTAACTTTGTGATGGACTATGTATAGAAGATATAAGCTGAAATAAACCTTTTTCTTCAAAAGTTCCTTTGAGTCATGATGTTTTATAACAGTAATATAAACACTAACAATTACCAGACCTTTTAGAATATTTTTCTCATGGCTGTCATTATGAAGGCTTATGTGTTTCACTTACGATTAGGACTCCATTCAGATTCATAAGCCATTTTAATTATCATTTCATTTCCTTGATTTTTAAAAGTTATTTATATCTTTTGAATATTAATCTTCTGTCAAATACATAGTTGACAAATATCCTCTCCCATTCTGTGGGATTTTCTTCATTTTTTTCCTGTAGTTATTATAAACTTTTTATGGAAATGAGGTTACACCTGTCAGTTCTTTACTTTAATTCTTAGAAAAATGAAAATCTATTCAGAAAATTCTTTCCAATGCCTATATCTTATAGAGTCTCTGTATGTTTTCTTCTATTGCTTTCAACATTTTGTATATCACATTGATGTTGATCCATTTGATGTTAAGTTTTGTGTACGATTATAGGTATGGGTCTAATATTATTCTTCTGTATGGAATCATACAATTTTCTCTGACCAGTGTGTTGAAGATATTTTTCTTTTGTCCTGTTTAAAGTTGGTTGTTTAGTTTGTTTGGCTTTGTTGTCAAATATCACATGTTTATAGCTATGTATACTCATGTTTGGAACTTCAATTTTTCCACTTGTCTACATATGTGTTTTGTACTTGTATCATAGTGTTTTATGGAATGGAGATATGGCTTAGTGGTTAACAACATTACCTGTTTTAGTTTACTGGGCAAAAATTCCTAGCATCTACATAGTGGCTTACAGCCATCCATAAGTCCAGCTTCAAGGGATTCAGAGATGTCTTCTAACTTCTACAACCATTGGCATGCATGTAGGACAGTCACATTCATTCAGGAGAAACATAGTTTTTGTGTTATATCTTGAAATATGGAGTGATAGTCTCTCTAGCATGATCCTTTTTGCTCAGGATTGCTTTGTCTTCTTTTAGTTGCACCCATTTAAAATATGCAATTGCCATGTCTAAATTGCTATGTTCAATTCTCCTTCTCTCATTTGCCTCTACTATCCTACACTCTAGAAAGTCATTTCATGTTTTACAGTTGTACAATGCTTGTACTTGCATTTGCTATCTATGTTGCAGAAAATTCATTAAATTTCCTTGAAAATGTGGAAAGTTTTATCTTTGTATCACTTGGTCCATTCTATTTTATTTTAAATAATATTGGGAAGTTACTTTTCATTTAATGAATTCTGTAAAAGCCTCCTTTCAAGTTCTTTGTTCTTGAGTACATTTATAGTAAAGCTAATAATGTGCTACAGTTTCATTGCATTTAAAAATGTAGGCAGGCTGTCTAATTAATCCACCCCATGAGTATTTTTGTTGACAAAATCAGAGAATTTTCAAAATCTAGCACGAAACAGGATACTCTCCTTTATGTGTGAATTATGTAAAGGCATATTTATTTATTTATTTATTTACTGCTACTTGAAGCAAACAAATCAACAAAAAGAAGCAGAACCTGTTTATTTCTGACAATAATGAAATAAATATTTGAAATTAGTTTAAATTATCTAGCTAAATATTGTGGGTCTTTATTTATTAAATTCAATCATGAAAAAGTTTAGCCAGCTAGACCAATAATGAGAGCTACCTCTGGAAAAAAGAGGAAATTATAGATAACTAAAGAAATATTAGAGTATATTCTAAAGATAGAATAGAAATGAGAAATGCATAAAATTCAGCAATCTGAAAACTAATAGCCACCCTGATATAGTAAAGTAAAGGTTGTTTTTTGGGGGTAGGTGTATATTTACTAAAATTGACTACTTCAAGATGAATGTTATCATGTTGCAGGATAATAAAGCTACTAAGGATATGTGGCCATTCACAAAAGGTCTTGAACAAGGACTATAAGGAGAGTGGATTCTCATACGTGAGTGGCATGCATGCCCAAAGGAGGACTTAGTGCCAGCAAGCATACTCCTCACCAGTGGTTGTATCCCAGTGTCTTATCTCCCAGTGGTCTGTTACCATCACCCAATGATATGCTGAGAGGATCATGGTTCCTTATATCCTTAAAACAAACACAAGTTAAGAGAATGGATACAGAAAATGTGGTACATTTACACAATAGAGTACTACTCAGCTATTAAAAAGAATGAATTTATAAAATTCCTAGGCAAATGGATGGACCTGGAGGGCATCATCCTGAGTGAAGTAACCCAATCACAAAAGAACTCACACAATATGTACTTACTGATAAGTGGATATTAGCCCAGAAACTTAGAATACCCAAGATATAAGATACAATTTGCTAAACACATGAAACTCAAGAAGAACTAAGACCAAAGAGTAGACACTTTGCCCCTTCTTAGATTTGGGAACAAAACGCCCATGGAAGGAGTTACAGAGACAAAGTTTGGAGCTGAGATGAAAGGATGGACCATCTAGAGACTGCCATATCCGGGTATCCATCCCATAACCAGCCTTCAAACACTGACACCATTGCAGACACTAGCGGGATTTTGCTGAAAGGACCCTGATATAGCTGTCTCTTGTGAGACTATTTTGGGGCCTAGCAAACACAGAAGTGAATGCTCACAGTCAGCTATTGGATGGATCACAGGGCCCCCAATGGAGGAGCTAGAGAAAGTACCCAAGGAGCTAAAGGGATCTGCAACCCTATAGGTGGAACAACAATATGAACTACCCAGTAACTCCCAGAGCTCTTGTCTCTAGCTGCATATGAATCAGAAGATGGCCTAGTCGGCCATCACTGGAAAGAGAGGCCCATTGGTTGTGCAAACTTTATCTGCCTCAGTACAGGGGAACGCCAGGGCAAGGAAGTGGGAGTGGGTGGGTGGGGGAGCGGGTGGGGGACTTTTGGGATAGCATTGTAAATGTAAATGAAATAAATACCTAATAAAAAAAGAGATCAGTATTTCCTTCTGAGGCATAAAAAAATATAGAGTTGAAAAATATTAAATATATCTGCAGACTGCTTACACGTTTTAAAGCTTCTACTGCACAGCATAATAGTCTACATAGGATAATTGGAAACTTTTGTTAGCTATATGGAAGAAATATATTTAGGAGACATTCCTTAATTAAATCAAATTAGAAAAACACAACTTCTGTAAAGATGGTTGGTAATTATAAAATCAAGTTACTTAATAGTTTAATGATAATTGATATTTTCCTAGAGCACATTTACAATATTTCACTATAAACATTTAACTTAAAGACAGGATGGTGTCTTTCCCACCAATTACATTGATATTAAATATAATTCCCAAATTAGGTACTGCATTCTGCCTCTCTGTTGGGGGTGCCCTGGCACCAAAGGCTTATCAGCAGAGAGAAGGGAAGAAAAGGGAGAGTCTACAACTTTTGTTTTCCTTCCAAGCCTCAGAAGCTCAGGTTTGACCTCACTTAACCTCATCAGTTCTTATACCTGTCTGGGTGCACAGCCTACTTAACCTACACCCAAATAAATCCACTTTTGCCTCCCATTCATCAGTGTCTATAACCTGATATGGTGTTATAAAATATAACCCAGGTAATCATGAAAATATAGAACATTATTAAATTGTGTTAAACAGTAAGAACATGTGGTTAAAGATGCTATCATATTTGAAATATTTACAATAGGAGACTAACAAAGGTGTAAAGATAACTATCCAGTCTTCTACTGGAAGTATGAGTCTCAAATTCTTTGAAGAATTCTACTTTGCAAGTTTGTTATACCAATATATACACAAAAGTACTGTGAGTATTACCACTAATTAAATGTTACCTTTATTACTATCAAGGTTATAAATCTTTTAATTGTGCAATACTCTAAAACAAGTAATGAGTATTAGAAAGTTGTTATTTTTTACAATAGATTTCAGCAATACATGCAATCTGATTAAAATATAATATTTAAAACCATATTTTGATTGATTCTATAATACATACACATTTCATATTTCCAAAAAATGTTGGCAGTATAAAGTCATTGGTTTGTAGATTTTATGTAGGTAACTACCTTTTTTATTCCCCCCAAGTCAGTAAGAATAATTACTGCCCAAAAGCTTTTTAAATTTTTATTTTGTTTTCTTTCTTAATTCAGGTTATCTGGAATGAATATACCACCACCAATTATCAGCAACAAAAACTGGCTCAGACTGCATTTTGTTACAGACAGCAATCACCGCTACCGAGGATTTAGTGCTCCCTACCAAGGTATGTTTAATGATCATCTCTTCTTCTCTTGATGTGTAAAATGATTTTGGTATGCACAACTGCATTGTATAGTCTGAAAAAAAAAGTCCTTTACATTTATAAAGTTGATTTACATCAGAAGAGAATGTCATTATTTCTAAGAAAACATTGTGTTCATAACTAAATTACATATTAAAAATCATAGAGTCTCATATAGCACAATGATTAAAGTTAAAAAATATTATGACTTCTAGAATGTATATTGAAGAAGATACAATATTTGGACTTAATGATATGCTTCAGCAGAAAGCATGCTACAAAATCATGCAGAAAACCTGTAGTTGTGAGTTAGTTCTTTATCACCTTAATTCCATTTTTATACATAGTTTGTCTGTTACTACAAGTATAATTAATCTTAATAGAATTCCTATCTACCGATTTTATTAACAGGCATAATTTTAAATGAGTAGGCTATAATATTTGAAGGGTTACTTTGGAAAACTCATTGGGACAAATTTAGGAGGAAGATAAAACACCAAAAACAATGTAGTTTCTACAATACTCAGTAATAATTCGAGAGCCCGATGGACACTATGTCAGACTCAATATATAGCAAGTCATTTCACTCACACTAGTGTATCAGCAACTGCTCAGGCGATAGTGAGCATTGTTAAAGTTACATACTCCATTAGCTCTTTTTGTTTGCTTTTGTGCTTTTAAACATTTCCTCTGGTATTCTTTTATCTTAAGCATTTTGTAGATTTAATATGGTGACTCATCATAGCAGATCTTAATTAACTGAAATTCTATCAGAACATATGTTGTCTTTTGAAGTACATATTTCAGTGACTAATTAATATTTTAAAGGCAAGAGACTTCTACAAATATTGGATCAATGAAGCTTCTCTCTAATTAGTATAACAGATTAATGTGAGTTGTATCTTGATTTTCCTAGTAGAGTAACAGATATTTCTGTAAATAAAAAATACTAATGAAACACCTTAAATAATTTATAGACTATTCCCTAAAGATAATTTTCAAATGTCTTTGTAGAATAACGGAATTGATGTTGAGTACAAATATGCTTTTAAAACTACCTAATTTGTTAATTATTTCCCATAACAGAAAATATTAACCACCAAAAAGTACTATGGGTTAAAGATAAACATACACAGCATTTTTTACTTACTTTCATAGCTTCTATTAATATAGAGATCCATTCATGATCATTTGAACATTATCAATTTAAACCAATGTTCCATCTAAAATTCTAAGTATATTTTATCTGGTTCCTTGATAAACCACTTCAGAACCAGAAGTACTTTTTTTTTTTTTTTTTTTTTTTTTTTTAAAGAAATAGTTACTGTAGACCCTTGAGCTTTCTGGTAACCTCTCTAACTGTCTAATTTTTACATTATTTTCATCTATCTGACTTTAGGTTTGTGATTCTTCTGTATAATGAAATGAGAAATGTAGGGTTGCAATTATTCAAAGCTTAAAATCTTAACTTTTGCTGTTGATGGCCTTTCAGTCTTATGCCTTCTGTTTTACTGATAGCAGGATAGAAGTAATAGCTGACATTTTATTTATATTTGAAGATGTGAGGAAAATCAAGTGTATCTCAATATTAAATGATATGTCATTTTAATGTAATATTATTTTATAAAAATCATATTAAAGTAGGGTTTTTATATTTTGCTTCATGAGATAATGGCCCAAATACAAGTAGATTTAGATCTTTGGTTATTCTCACTGTTCCTCCACTCAATCTTACATTACCTTCAAGAGTACTTTCAAGACTTAATTTAATTTATCAATATTGCCTACCACTGAAAATGGTACATAAGCTGATAAAAAAATTGAAGATATGTTGTAGAAAATAAAGTTTAAATTACTAATTCTTTATATATTTTTTATTCTTATTCATTCCACTATTTTTCTTTAAGGTGGTTCTTCTTGTATACATAGGTAATTCAATCCCTATTGTCTGAGTTCTTGTAGCTTAGGTACTATGAGTGAAACAAGCCACAATAGTGAGACACACCAGTTCTATGCAAATGCAGAGATTGATGTTTTCTTAGAGTAAAAACACAAATTTTACATCCAGGGAAATAGTTTGGGTGGAATGAGATCATCTCTCAATTAGGATGAGTGAAAAACACACATCCCAGCCAGAAGAAAAAGAACTGTAAATATTGTGACCGAACTGAATATTTAATTTCTGGAGCCAGAGTTAAAACCAAAAAGTGAGTTTTTCATTACTCAGTTACAACGAATGTGCCCACAATTTTTTAGAATTTTATTTTTCTTGGAACCACTTTTGACAATGTGGTATGTAGAAAGTAAAACTGGGAAGGAGGTTTCTTCCCCAAAATATTTTTTAATGTTATGTATATATTCTGGGCTTAAAAGTATAGAATGCATTTCTGTACACGTAACAGTAATTTTTAAATTTTTCATTATTATCATTTTAATTCATGCTCTACTAATGTTGTTAACCATGTGTTTAATTTCAATGGGCATCTATTTTTCTTATGGTATTCACACACATCCATTATTAACAAAAACTAGGAACCAAGATTTCCCCTATTCCTCCTTGTAAAACACCTCCTATAATCTGATGAGTAAATAATTATGAATCTTCAGAAATCATTTGTTCACTCAGTCAGTGTCTGCTATTCTTGCTATGGTCTAGGAGATTACCTTTACTTTTGGATAAATATATTGAGGGTTGCTTTGTAGTTCTCTGTAAGTATTTATCCATCCCACAGATTATACACTTATTTTATAAACTAATAGTTTTTATTAAATTTCCAATGTCTGTATGTTATAGAAAAGGTTGTAAATGACTCTTACAAAAAATCCTAGAGACAAACCGCATTATTTTTAGCAAATGGCACAAGCTACCATTTTCCTTTTACTAAGTTCTAAGAGAACAAAAACTAAATATTGGTGTTTAGTGTTTATGATTGACTGAACAATCTCTTTTTTTAATTTTGATATCATTGTTTTTTTTTCTCCTTTAATTTCTTTTCAATCCTGATTACTTTTAACTAGAAAATTTTCTATTGTAATTTTATTATAGGGGGAAAAATCCAAGAATGAAAATATGTTTCCCTTCTATTTCATTTCTTGTTTATGGAATTTATTCTTTTAGTTGGCATTGTAAACCTAAAAGCCCAGATAACTGGGATACTTCTGTATTAAATAACACTAAATGTTTCCTCGTAATACTTATTCTGGGATGTAAATAAATGTTAATAGTCATGCCAATATAAAATATAATGCCCTAAAAATCTGGAAGTCATATAAAATTTATATATTTATCTTGAAAAATCCATTGTATTTTATAGATATAGAAAGGAAATATCAATTAATAATATAGTTAAAATAAACTATTAGTTTATTAATAAAGCACTAGCTTTTTAAAAATATTACAGTTCTGAAAATTGATTTAGCAACATACTCATGGATCTCCGTTAAAACTCCTTTAATAAATTCCAGATTTGTAAGGTACAATAAAACAGCTGAATATTATTTTATTTACATATTCCAGTCTGAAGCATTTCATAATAAATTATGAAAATCATGCTCACTAGAATCAAATCTAGCAAACCATTTCTCTCAATTGTAAGAAAGTATAGTCATTTCTAGAAAAAAAATTAGCTTGATCACCATGTTAATACTCAAAATAAAGTACAAATACATTGTATAAAAATGTGTATGTATGAGGCAACAATTAACTCTTTAAAATGGCTATGAGTTTAAAAGGAGGAATATATTGAATGACTAGAGCGGAAGAAACGGTGAAATTATATAATTATATTATAATAAAAAATAAAATTTTATTATAAAATTGAAATCATGTGGGTTGGGGACACAGTCCAGCTAGAAGAATGCTTGCCTAGCATATAGAAGGTCCAGGCTGACCCATATATTATGAGAAGCATATAGAAGGTCCAGGCTGACCCATATACTATGAGATTTACATGCCCATAATATAAGCAAGAGGGAAGGAGAACTGTGAGGATTAGAAATTTAAAATCATTCAGGCAATCTATGCTATTTTTTTTTTTTGTTAAATAAGTCATTTAAGTAGATAAGGCAGATGATGGTATTTAGGATCAAATTATATATATATACATACACACACACACACACATATATATATATATATATATTCTTATTATGGATTAATATATTACATATTATCGTAGACACTACACAAATAAAGAAAAGGCAAATACTTCTGGTAGTCTTTTCAGTGGGACCCTGCTAAAAAGATCACTTAGACTAAGGGTTTAAAACTGTGATGCATGCCTGGAAGTGGTGGCACATGCCTTTAATCCTAGCACTTGTGAGGCAGAGGCAGATAGATTTCTGAGTTCGAGGCCAGCCTGATCTACAGAGTGAGTTCCAGGACAGCCAGGGCTACACAGAGAAACCCTGTCTCAAAAAACAAAAAAAGAAAAAAAAAAGCACAAGAGGAAAAAACAAGAAAAATAATGAAATGAACTAAAAATCATAGTAAATATCAGTATTTTTAAATGTTTCATAGAGTTTTTGTATAAATTTTCACTAATTTCTAATAACAAGAATTGATCAAAATAAATATCGATTTTGAAAAAATATGAATGACATAACTAAGTAGGAAAGATTATAGATACTTTCATAAAAATGTGACAACATAACTAACATATAACTTTGCTTTGTATGTTATTTTATGTCAATATTTTATAAGCATATGTGTCCTTTTGATATTATAAATTCAAAATAAAATAAAATTATATTAACTTTATAATCTCATAGAATTTTTAAAGCTCTAAAATAGTTCAGAACGTGGTTTCAATTTCTACCACTCTTATAAAATACACCAAGCACTATGACAAAGGTATTGTCTACTGACATTTAAATAGAAAATATTTTCAAATTTGAAGAGTACTAATTGTCAATCAGTTGCAAGAGTCCAATAAATGATAAACTATCTTATTTTTGTAACATATTCAATTATGCTGTTACTAGAAACAACATATATCACTGAACTTTAATTTATAAGTCTTTTTTTGCATATATATTCTCTTCTCAAAGTGAGTACTCAGGTCTTCAAGATTAGAACACTTACCTCTTTTCGAGAATACTTGTAAATGTAAGAATAGCCTGTGAATCTTAATAGTTGTGAAATATAACCAAGTTATTGACATAAAACTTTGGTTTTCATGAACAAACTGTTTTTTGGAGAGTTGTTACTTCTTGGTAAATGAGTAGCATGTGGGCATCTATTGTTGATGTATGCATGGAATTCCTGAGTTCTTTATTCAGCATAGTCAGTTGTCTGTTACACTCCATGATTTCCTTTGCTTGGCCTACTATCAATATTAGCTAAAGTTCTCTTAAGCGATAATACCAATAGATCTTTGGTATTAACATGATGCCCTATATGCAACCTGTTAGTTCGCTTTTACCTTATTGCAACTCAAGACTTAAATTTCAGTAAGACATAAAAATGTCAACTAGATTAACATACATTACTGTCCTCTAAAATGCTGTATGGATACTTTTTTAATGTTGACATTTTTCTATGAATTATTGATTTCAGAAGAAATGTTTGTCGTACTGCAATTAGTGTATCAGATATTGATATTGGTGCTCGTGCCATCATCATTAGCCCTTGTGATCCATAAAGTTTTTATAGAAATATAGAGCTCAGACTTCTTACTATAGGATGAGGGGGTGCTTTGCTCTGATCATGTAGTAATCATAAGTTTGCAAATACTTTTAACAGAGCCTTATAATTTAAATATCTGTCTAAAACAAAAAAAGGATCCATATAAAATTGATGTGTCCCAACCTCCCTTTCATTATCTCATGACTTTAGAAAAATTTAGTTTTCAGAAGGTGTTTGGAGAAATATGATGTGCTTGGAAGAGTGAAAACAAAGATGTCCTTTTTGGTGGGAGGGTGACTGGATTCCCAATATTCCTATTGTAGGTGATTAATGATCAAATGTTATGCAAGCATAAATAATATGAATCACAATTTGTATAATATCTGCATATGCCTCAGTTTATATAATCCCCACACCTCTATTTTACCCAACAGAACACAAAGATGTTAGGACAACTTACTTGTATGTGGCCTACCCATGCATACATGATTAGGTGGGAAGTGGGGCCTCATCAAAAGCCTGCATATGTCCTGTAAAACTCTGTGCCTCACATTGTATATGTCCAGAGAAGCAGACATTCATTGAGATGCTATTTGAAAAAACAGCAGACTTGGCAAAAAGCATCAAGTGCTAGGCTACCCTGTGCACTGGCAGATATAGGTCTTTATGACTGCAGCTCTCTGCTTCTCATCAATGTTAATATATAGATGTGTACATATATGGACGTTCAGAAAATGATCATTGTTATCTTAGATAACACATCTAAAACACTTTAAATGACCTTTGTCTGTGAATAAGAGACAGAGAAATTGTTTGCTGTTATTATTGTTGCTAACATCAGCATCAGCAGTGTCATTCTTAATGTGCAACCACAACTTACCTAAAAGTCACTGTCAAACATGTCATTTGTAAGAGAAGCAGTGTTTGAAACTCAGAATAAGACACTCACAACACTTAATAGAGGCTTCAATTTTTCATTGTACATTGTCAGGGTTTTTTTTTTGAGATAATTTCAGTTGAGTACTTTTAAAAAGGGAACATATGTAAGTATATAGTGGCATAATGCTAAAATTATGTTCAGTAATTCATGTCACATAATTAGCAAGTAACATTTAAATTAACTTTGTGAGATATCAATAGATTTGTATAACCAGCGAATAGACATGCACACATGTAAAACATCTGTTATATACTTTTTAAATCTTGTATTTCTTTAGATTTGTACAAACCAACAGTGTGGAGTGAAAGCAGTATAATAATTGGCAGAGTAATGAAGTCATATTTATGTCATGTTTTTGAAAATGCTAAAATTTAATGTATTATTTATATAATAAAATCACTCAGTTTTTTTTGGGTGTACAATTTGCACTTTATTTTTTTTATTAGATATTTTCTTTATTTACATTTCAGACGTTATTCCCTTTCCTGGTTTCCCCTCTGAACCCCTCCTCCCCCTTCCCCTTCCCCTGATTATCAACACATTCACTCCCACTTCCTGTCCCTGGCATTCCCCTACACTGGGGCATAGAGCATTCACAGGACCAAGGACCTCTCCTCCCATTAATGAGTGACTAGGCCATCCTCTGCTACATGTTCAGGTAGAGCCATGAGTCCCACCATTTATACTCTTTGGTTGGTGGTTTAGTCCCTGGGAGCTCTGGGTATACTGGTTAGTTCATATTGTTGTTCCTCCTATGGGGCTGTAAATCCCTTCAGCTCCTTATGTCCTTTATCTAGCTCCTTTATTGGGGACCCTGTGCTTAGTCTAATGGATGGTCAGCCATCCATTGAACTGAGCACAGAGTCCCCAATGAAGAAGCTAGAGAAAATCACTCTTTTTACAATGAAATGTATCTTCCTTTCATCCAGACAACCAATTAATCATGATTTAGAATGCCCATGACTCAGGTTAACCTTCAGAAATTCTGGTCATGCACTGATCAAACTTACAAAAACATACTTATTTTAATATCTTATCAATATAACAAAAACTCAGTAAGCATTTTCCCAATTCAGCTGTTTAAATAGTAGGGTAATAAAAACTGAAACTACTGATGTAGAAAGGGAGAAATTCATAGAAGCACAAATGCAGAAAGACAAAGATAGAGAGACAATGAGGGATTCTCTGGCTTGTATGTTCTGCATGCACATATTGTGGAAAGAGCACTGAGTTTTAAATTTATACATTGGCACAGACTGCACAAAGACAGCTCCTTGCCATCTAAATATTATTATTCCTGTGACTTAAAGTCCACAAATATACTGTCAGACAACACAGCTTTAGCCTGATATATATCTTCAGTGATCACTTCTGTGAAATCCTTCAGTATCCCTTACCTTCTAATTAACCATTCAATGGGCTTACAGATCTCATCAAACAACTAACAAAAACAATAACAATGAAACAATATGACATATGTTAATAAAATTACGCCATTTGGAAAAATATTAAAAGAAGTAGAAACAATTCTTAATTTCATTTAGCAAGTATGTAAATAAGAATTAAATAAGCAGTATAAAATATAAACAACATATTTTTTTCATTGGAGATTTCCTAAAGTATTTTGAAAGCTGTTGACTTCTTGTACTTATTAGGACATTTCAAATTGAATGTTATTTTTTTTCTTCAAGAGTTGTTCATTTCTTTACTACATTAGAATTATGTATTTTTTAAAATTTGGAGTACAACTTGAGTTGATTATTGACGATTAGTTATTTAGATATGATTCTTGCTGTCTTTATAAGGTAATCAAGTAGAGTTGATGTATGATTGCATGGGACTGGGAACGTTGGTTTTCCTAACTACATTAGCACTGCATCGGATGTCATCTTCTGATGTCATCTTCTGATGTCATCTTCTGATGTCATCTTCTGATGTCCTCTTCTGATGTCCTCTTCTGATGTCATCTTCTGATGCTTTCTAGTAGGCAGCTCATTTTCTGCGGTTCCTTTTTCATTTTTCTTTCAAAAGCCACCCATTCTTTAAGAAATCATGAAAGTTGTATACCAACTATAGATTTTTTAATCTTAAAATATTTATTAAATGTGTCAACCAGAAATAATTTGCTCTATTAAAAATGAAGACTCTGATCGCCCCTAAATTCATAAGAAGCATTAACTAAACTTAATCTTGTTTTCAACTTTTCCATTGGCTTAGAGGGATTTAAAACATTGAATTACCGCAGAGCTAATATTCTTCCTCAATCTAGTGTTATATGCTTTGAAATGGAATGATTATCCTGTAATCACTGACTACATGAAAAGCAAAGAAAAGTGAGTTTTCTCTGTATGAAAATTCTATTGTCACATAAAGGACACAACACTTTAAGCTTTCTATACACTTCACAATGGACTTCTGCCTAGTGCATATCTTTGATTTGCAACTTAATACTTTCTACATACCTTTGTGCACAAATGACCCTTCCATATTCTTATCTTCTTGTCAGAATTCTTCTTATATAATTTATAATGTTTTTTCATGACACATTTATCTCTTTCTTTGCTACCCAACTTAATAGTTTTCTATAGGGCATTCTAATTTAATTAAATGATAAGTGGGGCTGCAGGCCAAAGTCAATTTTAACATGAAGTGAACAATATTTTTAATATTCTATAAGTAAGAGAATTCTTACCTATAGTATTGTTAGTATTTGAGAATTACACATTTACAAAGTGCTCAAAGTTTTCTTCTAAGAAAAGGAACAATTTTACCAAAAATTCTGTACTCAAGGGCCTTTTAAATCAAAGTTATCTAAAAAACTTTTACAGCAAAACTATTTTTATATTTGTCTAAAGCTGGCTGAAGCATATTATTTGGAAAAAAGGATAGATCAATAGATAGATAGATAGATAGATAGATAGATAGATAGACAGACAGACAGACAGACAGATATAGATATAGATATACTTGTATGAAGTATATAATTTTTAGAATTAGATTTATATATTGTGGAACTGCACATCTTCCTCTGTTTTGCAATTTGAGGACATATCCAAGTCTGAACTAAAAGCATAGGAAAAGATTGGCTCTATATGATGCCAGGATTTATCTCTTTTCTAAATATATGTTATTTTCTCTTCATTATTCCTTATAAATATCTCAATAACTATTTGTATTCTTAAGTTTGTTATTTTCACCTTCTCGTAAAATCTTTTTCTTACTATATTAGAGTATATCCCACAGATTCAAGGAAGCAGGGTTCATAGGGGATCAAAGAAAATGAAATGACAAACATGGACCCTATATGGGTCTGACCTAGGTCCTCTGCTTATATGTTAATGATCTTTACCTTGGTGTTCTTATGGAATTCGCAGTCTCAGACTCTTGCGGGAACTTGGGACCCTTTTCCTCTCCCTGGGTTGCCATGTCCAGTGTCTTATTTTTATTGTTAGGCCAAGTCTGGTTGATATTCCTTGGAGGGCTGCTCTTTCTTTTGTTTTCTCTTTCTGAAAGAAAACAAAGAAAGAGTTCATCTGAAAGAAAGAGGAAGGGCAGAGTAGGAAATGGGAGGAATCAAAATGTAAGTATGAGAGAAAGATAGAAATCATATAAGTCTGTCTTTTATTTTCATTTTCAGGATATATTTCAGTTTCTAGCACAGTAATAAGATATTACTACTGTGATATTTTAATTCTCTATATCTAATTTAATGGAAAACATCTGTTTCAGAGTTTAAAAGTTGCCAGAAATAAAGTAACTAATAATTTTGCACTGAAAATATTAATATCAATTATGTTTGTTGAAACATTATAAATTTCTGAGTTTTATAAGATACTGAAAATGTTTAATCTTTAATGAAATATAAATAATAAAAGGCAAACAAACTAATATAATTTCAGCTCATTAATTAACACTGAGTGTTAAAAATTAAAACTGTTAAATGCTACCTGAATTATAATTTACTTCAAAATTGTCCACAAATTTGTAATTTTTAAACACATAGATATCAATTCTGACATGTAAGTATGTAAGTGAATAATGGAATTTTACCTTCTTGCAAAATAAATTGACAGCATTCTCTGTCTACCTTTACCATAACTATTAGAATGACCAAGTGTGAATGCTTGTACCATGATATTTAATCCAGTTACACACACACACACACACACACACACACACACACACACACAGGCATTCTTCTGATCATAAGTCTCACCAGATAAACCTTGAAGCTGAATGGTATTAACTCAGAAGTTTGAAATATAATTGAAAGAATGATCAACTGGAAACATGTATAACTAATACTTATATTGTGGCATATTTATATCGATAAATATAAAAATTCTAAATAATCACAAACACATTATAAATCAAAAACACATTACAAATACACACACTCACCAGAGGAATAAGTATAGAGATAAATATACATCTCTGCTGATATATCATGTAAAATAAGAAGCTTTGCATAAGAAGAGTGGAATGGGGTCCTGTCTAGACAAGAAAACAGGGCAGGGAAGCTACAGCACTTCTAAGAAGAAACCTAATGAGTCTGGAGAACTCAGAATTTATTCAAATTGTGAAGAGATATATTATGTAAGTGGAAGTAAACTGGAAAAACTGAGCAGTGTCCCAAATGTCAGACTCACAAAAGAGTTTTAAGCAGATGAAAAGAACATACAACTTGATCTTTAAGGATTTAACTAAACAATGTGTAAAAAAACAACACTACAAAAGGACAAGAAATTAGAAATACTCTATTGCATTGTATTGAGTAGAAATTATTAAATTCATGGATAATATATATTAAATAATATCTAATGTATATACTTATATGCATAACATATTACATATATTATAATATATGTAATATATGTAATTTTATTCCTGCATATGGAGGGAAAACACACTTAATGTTATAAATTAAAGTATTAAAGAAATTATGTAATGATGTAATGTGTTAAAAAGAAATTATATATAATTTTGCAATGTCTTTAATTCACTTGTTAGAAGAAACTTTTATAAATAGAATTTTTAAATATTAGAAAATTATAAATTAGAAATATCCTACTTATGGAGGTTATTTTGATTATGGATTGTATTAGAAAAAAAAGTTTCTCAAAAAGGAAAATATCTATCTAAATGTGGAATAAGTATGGGCTTTAAGATTCTATTTGTATTCACTTTATGGACAATTATTTAAATTCTTTAGATTTGTTGAGTTCCCTCCTAAAGTTCAGAGTAATGTCAGAGACAACCTTATGTGAATCTTTAGTAAAGTTTCTTACCAAATATTAGGCACCAGAGCATGAAATATAAGAATGTGAAAAAAATCATTCAAGAAAAGTAATGCATGTAGACAACTAGGACAGTGTGTTTTTTCGGATTCCAGGTGACAAACTAATAAGAAAGAGAGGGAGCGAGGGAGGGAGGGAGGGAGGGAGGGAGGGAGGGAGGGAGGGAGGGAGGGAGAGAAAGACACACACACACACACACACACAGACAGAGAGAGACAGAGAGAGACAGAGACACAGAGACAGACAGACAGAGAGAGAGAGAGAGAGGGAGAGAGAGAGAGATACTTTGGGAGAGAGAGAGAGAAAAAGAAAATGATCTTTCCATTCTATCCACTGAGTTCATATGAGAAACTGTACATTATTTATCTTTCTAATATTCATCTTATGTATTTATTGTCTTCTCTTTGTATCACACTTCTCATCAGAGTCCACCTCTATGATTGATGGAGGTCATCACATTTAGTTCTTAACTTAAAACAGGCTAACCGATTTGTCACTGTTGATTCTTTTTTCTATTCTTGAACCATGTTTTCTACATTTTAATTTTGGGATAATACACCTTACTAAAATGCATTTTTAGGATTTTATTTTTAGATTTAATGTCTGAATTAATGCTTATAATCATTTTTTTTTGGTGCATCATCTCTTGAAGTCCTACGGTAAGTGCTTATAATATTGTACCTCCAGTGCATTTCTTCTGAACTATACCCCAGTCTTATATATGAGAAGGCCTATAAATATCACATCTTTCACGTACTTTAGTCTAATTATCAAAACATACTGTCCATCTCATCTCATATTAGCAGAGTTTTTCAGACATACCTTCAACCTAATCTGAGATAGGGTTGGCCTCCTATTTCTGTGGTAGGCCCTTATTTCTATCCACAAGACTGACTTTTATATAATAATTATAACTTCTTCATAAAAACACTCTTCTCTGTCCTTCTTCAGCTTCTATTACCAAATTGCTTCTCATAGCAATATAAAACATGTTCCTAAAATATAAACTGTAAAAGTAAGTATTCATCTTTCCAAATGTTCGATCATATCCAGAGTAAAGGTTTGAGTTATTTAGGCAGATTTTATTTGGCTTCATTCTTTTCCTCTCCATTCTTTTGATACAGCTGTCTGTAGCTAGTTCTGAAACTGTAGTATAATCATTGTCAAGTGGTTTGGAATTCGCTCTATATTTTTAGAGTAATCTAGAAAATTTTCTTACTTAGGAATGTAAAGTATGTGAGCAAAGATATGCTGTAGAAATGGACACAGTACTTTCAAAATTTTCAGCTAAGAAGGGTAATAGATATGTGAGCAAATATTATATATATATATATATATATATATATATATATATATATATATATATATATAGCAACATTTCACAAAAAGGTTCAGACAAATAATTATGAATCAAAATAAAAGAGAAAAACTTCCAGAAATACTCTGAGTCATTTTTGTGCTTGCCATCAACTGCCTGTAATTACGTGTGGTTTATATGTTCCCATTGGAGAAAACTAGTTTTATTCCTATGTGGGATGTTATGAATTGGGTATAGCTTCTGGGTTAGAGTTGGGGGCTTCTTTTCTTTTCTTTTCTTTTCTTTTCTTTTCTTTTCTTTTTCTTTTTGTTTTTTTTCTAATGATTTTTTTAGATGATTTCTTCATTTCAAATGCTATCCCAGAAGTTCCCTATACCCTCCTACTGTCCTGCTCTCCAACCCACCCACTCCCACTTCCTGGCCCTGGCGTACCCCTGTACTGGGGCATATAATCTTTGCAAGATCAAGGGCCTCTCCTCCTGTTGATGTCTGACTAGGCCATCCTCTGCTACATATGCAACTAGAGTCACAGTTCTGGGGGGGGGGGGACTGGTTAGTTCATATTGTTGATCCTCCTATAGTGTTGCAGACCCCTTTGACTCCTTGGTTATTTTCTCTAGCTCCTTCACTAGGGGACCTGTGTTCCATGCAATAGATGACTGTGAACATCCACTTCTGTATTTTCCAGGCACTGGCTTAGCCTCTCAAGAGAGAGCTATATCAGGGTCCTGTCAGCTAAATCTTGCTGGCGTATGCAATAGTGTCTGGGTTTGGTGTTTGTATATGGGGTGTGTCTTAGTCAGGGTTTCTATTCCTGCACAAACATCATGACCAAGAAGCTGTTGGGAAGGAAAGGGTTTATTCATCTTACATAACCACAATGTTGTTCATCACTGAAAGAAGTCAGGACTGGAACTCAAGCAGGTCAGGGAGCAGGAGCTGATGCAGAAGCCATGGAGGGATGTTCTTTACTGGCTTTCTTCCTCTGGCTTGCTCAGCCTGCTCTCTTATAGAACCAGGACTACCAGCCAAGAGATAATCCCACCCACAAGGGGACATCCCCCATGATCACTAATTGAGAAAATGCCTTGCAGCTGGATCTCATGGAGGCATTTCCCCAACTGATGCTCCTTTCTCTGTGATAACTCCAGTTGTGTCAAGTTGACACAAAACTGGCCAGTACAGGGTGGATCCCCTAGTGAGACAGTCTCTGGATGGTCCTTTCTTACATCTCACCTCCAAACATTGTCTCTGTAACTCCCTCCATGGGTATTTTGTCCCCCATTTTAAGAAGAAACGAAGTATCCACACATTGATCTTCCTTCTTTTTGAGTTTCATGTGCTTTGCAAATTGTATTTTGAGTAGCCTAAGTTTCTGGGTTAATATCTGCTTATCAGTGGTGCATATCATCTGTGTTCTTTTGTGATTCGGTTACCTCACTCAGGATGGTATCCTCCAGATCCATCCATTTGCCTAAGAAATTCATAAATTTATTGTTTTTAATTGCTGAATAGTTCTCCACTGTGTAAATGTACCACACTTTCTTTATTTATTCGTGTTGAGGGACATCCAGGTTCTCTCCAGGTTCTGGCTATTATAAATAAGGCTGCTATGAACATAGTGGAGCATATGTCCTTCTTACCCGTTGGAACATCTTCTTGGTATATGCCAAGGAGAGGTAGTACTGGATCTTCCAGTAGTACTATGTCCAATATTCTGAGGAACCGCCAGACTGATTTCCAGGGTTGTTGTACCAGCTTGTAATCCCACCAACAATGGAGGAGTGTTCCTCTTTCTCTACATCATAGCCAGCATCTGCTGTCACCAAAATTTTTGATCTTAGCCATTCTGACTGATATGAAGTGGAATCTCAGGATTCTTTTGATTTGCATTTCCCTGATGATTAAGGATTCTGAACATTTTTTCAGGTGCTTCTCAGCCATTCGGTATTTCTCAGTTGAGAATTCTTTATTAAGGTCTGTAGCCCATTTTTAAAATAGGGTTATTTGATTTTTCTGGAGCCCATTTTCTTGAGTTCTTGATATATATTGGATAATAGTCCCCTATCTGATTTAGGATTGGTAAAGATCCTTTCCCAATCTGTTGGTGGCCTTTTTGTCTTATTAACAGTGTCTTTTGCCTTACAGAAGCTTTGCAATATTATGAGGTGCTATGTGTTGATTCCCAATCTTACAGCACAAGCCATTGCTGTTCTTTTCAGGAATTTGTACTCTGTCCTCATGTCTTCAAGGCTTTTCCCATTTCTCCTCTATAACTTACAGTGTCTCTGGAGAAAGCATTTGACAAAATCCAACACCCATTCCTGATAAAAGTCTTGGAAAGATCAGCAATTCAAGGCCTATACCTAAACATAATAAAAGCAATATACAGCAAACCAGTAGCCAACATCATACTAAATGGAGAGAAACTTGAAGCAATTCCACTAAAATCAGGGACTAGACAAGTCTGCCCAGTTCTCCCTACCTATTCAATATAGTACTCAAAGACCTAGCCAGAGCAATTAGTCAACAAAAGGAGATCAGGGGGATACAGATTGGAAAGGAAGAAGTCAAAATATCACTATTTTCAGATGATATGATAGTATATATAAGTTATCCTAAAAATTCCACCAGAAAACTCCTTAACCTGATAAAGAGCTTCAGTGAAGTAGCTGGATATAAAATTAACTCAAGCTAATCAGTGGCCTTTCTCTACACAAAGGACAAACAGGTTGAGAAAGAAATTAGGGAAACATCACCCTTCACAATAGTCACAAATAATACAAAATACCTTGGTGTTACTCTAACTAAGGAAGTGAAAGATCTTTATGATAGGAACTTCAAGTCTCTGATGAAAGAAATTGAAGATCTCAGAAGATGGAAAGATCTCCCATGTTCATGGATTGGCAGTATTAATATAGTCAATATGGCTATCTTGCTGAAAGCAATTTACAGATTCAATACAATCCCCATCAAAATTCCAAGATAATTCTTAATGGAGTTAGAAAGGCAAATTGTAAATTTATCTGGAATAACAAAAAACTAGGATAGCAAAACTATTCTCAACAATAAAGGAACCTCTGGTGGAATCACCATGCCTGACCTCAACTATATTACAGATCAATTGTGATAAAAACTGCATGGTACTGGTACAGCAACAGACAGGCAGATCAATGGAATATAATTGAATACCCAGAAATGAACCCACACAACTGTGGTCCCTTGATCTTTGACAAGGAGTTAAAACCATCCAGTGGAAAAAAAGACAACATTTTCAACAAATGGTGCTGGTACAACTGGAGGTTATCATGTAGAAGAATGCAAATTCTTTTTCTTTTTAATTAGATATTTTCTTTATTTACATTTCAAATGATATTCCCTTGCCTAGTTCCCCCACCAAAACCCCCTTATCCCTTCCCCTCTCCCCCTGATCAACAACCCACACACTCCTGCTTCCTGGCCCTGGAAATCCCCCACACTAGGGTATATAACCATCAGAGGACCAAGGCTTCTCCTCCCATTGATGACCAAATAGGCCATTGTGTGCTACATGTGCACCTAGAGTCATGTGTCCCACCATGTGTTTGTGTGTGTGTGT
Organism: Mus musculus; assembly: GCF_000001635.26. NCBI lineage: Eukaryota > Metazoa > Chordata > Mammalia > Rodentia > Muridae > Mus > Mus musculus. Next base: position 48,342,500 of record NC_000081.6, on the reverse strand, counting down.
GTGTGTGTGTGTGTGTGTGTGTGTGTGTGTATGTGTGTTCTGGATATACTCCTTAGTTCATTTTGTTGTTCCTCCTATTAGACCGCAGACCCTTTCAACTCCTTGGGTAGGTTTTCTAGCTCCTTCATTGGGGAACCTGTGCTGTGTCCAATGGATGGCTGTGAGCATCCTCTTCTGTATATGTCAGGCACTGGCAAAGCCTCTCATGAGACAGCTATATTAGGCTCCTAACAGAAAGCTCTTGTTGGCATTCACAATAGTGTCTTGTTTTGGTGATTGTCTATGGGATGCCTCAGTTGGGGCAGTCTCTGTGTGGTCATTCCTTCAATCTCTGGTCTGAAATTTGTCTCTCTAACTCCTTCCATGGGTATTTTGTTTCCCCTTCTAAGTAGGACAAAAGTATACTTTTTTTCTTCTTTCTTCTTGAGTATCATGTGTTTTACAAATAGTATCTTGTGTATTCTGAGCTTCTGGGATAATATCCACTTATCAGTGAATGAATATCATGTGTGTTCTTTTGTGATTGGGTGATGATATCCTCCAGATCCATCCATTTGCCTAAAAATTTCATAAATTTATTGTTTTTAATAGCTGTGTCCATGGTGTTCCTTTTCCTCCATATCCTTGCCATCATCTGCTTTCACCTGAGATTTGATCTTAGCCATTCTGATTGGTGTGAGGTGTAATCTCAGGGTGTTTTGACTTGCATGTCCCTGCTCACTAAAGAACATTTTTAGGTGCTTTCTAGCAATTCGGTATTCCTCAGTTGAGAATTCTTTGTTCAGCTCTGTACTCTATTTTTAACAGGGTTATTTGGTTTTTCTAAAGTCAAACATTTTGAGAGAACTTCTTTCTTATGATACTACTTGAGTTCTTTGTATATATTGGATATTAGCCCTCTATCTGGTTTAGGATTGGTAAAGATCGTTTCCAAATTTGTTGGTTGCCTTTTGGTCTTATTGACAGTGTCCTTTGCCTTACACAAGTGTTGCAATTTTATGAGGTTCCACTTGTTAATTCTTGATCTTACAGTACAAGCCACTGGCACTGGTGTTCTGTTCAAAAAAATTTTCCCCTGTGCCCATATGTCAAACTGATCATCCACCATGATCTATAGACTTCATCCCAAGGATGTAGGGATGGTTGAATATACAGAAATCTATTAACATAATCCACTATATACACAAACTCAAAGAAAAAAAAACCAACCACATGATCATCTCTTTAGATGCTGAGAAAGCATTTGACAAAATACAGCATTCATTCATGATAAAAGTCTTGGAAAGTCCAGTAATTCAAGTCCCATTCCTAAACATAATAAAAGCAATCTACAGCAAACCAGTAGCCAACATTAAACTAAATGGAGAGAAACTTGAAGCAATTCCACTAAAATCAGGGACTAGACAAGACTGCTCACTTTCTCCCTACCTATTCAATGTAGTAGTTGGAGTCCTAGCCACAGCAATTAGACGACAAAAGGAGACCAAAAAGATACAAATTGGAAAGGGAGAAGTCAAAATATCACTATTTTCAGATGAAAGGATAGTATACATAAGTAACCCCCAAAATTCCACCAGAGAACTCTGAAACCTGATAATCAACTTCAGTGAAGTAGCTGGATATAAAATTAACTCAAACAAATCAGTGGCCTTTCTCTACACAAAGAACAAACAGCCTGAGAAAGAAATTAGTGAAATAACACCCTTCACAATACTCACAGATAATATAAAATACCTTGGTGTGACTCTAATTAAGCAAGTGAAAGATCTGTATGATAAGAACTTCAAGTCTCTGAAGAAAGAAATTGAAGAAGATTTTAGAAGATGGAAAGACCTCCTATGCTCATGGATTGGCAGGATTAATATAGTAAAAATGACTATCTTGCAGAAAACAATCTACAGACTCAATGCAATCCTCATCATAATTCCAACTCAATTCTTCACAGAGTTAGAAAGGACAATTTGCAATTTATCTGGAATAAAATAACAAAAAACCTAGGATAGCAAAAACTATTCTCAACAAGAACCTCTGGGGGAATCACCAGACTTAATGCCTGACATTAAGCTGTACTACAGAGAAATTGTGATTTAAAAAACCTGCATGGTACTGGTATAGTGATAGATGGGTAGATCAATGGAATAGAATTGAAGACCCAGAAATGAACCCACACACCCATGGTTACTTGATCTTTGACAAAGCAAATAAAACCATCCAGAGGAAAAAAGACAACATTTTCAACAAATGGTGATGGCTCAGCTGTTGGTTAGCTTGTAGAGGAATGCAGATTGATCCATTCTTATCTCCTTGTACATAGCTCAAGTCTAAGTGGATCAATGATACTCACATAAAACCAGAGACTCTGAAACTTATTTTTTTTCAATTTTTATTAGATATTTTCTTCATTTACATCTCAAATGCTATCCCGAAATTCCCCTATACCCTCCTCCCCACCCTGCTCCCTTATCCACCCACTCCCACTTCTTGGCCCTGGCATTCCCCTGTACTGGGGCACATAAAATGTATGAGACTGAGGGACCTCTCTTCACAATGATGGCCGACTAGGCCATCTTCTGCTACTTATGCATCTAGAGACATGAGCTCTGGGGGTAGTGATTAGTTTATATTGTTCCTCCTATAGGGTTGCAGACCCCTTCAGCTCCTTGGGTACTTTCTCTAGCTCCTCCATTGGGGGCCCTGTGTTCCATCTAATAGATGACTGTGAGCATCCACTGAAACTTATAAAGGAGGAAGTGGAAGCTCATTTTCAATTCCCCTTTCAGCACTGGGACCCAATTAGGACTAGACTTGTGCAGACCCCATGCATGGTGCTGCAGTTTTAATGAGTTCTTATGTGTGTCATTCCCTTTTGTTTCCTTGGCATTGTCTATCTGCACTAGCTCTTACAGTGTTTGTCTTTCTCTTTTTCAGTGTTTTATGAGTCTCATGGATAGGGATTTGATGGAGACATCCCATTTAAGTGTTCCAAGGTCTCTCATTCTTGGCATAAGGCTAAGTTTGTGGGTTTTGTTTGTGATGTCATCTACTGCAACAGGAATTTTTCTAATAATGGCCGAATAAGACACAAATCTATGATTATTTTAGAATGCTGTTAGGAGTCAGTATATTGCTCATTCCTTTAGCAAAATAGTAGCATTTGGTGTTTCTGTAGGTGCATGGACATCTTCATGGTAGAAAAGCTTATGTTTGGAAAATGCCTTTGAGTTTTTGATCTTGAAACTAGCAAACTTGTCATTCTGTTGATTTATAAGAATATACAGAGTAAGAGAAATTGATTCTCTGAAAGGGAATGAAATAATAAAAGAACTTAAATCCAACAGGTATCAGAGTACATTATCTGTAACGCTCATCCATATGATATTTTTACTTACTTGCTTTGGCTATCAAAAAGATCATTAAGAGAAGTAAAACAAAAAATGTTTACTGAAAAATGAAACAAAATTTCTACAAGGTTTCTCCATTGCCACTTTCATGCATGTATCCAATTACTTCTAATTACTCACCTCCCTGACCCTCTTTTGTCTCTTCCCACAAGATCAGTGTCTATTCCTATTTATAAGTCTCTGTCTCTGTTAGTGACCCTGAAATGTAAAATTATGCTTTCAATATGAAGAACATTAACTCTTTTACTACTATAAAAATATAACATTTCATAAAATCATTTAGTATAATAGAAGCAAAAAAAATCAATGAAATTGACACTATTCAATATTAGGAGGGAATGTAATAAAGACAGAAGAAGTAATTTAGGTAGGAAATTCTCCATGAGGTAGACACTAAGAAGTAAATTATAAATCAATTTCATATTCTAAATAATTTTCTATAATATTATTTAAAACATTTTATTTTAATTTTAATGTGAATCTTGGAACACTAAAATACACACTTATTTTGTATGTATACATTACCTATTTTCTAAGATTACATCAATGAGATTCAGTAAAGAGAGAAACCTCTCAAACCTGTAAAAATCTCTAATTATTAATATTTTATTCTCATGATTTTAACTGATATTAAAGTAACCAATTGTGCATATAGGATATCCATCTTTAGTTCAAATTTCTATCAATAATTATATTTTGAAATATTTGAAAGTATCGTGAAAACTACAGTTTGTCTGACCAAGAATAGGTGACTTTAATTGATATAAATTAATCACAGAAGTTTTCATGTAATTGAATACAAAGTCGATAATTATAAGAAACTTTACCTATTTAGTTTACAATTTTGCAACATTAAAATGTGGGTGATGTGTGTATGAGAATAAATACCTTATCAATTTAGTTCATTATTAATAAATATTAGACTCACGAGTAGTCATTATTAATTCAGACTCTAAATAAATAAGAAATTAGTTGTACATTGGCCACCACTAGCATCAAATTAATAATATCAATATTTTCATTATCGTTCTCTGTCCTGTTCCCATTTTATCCACCCTCTGCTTCTCCCACTCTCTCTTTTGTTATTTTTGAGAGATCCCCAGAACATACCGCAGAATGTCCTCAACTCATAATCCCCCCTTTGTTAGCGTTTTAAGTATCACGACTTTAGACATCCATCACCATATTGGGCTCTGCATTCTACTCCTATGAAATAAATACATTTAGAGTCCATATATACATGAGATCACACAATCTTGTCTTTCCATTTGGTTGATTTTACTGAAAATATGGTCCCACTACATTCATCCTTTGCATCACAAATGACACGATGTGATTCTCTTTTATGATTAAATGTTATCCATGGGTGTGTGCATTTCCTATTTTCTTTCTCAGTCACACCTGCACCCTCATTTATTGCTTCTCATAGTAAAAAAATGTATAAAAGTGATTTTGTGCTTATGAACATATCCTGAATATATTTAAATGAAATGAGCCACATGCAGAAGAGTCTTAGGAACATGAACTTATCTAGATGTGAACGCTAAAGTGAAATTCAGAGACCCAGAAAATAAAATTGTGTTTGGCTGCAAGTGGATTGGGTAGAGAATAAGGAAACTGGTAAAAGGATTAAGTATATATTGTTGGAAAAGGAAATTCAAAAGGTCTACTGTGTGGTGATAATTGCGATATTTGTTAGTGCCTCCTATAAAATTAGTAAGAAAGTGGATTAGTGTTATTACACAAATAAGCTTTTTGTTAATTATCACAATGTAGTCAAATTATAATGTCCACACGTACTGTGGTACACATGGAGAGTATGCCGAGATTGGTGAGATTATTTAAAAGGAGTTAAGCGAAAGCCTTTTCTTGTCACAGATTTCAGGAAGAACCTGATTGTAAAGTGATATCTAAACAGCACTGTCCTTCAGAGATAGTAGTAGTAGCTTCACAAATCTTAGATAGGAACACAGGTGGCAAGTCAGGTACACCACTATACCTTGCAAAATACATCTTGCAACTTAATTACATTTCACAGGGCAAGGTACCACACTAGAATCCCAGTAAGAGAAATGTGAAGGGTGCTGAGATTAAAGGCAATGACTCTCTCCTACTCATTTGATTATGTCTGTTTTAGTCCTCATGAATTCACAACCCTCTTCTGCGAATTAAAACTCAGCAACATGGTTATAAGTGTTTTAGTTACTTATTTAAGGGAACATACTAATTCATAATTTAAATACTTAAACACTTCAGTTACCTTCAATTTTCTAGTGAATTTTTAAATGAAATATTAATCATTTTTCTAAGTGTTACCAAAAGCTAAGAAAAAAAAATTCCCCACAACAACCTCCGTAGCAACTTCTGATACCGGAAAATATCTTTAGCATGGAAGATGTTTTTTGACAAGTTTGTGTTTGATTTCTCTATTCAAAATTTAAGACGTCCCCAGTAAAAGGGTTCACTATAATGACAACAGTCTGTGTTTTGGGGACCACTAGAACTTCCCTAGTAATGTTGAATTATACACTTAATTACATATATACTGTGGTAAAAGGTAAAAGTGTATATATTCTTGGAATTGCCTTTTCTGATAGAAATATGATGTTTTACGTATTGGTTGTTTAAACTCCAATGTCATTTGACAGTATATAAAGACTAATCTCATATTTATAGTTGATATTTAAAAGAAATATGATAATCTGTTTTAATCATTTTGCAATTATTAATTCACAATGTGAATCAACATAGTATCCCTATTTTACAGGCTATATTAATTCATTTTAATTTATATGTATCTATATATCTTATAGGCACAGATGGAACTAAGAGTTAACTGAACCTCTTAGAGCTAGAGTTAGTGGTTTTGAGCCACATGATGTGATTACTTGGAGTTGAGTACATGGTCTGTGAAAGAACAATATGCACTCTTATCCACAGAATGGTTTCTCTAGGCACAGCATCCCTATTTTTTTTTTCAAAGAAGTACTATTCCTGTCCTTTGACAGTCACTAGCCTTGAATGTCAGGTCTGTCCTCTCTAACTCTCTTGCTTTCTTATGAAGTAGCATCCAAATATTACCAAAGTCATATCTTTAAAATAAAATCCAAGGTCATGTCAAAATACAACATAAACCTTCAGCACAACTATGATAAAAGTTTATCTGTACAGATTATTATTTAGTATACACAATTAAAATATCTCATGTTTAACCAAGCATATCTCTGTTATTGCCCTTTCTGTCATATCAATATTCACAATAATTTTGGGACACTATTACTTTTTAATTTTAATTTTCTATGGTATAATTTAATGATTTTGATTTTTCTTCTTATCCATCCTAGCAAGTTTTCATATTTTTGGCCTCATTTTTTTATTGGCTGCTGTTGTATAAATGCATATATATATACATACATATATATATATATATATATATATATATATATATATATATGTACATACATATCAATTCATGTCATCTTCCCAGATATATGTATAAATGCATATATATAAGAATATATATGCATATATGCATGTATATGGGAAGACATCAATTGGTTCTTTTGGAATTATTTTTAATTTATCTGGGAATTATTTTTAATTTATCTGGTCATGTCTATTTCTCACTTGTGTTTCAAGCCATAAAACATGTCCTCTTATCTAATTTATTTTCATTGACCAACAATCAGCTACTCTCCAAGTAACTTGAACATTTTCATCTTTTATTCTATCCCTACCTCCATAAATAGCTGAAAAGAACTGAAGTGAATGTATTATTTACATTTTTAGTGTAATACAGTGTAGTGGATGATAGTGTTCCAATACTTTTGTTACATGTACCACATAAAAACATAAAGCAGCCTTATGATATATCAGCTAATTTTCTTATATGATTCAAGCCATGCTGAAGATCTCATTATTTACCTCCACTGAACACTATACACTGCTATACTTTGATAATCTCATTTGCTGAACCCTAAGAAATGGCCATTTTTATTCTTTTTACTACGATCAAGTGCAAGTCTCCCATGTGGGTTTTTGGAATGCGCTGTCCTGTGCACATGATTAGTTCTCTGGGTCAAGCAAGAATATTATTCACAGTCATATTTATGCCAGTTACATGGGCATCTCCCTGCTGCTCACAGCATCTGCTTCTTTCAGGGACTGTGAACCTCAGCTTTTTCATTCATATCAATTGGTCTGGTGTGTATTTGGAACATTGGTTTCAATTAGTCTTTGGATTTTTAAAAGTCTCAGTACTGAATAAAAATTTTCAGTATAATAATTTTCATACATGACAATTCCATAGTCTGTGACCCTATGCTTGACATTTCATATTCTGATTTTTTACTTAATAGGATTACCCAAAGTGCTTTTGTTTACAGAATATATATAAATAGTATTTTAATTTTATGCTTAAGGTGCTCTCCGGGAAAAGAGCTAGTCATCCTTGCTTCCGCATGTTACTGTGTCACATATTTCTCCTCTGAGCTGCCAGTAGTACCTACTGTCAGCTCCTGTCACACATGCATATGCATACATACTAGCAGGTATGCATATATAAACACACACATGTACATAGTCATTAATACAGGCAAGCAGCGGACCTATCTATTAACAAAACAGTGATCAGTTTTACAGTTAATTCAGCTCTCCCTTCTCCATTGCTTAACATCAATGAGAAAGTAAGACTCAAGCTTCTTATACTTTCACATTAATTTCCTAAAATTTAGCATGTCCTCCATGATATTTTGGGTATTACAGTCTATGCCAACATAAATTTTTTTGTGTGTTGTTTTTTTCTTTTGTTTGTTTGTTTCTTTGATTTTCGAGACAGGGTTTCTCAGTGCAGTCCTGGCTGTCCTGGAACTCACTTTGTAGACCAGATTGGCCTCGAACTCAGAAATCTGCCTGCCTCTGCCTCCCGAGTGCTGGGATTAAAGGCGTGTGCCACCACCACCCGGCTATGAGATTGTATTCTAATCTCTCATCCTATAAAAGTTTCTAAATGGATCATGAGCAGGAACATAAAATTAGGTATCATGAGTATGGTAGAGGGCAAAGTAGAGAATACGCAATAGATCATTGCCACAGTGGGAGAACTTTTCCAACCAGAAACACAGTAGTATAGGCATGGAGAATAATAACTAATTAATTAAAACTCATGAAACTGAACATTTGAGCAGGTAATAGCTGCTGGCCAAGGTGGAGTCAAGTATCACCACCAGGCAACATACAGCAGATGATATGATGCCCCCGAGACACATATACTGCCCAGTCTGGCCTCAGTGAGAGAAGATGCACCTAACTAATCCTTGAGAGACTTGAGGCCCCAGGGAGTTTGAAGGTCTGGTGGAGAGGGGTGGTGTGGGGGTGGGAGTGGGGGTGGTGACATTCTCTTGTGGGTGGAGCTATAGGATAGGATAGGGAGCAGTGGTGGTTGGAGGGGGAGACCTGGATAAGAATGAAGACTGGACTGTAACAAAATGATTAAAGAAGTAAAAGGGGCACCACTGAGAGTGCTTCATTTCTGAGATTTTCGAAAATACACTTATGATTTAATATTTTTAAATATTTTAAAATATTCAATGAAAATTAGGCTATCATGCGTCCTCACATGCATAGTTTTAAGTAACATTTACTGCTTACCTCATAGGAAATGGAACTACTGATTAGCAATTAGTATTGATATTTTTCTAAATATGCATGCTTTTTTTTTTACTGTCAAAGTAACACTGCTTATTAAACAAGATAGATCTCAATAATAATTTTAAGGGAAATACAATCAAAGAATATTCAAAGTAGAAATTTGAAACATTGTCTAAACTCTAATTATAAATAAACAGATAAAGAAAATCGATCACTGCTTTATTATTAGTTTGATCATAGGTGGTACAAACCCAGAATTAATTTCAAACATATGTTTATTCCTATATAACGTTCAACCCATCTGTGAACTGGTTTTAAAATGATTAGAAAGGATCCCACTTACTTTCATTTACAAGAGTAAAATGCATGTTTAGTAGCCACAACATAAATGGCTTCAAATTATTGTAAATCAATTTCCTGGGACAGCACAAATTGCAGCAGATGGTACTTAAATACATAAATTTACCCTTATTGAATAATATTTTCTTTGTTACTTATTTTGTTTTTGTACAGAGAAAACATCAGCTAATTTTATGATTATTTAATTTTAATTTTAGTTTTAGTGAGCACTATATAAAATTTCATCTTAATTAAACCTGGAAATTATCTTCCCATATAAATGTGTATTTACTGTAGTCAGTAAACAAGAATGGAAGAGATCCAGTAGGATTTTATAGCAGAGAGATCTTTTTTGCTTCTAAAAGAAGAATGCACTTTTGGAGAATACATTCCAAATTACAGCATATCATAAAGATGCATGCCAGCTGACCATCTTTGCAGACGGACCGGCGTTGACCATATGGCATGACAGGGAGCATTGAGAACCCCTGATGTCGCAGAAAATCCTACGCAATATTCTATCTACCTACTGAAATTCTAGATCCTCGTTACATTTCTCACTTGGAAGATCTTACATTATTTACCAGCAATAGATACTTGTAACTCAGTAAGACATTCTGAACATCATTTAGAAAAGATTTTTAGAAAAACTGGAAGCCTGTGTTTTATTTTGTTTGGTGTGTTTCATAGTTTGGTTTTTAAGATGGGGGTCTCTATGTAACATAGGCTAGTGTCACACTAACTAGCTGACTTAGCTCCTAAGTAATTAGACTACAGCCATGTAACACTATAGTTTACTGAAACATTTTTTAGTCAGAAATGTTTTTAAAATGGTTTTATGTTTTTCATAAATATGGATGACTTATCATATAGCAATAGTACTTTGGTTTTAAAATACATGATATTAAGAAGGACAGGGAGGTGGGGAGAGAAGGCATAAATAGAGATGTATTCGATCTGAGCTTTCTCCCAAGTTCACATATTTCCTCATGGTTTTTATCATGGTGTGCAGTACCAAGTTATTATTCTGTGCTACCTGCCTGTACTTCTCAGCTAAGTTCTTATATTTTTTGTCACTACCATAGATGCTTCCCTACCCACACTACAAACTCTCTAAATGAGTGTTGCTCCAAGAACCCTAAGGCATTCTTAATACTCTTTTTCTATTTCTCCTCTTTTTGGAAAGAAAACCTATTCAGGATTGACAATCCATATTTGTAATCCTAACACATGGAATGTTGAGGGAGATGGATTGCCGTGAGTGTGGGAGTAGCTGAGTTGAGTTCCAGAATAATCTGTGCTATGTGTTCATACCTCCTCTCACAGCTCACTGAACAACAAAGACAACAAACCTAAAGCAAAAGAATAAAGATAGGGATAAAGGGTATAGATTAGGATGGGTGGATTTGTGGAGGTAAAACTGTAATCAGAACATATTTTATTAAATATAATTACTTTCAATACAAATTATAATAGAGAGAGAAAGAGAAATGAAAAAATGATTATGCATCATTTTTAGATTTAAATGAAATAACATTTCTCCAAAAAGCCTGTTTCTTAAGCTCACTGCTACATTTATGCTTCTGTTATCTTTAAGTACAGAAGTCTGGCCATTCACCATATATGTCATTTAACTGAAACAGTAAAATGTCACTCCCATCCTGCCACAATTAAGCAACACTTCTTATTCTCCATATTCAAATGACTGGCATAGGCTTCTGGGAACAAAAGTAGTTACCTTAAGATGGATGGCCTACTGGGTTAGAAGGTTAATATAGGCCTTCTCAACTGATGCTCATATTGTCAACTGGTCCTTCTCTTCTTCTGTTTTTGAATATGATCTGATAGATTAGAGATAGTTCACGTGTGGAGGATTCAGAAAAACATTTTAAACGACAATATACAGATTCTAGAACTTTCACAAAATTTTTAAGGCCAATTTTATTGGATACATAAACTCATGAAGGCAGTCCATACCAAAAGCATCATCACTGTGATGTAAAAAATTAAACTGTATTTCCTTCTGGCAAGAATTACCAACATTCTATGACTACATTTAAACTAATTCCATGACATAATATTCTTTGGTTTTTTCTCTTGTTTATTTTTATATTATTGCCTTTGTTCACAATTATGTCTTCACATATGATAGTGCTTAAAATATAATGGAAATTTAGCTTGTGTGCATATAGGTATTAAAGAATAAAAGCAAATTGGATATACTATTGCTATTAATTTGATTTTTATTCCTGACACTATTGATTTATATGCTGCTTTCAACATACATAATTGGAACTAAAAATCAACCTGATTTGATAAATTTGACAATAGAAACACCATAGAAGATAGTTAAAAGTGGAATAATGTAAAATTTTTGTACACTATGACATGACGAACAAGAAAAAGAATAGTGAGTACTCAGCCTGATAGCTTAAGTTCAATCCTAGTACATGATAGAAGGGGACAACACACACACACACACACACACACACACACACACACACACACACACACAGGATGCAAAACTATCTCATTAAGATCAGGAATATTTTACTCGGGCCAGAAGTAGTTGTTCTTTCTTGTTCTCTTTTGTCGGTAACCAAGGAGAAAGAGCATCAGCTGTGCTGTCGAAAGTTGGTCTTGTGAGATAATTTAGGGTTGCTTTTTTAAAGTAGTAAAACACTTACTTGTCTTCCTTACTTTGCAGTGGTAGCTGACCTGCTGGAGTTCCTCTGAGGCAAGAAACTTCAGTCTCCAGCATTTAGCATGTCACTATGAAACAGTGCTTGGAGGGGGGGGGGGGGCTAAGTAAAAGGATTTATTGTTAATTCTCCTTTCCTAGTGATTCAGCCAGAAACCTCTCTGGTGAAGGTGGTTAACTCTTTGTGAACCAGAGAAGAAGGAAAGGAAGAGAATTAAGATGCTTTATAATGGAAAATATACGAAGACACATATACATTCATGCACCCACACTCTGGCTGGGTCTGACCCTCTGTCACAATCTACTCTGCAAATATTCATGCATGCTTACATATTTCCTGAATGCTTACATATATACATATGCCTACACACATACATATAGACAAACAGACATAGCCATTTAGATGGATGGATGAATGGATGGATGGATGGATGGATGGATAGATAGATGGATGGATGTGGAATATCTCCTCAACCTAAACCATTCAATCAACAACTTTATTTCTTTTCTCTGGTCTATTTATAACTTCTTAGACAAAATTTCTTTAGAAAATGACCCTCAAATATAAAATGTTACATAAAATGGGAGTTAGAGTAGGATGCTAATGTTAAGTTCAAAGCAGTGTTTCATTATAATATGCTCATCATAAATTCAAAGCAAAAGTTTTTTTTCAAGGCCTTGCCTTAGCATAGTACATTCCTCTAACTTTATCCGTGAACCTAAATGTTTTTTGTTGACTAAAAATTTGTCCAGTTTCTGCTTCTCTTTTTAGTGTGATTATGAGAGCTCATTTCATTTCCTATTATGTAATATTTCTTACTATTATGAGGAGTGGGTGCATTCTGCTTTTGATTCTGATCTTTGTAAAAGAAGCACATTGAACAGAAAATAGGCATGGTCAGAAAAGAAATTCTCCATTATATATTATATTTAAAACATTTGAAGCACAGAAAATGGTATAAGAAATTTAAAGAGTAAAAGAGCAGGTCACTTAGAAAGGCAGAACTTCAGAATAAAAATTGACTATCTGACAGAAACTTTGTTTACAATAATTCATTCCATTTTTATTCCATTTCCTCCTCCTTCCTCTTTCAAGTCCCATCATCACTCTTCTCTCTCCCCACTGTCTCCTCCTGCTCTCCTCAGAGAAGGGAATACCCCCCCCCCTTTGGTACCACCCTCTGGGACATTTAGTATCAACAAGAATAGGTAAATCCTTTCCCACTGAGGCTCAACCAGACAGTCTAGTCAAGGACAATGGCAACAAACAGAAATCTAGACAAACCACACTCCACTCCTTAGGGAACCCATATGAAGACCAAATGGCACATTTGCTACAAATGTGCAGGGACTAGGTCCAACAACTACATGCTCCCTGGTTGGTGGCCCAGGCTCTGTGAGCCTCCATGGTCCCAGGTTAGTTGACTGTAGGTCTTCTTGTAGTGCTCTTGACCATTCCAGCTTGTTCATTTCTATCCCCAACTCTTCCACAAGATTTCCCTAATGTTTGGCTGTGTGTCTCTGCATCTGCCTCCATCTGTTGCTGGATGAAGCCTCTCAGGACACAGTTATGCTAGGCTCCTGTCTGTATGAATAGCAGAGTAACATTAATAGTGTCAGGGGTTGGCTCTCTCACTAGGAATGGGTCTCAAGTTGAGGCAGTCATTGGTTGGATTTTTCCCTCAGTCTTTGCTCAGTCTTTCTTTATCCCTGCACAGATTATAGACAGGACAAGTTTGTGTTAAAGGTATTGTGAGTGGATTGGTATCCCCTCCTTCCTCTGGAAGTCCTGCCTGGCTACAGGAGATAGTTTCTATATCCACCTCTGGAAGTAATCTCAGCTACTTTCAACCCCATAGACTTTGTGTATAAAACCCCCAACCCAGGCCTCCAGCTAGACAGGAGAGATGCTCTCACCAATTTCTATACTCACTCCCAGCCCTCTCCTGTACCCTCTCTCCCTACAAATGATTGCTTCCTCTCTAACCTAGTGCCCTCTTTCCATCCACCTCCAATGACTAGTTTCCCCCTCTGAATGAGATTCCTATATTCTTTCTTGGGATATTTTTATTATTCACGTTTTTATGGGGGGTGGGGTGAGAGGGAGGTCTATTGATTGTCACATTGCTATCCTGAAAATTTTAAAGCCAGAAATCTTGAGTAAATGTATCTGAAGTTCTGAAAGACAAATGAGAGCTTAGACTTTTATACACACAAAATTATCTATTTGAAGTAAAGCATAATTGAAAACTTTTCACAATAAATACATAACAAGCCAACTCTCCAGAGGATATTGGAGGGGATGCTTTGGCCTGAAGTACAAAAATTGTGTATGGGCTAAACAATTTCAGATTGTCAACAAAAAGAAGTCTGAGGAAAAAAGTCAACAAAATAACAGGAATTAATACCATTATATCAATTATAATGCTCAGTATCAATGCTCTCTATTTCATAATAAACAGACAGTCCAGAATTAAAAACAGGATCTATAATTTCCATCTTGTATTAAAGAAAGAAAACTCATTATATAAAATAGGGCAAAAGAATGGGATGACATAGTATTTTTTTTTTCTCGAGATAAAAAAATTTTTCTCTGTATAGCCCTGGCTGTCCTGGAACTCACTCTGTAGACCAGCCTGGCCTTGAACTCAGAAATCCACCAGCCTCTGCCTCCCAAGTGCTGGGATTAAAGGTGTGTGCCACCACTGCCTGGCATGAAATAATATTTTAAGGAGGTAGAATGAATGAACAGTCATATATTCAAATACTTCAAATAAAACCATTTCATGAGACAAGGGAAGTCATTTCATAATACCCAAAGAATAATTTAATAGAACATTACAATTTACTAAGAATACATTGCAAATGCCATTATATCCAACTTCATAAAACAAGTCCTACTAGGTTTAAACCTTCAGCTTAACCCCAAAATGCTCACTCACCAATACATAAGGCATCTGGAAAAATAAAATACATCGTATTTTGTTTATGTTTAAGAAGCATTATTATTATAAATACATAATAGTTATCTAAAGGTAATAACAACCAAACCCTAGCAATACACATGTTTTACAGTAGCCAATGTAACTCTATTCAGATTCAATTTATAACAGGGCAGAAATCAAAAACTAAAAGAAAACAGTATATGAAAGTTGAAATAATGTCCTGAAAAAATAGAAAAGCAAACGATATGGCAATCATCATAGATACGGTAGACAGCACTTAAGCTCAGAGACTAAATAATAGACTATTAAGTCAAGGAAGAATTCAAAAGTAAATTAACTTATTTCTAGAATTAAATGTAAATGAAACTACACCATATAATAATGTGTGGAGTACAATGATGGCCGCACTGGGAAATAAATTTATACCACTAGGTGCATTAAAAAATGTTTAGAGACTCCAGCGATTATAGTTATGGTTTCTATTGCTGTGAAAAGACACTATGATGACAGCTCTTCTCATTTAATTGGGGCTGGCTTACAGTTCAGAGGTTTAGTCTATTATCATCATGGCAAGAAACTTGGTGTCTCATCAGCAGATGTGGTGGAGAAGTTAAGAGTTCTACACCTTGATCTGCAGCCATCAGAATCAACTATAAACTACACTTGCATATCTGAGACCAAAACACTCATACCCATTGTGTCACACTTCCTCCAATAAGCAACAAGGCCATAGCTATTCTTCTTCTTTTTTTAAAGGCCACACTTTCTAATAGTACCACTCCTCCTAGGCAAACATTCAAACACATGAGTCTATGAGAGCTGTTCATATACAAACCACCACACCAGCTAATGACTTAATACCCACCATATGGCTTTTGCAAGAACAAGAACAAAATATAGATGATAATGGTAGACTGGATGAGATAACTAAATGAAAAATGGAAAGTAACTCAAAATACAAAGAGGCAGTGAAGCTAGGTGTTTGTTATTTGGAAAGATTAAGTTTGATATTCCTGTTTGTACCATAAAGGAAAGTCAGTCTTTTTCCTTTCAGACCAGAATCTCTGCTGTTTTGGCATTATTTGGGGATTTTGATACCTGGGTCCTATAATGGTACTTTGTATATTAATTTTTTATTAGTTAAATAGTGCGTGCAAAGGCCTTTCTTATCCAGCAGGTGTTCTCTTCTCTCTGTGAAAGCTTTCTGTGATTCTATCATAGAGTGTTTTCTTACTATGTGTCTAATCTTGCTTCTTCTGTGATTTATAAGTCTAATAAAAACCTGTGCCTCCACAAAAAAAAAAAAAGATTGATAGGACTTTAGCCAGATTAGCCAAAAGAATTATTAAGACTCACTTGATTTTCAAAATTACACTAAATGAAAAATAAAAAAAATGTATGTTAATTTCTAAGCATGTATGACCTATTTAAAAGTTAAACACCCATGAAGTAAATAACTTACATACATGCAATACAACAAATGAGATAGCAAGAGTAATTACATCTCTCAACTGAAAAAAGTCCACAGCCAGATGGAGCTCAATGAATTTCACCAGACCTCAAAGAACTAAAATCAATACTCTCCAAATAATGCTATAATACAGAAAAGAAAAAAAAAAAACAGTTCCAAATTATGTTTATGGAACCAACATTGCCTGATATAAAACAGAAAAGGAGCCAACAATAATAACATAGAAATTTATTCCTGATATAGAAAAACTCTAATTCTACATAAAAAATGCAGGGATGGTTCAACATATGTAAATCACTAAAAATGACGACCGCATAAATAGATTCAAGTATAGAAACCACATGATTATCTCATTAACTACAGAAAACCCATTCAAAATTCAATACCCTTTACTGTAAGGTTACAGGAGCATACAAAAGCAGTTAAGTACACATCCCAAGATAAGAAAAATGAAATTCAACAAGCTCCCAGCAGACCAAAGTTAAGCTAGTCATACCAGAAGCTATATGGAATGTTTTCAATTCATCAGGTAATGCATATATGAATCTAGAGAAAGATATGTTTAAGTTCATTTTTTGTTTTTATTAATAAATGTTCTTTTCACACAAAACCTAAAATTATAGGACAGAAAATGAACATTGGTTTCATAAAGTTTTATAGAATTTGAAAACATCTTTATAAAAGTACCGTTTAAATAATACAATTTTGCAGATACTTGGTTCATGTTGAATGTTTAAGACAGTAACAAGCGGAAGTTTCTGCAGTAACCATGAAGAAGATTAATGGGCTTTAGTAATAGATGAGTGAAAGACTATTTTCAAAAGATGATATTATTAGATTACTAAGATGATTTTATAAGAGGAAAACACGAACTATTAAAGATGTAAATGTAGTAATAGAGGTGAAATAGATGAAGCAGAAAATAAATTATTTAAAAGAGAGCAAAATTTAACATTGCTGTTTACATTTTAGGTATTCATACGTCATAATTTATAATATGTATTCACAAAGTAAATGCAAGTGTGCAGAAAATGTAACTTTGTTCTTACATTCCAATACATTTGAGGGCATGCATCACTTTTTAAAATTTATACTTTAATCTATTTTTACAGTCTAGATTTTATCCTCCTCCTACCCCACTCCACCACCATCTCCAAGAGAATTACCCCATCCCACACCCCACTCACTTCCCCACTACCCGGGGGTGGGGGTCCAGTCTCTTGAGGGTTAGAGAAGATTCTCTGAATCTAGACCCAGCAGTCCTCTGCTGTATATGTGTTGGGGGCCTTATATCAGCTGTTGATGTTTGCTGCCTGGTTGTTGGTGGTCCAGTGTTTGAGAGATCTCAGGGTTCCAAGTTAATTGAGACTGCTGGTCCTCCTACAGGTTACCCTCCTCCTCAGCTTCTTCCAACCTTTCCCTAATTCAACCAGGGGGATCAGCTGCTTCTGTCCATTGGTTAGGTGCAAATATCTGCATCTGACTCTTTCAACTGCTCCTTGGGTCTTCCTGAATGTGGTCATGATAAGTTCCTTTCTGTGAGCTCTCCATAGCCTCAATAACAGTTTCAGGCCTTGGCATTTCCCTTGAGCTGGATCCCACTTTGGGCCTGTCACTGTTTAAGGCTATATTTTAAATAGAGCCAGGACCTTTCAGAAGTATAGTACCTTTGATATGCTATACGAAGTGATCAAGACTTTATAGATCATGTCTTGTGTAGTCATATAGAAAGTTGTTTTTGATGCTCTAATGGAACATAATAATGGCTCAGTAATTTTATGTGCATGTGTGTTAATGAGAGAGAGGGGGAGGGGGAGGGGAGGGGAGAGGGAGAGGGAGAGGGAGAGGGAGAGAGGGAGAGAGGGAGAGGGAGAGGGAGAGGGAGAGGGAGAGGGAGAGGGAGAGGAAGAGGGAAAGGGGAGAAAAGTAGGGGGAATTGAATACAATAGTTGCTATTTGGTATCGTCTATAAGAGATTAAAAACCCCAAAAAAGTTTTACTACATGATTACAGATTAAGAAATTGTATCCAGTATTTGTTTTCATTTATCTTGCAAATTGGTTTTAAGGATTAAATTTTTAGGAGAGCTTCAATTTTAAGCCTTCTATCTATTTTTCTATCTATTTTTCCTTAATAAAAAGTGTCTTCAAAACTCTTGTTTTTGTGATGTCATCATGTCCACTGTGAAACTGCAGGAATTTTAATAGCATTAACTAAAAATGCACTCTCATTCAAAGGATCAATATTTTCTTAGTTAATTTTATTTACAATATATACAAGGGATTTTAGAATTATTAATAAAATGATTTAACATGATAATTTTCACATAATGCTCAGCATTCTCAATTCAAATAAGTAATGAATGTTAAATTATAAATGTGCCTCAAGTATTATAGTTAATATACATGTAGTCAAAATTAAATAAGAAGAAACATAAAACAACACCACAAAAATCAAGTTGTAGATTTTCTGACATTCAAATTTAGCTGTTTTATATTTGTATTTACTAAATCTAGGATTTTATTTTTAAGTGTTTCATAGCCACATGGCTGTATACATTAAATATTTATTCTGCCCTCAGTTCATATATGCCTTTAGCACTGTGTCCACTTTATCATTTGAACAACCTTTCCAAAATGCCAATCTTGTCACATCAATCTGCTGCTTGAGATTATTTTTGATACATTGTCTCTTGAAGCAAATTTGAAATGTCTTCCCTTTTTAATGTTTAGCTTTACTATTATTTTCTCACAATTTCTATCATGCCAAATGATTTACAGTGCCTTGACTATACATTTCAGTTTCCTTGATACATTTTTTTCTGAATTATATCTAAACAACATTCCTTCCTTTTCTAACAGGAATAATCTTATGGTATTATAAGCAATGTACATTGCTTAAAAGTGTCACTGTTTCATATGTGCATAGTTTAAAGTTTTCCATCCATTTTCCCATGAGAATCCAATATAAAGCATATTGTATTGTTATTATTATTATTATTATTATTATTATTATTATTTATATTCCTATTACTAGTCTTCTGAGAAAGAGATAGCTAAAAATACCATATATATACATATATGTATATACATACATATAAATCTATTCTTGTTTTACATATATATGTAAATCGTGTGTGTGTGTATGTATGTGCTACATATGGTACTTAAAATGTGTCTGTGATATAGGAAGGAGAGAAAGAAAAAAGTATGGTTGTAGTAATTTTAAACTTAGAATATTTAAAATGGAAACATAAGGATAGATAGAAAAGAATCTCTTTTCAAAACAATATTTGTATAGGTGCAAAATTGCTTTCTCTGAAATGAATGCAAAATTCAGTTGTTTTCTTCAATATTTGAGAAGATACAAAAGGACAAATAGCTTGCAAATTTATCTGCAGTTCACAGTCTATTTTCTGTCTTATCAACTACATTATTATTATGTAGAATTATTTTGCAATTAAAACATAAATTTATCTATCTCATCTTCAGGAAGGCTTTAAAAGAGATTCTATTTAATTAACTAATCCTGAGATATATATCACCCTAAGGATTAAATTCTGTACCCCTAGACAATTAAGAGTCAAAGAGGGTTGACCAGATGTCACAGTGTTAAAATTAATCATTTCTGTGACCTTTCTCATTCAGTTTTCTTTCTGTAGTAAATAAATTTTACTTTAGTCATGACATAGCCTCTATTCCATGCTCAATCTAAAATTCCAAGTACACTTAATGCTAAATATGAGCCATGTATACTTGTGCAATTTGTTTATAGCGTTGACAACATTTTATAAATAGCATTAACTATTTACTTTAAATAGAACCCTAATATTTGTATTTTCCTTCTTATATGTTATTTTGTAATACAATGACTTTCTTTCTAACAAGTTTTTCTAATATAACTTCCTATTATAACATATGTAAATGTTATGCAGTGTGTTTGGTGCAGGAAAATAAGAACTTTTTGGCCTGGGTTTTTACTATTCTACATTACTTCAACCTACTTCTGACAATTTTCACCAGTTTCTCAGTAACCTTTCTACAATAATTCCTACAATAGTCTTTCCTACAGAACGCTAGCTCATTCCTATCCAACCATACCTCTCTTGCACCCAGCTGAAAATAATGTGACTAGATCTTCTGGTCATAGAGTAATTTGTGGGATCAGTGATTAATTTAGTTTAAGCAAACCTTATCTGAATAAATTTCATTAAATAGTCCAATGATTTCCTACTCCTCTCTAAGTTACACATCTTCTAATTTTTGCCTAGTATTTTTTAACCTAGGAAAAATTAATAATTACAAACATCAAGGTGAAAATCTAGATTGCATTTTCTATAGTACTTATAACTTATAGAAAATAATTCTGGGTAGGAAATACCCAAATCTAAAGAAAAATCTTTTAGTATCATCTGATTATCAGGATACATAAACACAAAGAAAATGGTGGGTTTAAGGTCAGCTGTTTTATTTCTTTAAGTCATATAATATATGTAAACATAATACAAGGTATACTATAAAAGATACATTTAAAGTTACAGCACCCTTTTCTCAGGATGGAACAGACATGGAGAAGGAAACAAAATGATAGTTATACCTATAGAAAATGATATTCCTCAAAATTAAAGAGCAATAAGAGAGGTCAGAGAAAGGCTTCTTTTTTCTTTTCACTAGCATCTATAGTATAGGAACCAAGTTCAACCTCAGCGTTTATATATATATATATATATATATATATATATGGTTTTAGAAACAGGTATCATGAAATGAAAGAAAGGGCGTGGAGCCAAATGAGAAACTATGCAAGGGAAAAATTTCAATTATCAAATGTTTTTTCTTCTTTTATTATAACCTCTTTTCTGTACATGCATATGAAATTCTCAGTATACTTCTATTCTTGGATGTGAAATATAAATTCAGTTGTAATGTATATCTCTCCATATATCATTTAGACAGATCTGGTCATGTCTAATTTCCTAGTAATATTTATACATTAACAATCAAGCACTTAATAGTATAATTCCTAATTGAAGAATAGAATAAAATACTCATTTTGGAGAAAGAAGAGAATTCTGTATTTAAACATTTTACATATTTATTTTTACATATTTATCTTCTGGTCAAAATTAGGTAAATGTTTAAACTTAAGTTTTAGGAGTAAGTAGAGTATATAAATATAAAGAATATAGTGTCTGATTTAAAGTTAATATTAAGTCATATGTTTTACTAAAACAGGATGAGTATAAAGGTATTGGTTTAGATATAAAATAATGGAAGAAGGTATATTGCATTTTTTCATAATAATACCTCTGAATCTTCCATGTATATGTCAAGAAAATGCAACATTTTCTTTGTTTTGGGATGACTGTTAATCCCGAATACTTCTCTATTTGAATGAGAAGATCTCTTTGTAATGAGCTTTAAACTATTAGATTAAAACATTACAGGAGATGTAGCAAGACATAAGACGCTTGCAATTATTCTCATTCAAAGATCTATGTAGTAGGTTTTCAATGTCACCATTGTGGCTTCTGGGAAGATAATTGTGCTTAAAAATAACATTCAACTAATGTTTTGTGGATTTCTTCAAGTAATGTGTAGTTGGGGTATCCAGAATGTAAATCCATGAGGATAACTTGTTGCTTATCTATGACACTGTAGCTTAACTTTAATCAACATGTGAAACAATACATGATTATTTAACAAGAAAGTTAATAGTAACATGATTGTCAAAAACATTTTATTGATTCTATTTTTTTATTGTTCTAATTATTTTTCACATATTTTTAAAAATTCATTATTTATTAATCTATTCATATATTCACATTTAAATGTGTGTTTTCATTGTTATCAACACAACCAGCCCATGGATGTTGTACAATATTCCTGCCAACCATTTTCAATAGAAACTTATTGTTACTTGATATGTGAATTCATCATCACTTTAAGCAACTCAGATTATGAGATTAATTTTGTATGTCAAATAACTTGACACATAATTTGTTTAATAATAATTTTATGATAATTTTATTGACAGTATTGATTCAATAGATGTGCCACTATACTTGCTGAATAAATTCTTAAGAATTTCATTTTTAGTGTAAAGTTTTATTTGTTCATTTTGATATCTATCAGTATGACAGTTTGTACTCAATGCACAATAGCCAATCCAATAGAAAATTTATTATTCATTTGCATTTCCTATTAAGCATAGAAGATATGGTTAATTTAGGAGCATGAACATTTGGCAATACAAATCTAGAAAGATATTTATTTCCAAGCTTTCAACTACATTTTAAATCAGTATGTACTTACCTAAATTCCTTACAGATCATGATATCATTGAATACATATTACTTGATTAATTCACTCATTAAGATTTTCAGCAACATGGTTTTCCCCCATTTTATCACTTCAGAAACTAAACACAAGCTACAGTATTTTTGAATTTTAAAGTTGCTACTTAATTACCAGGGTAAATTATATTCATATTCATTGAGAAAGATTAAACTTAAAAAGTATACTGGAGATCACACATTTATTTTGTGTTTCAATATAGAAAATAACTTCATAAGATCAATGTAGTATTATTCTCAACCTTATTTTATTAGTTATTTTTTTTTAATAGTAACATTAAATGCTTCTGGACAGTGACAGTTTGAAGTTGATTTAAAAACACAACTTTCTATCTTTTCAAGGATCTTCTGCCTCATTTTACAATTCTCTGTTTTGAGCATTTACATAAATGCGTCGTTGGATGGAGTCAAACTATTTAACCCAAGTGGACACAGCTTTGAACTTGTGACTATTATTACATTTGAGATGCAAAATTCTCAGTTACAATGTGCTTATGTAGAATACTAACAACAGACATAACAAAGCAGAGGCATCCTGTGATTTTACACATCAAGTTAAATGATTTTGGTAGTATTCTCACCTGTTGGAATTTTCTCTTGCAAATCTGTGTAAATGATACTTGAAACAAGGAGGAAAACAAAATACAAATTGACTCAAACGATCAAAAATTAATATAATATGTAAATAATAACTCAAATATAATTGCAAAATTAGAAATATTTTGATTTCCTTTTGGCATTATTTTAGTTTGGCTAGAAATGAATGCAGTCTTTGTTTTGCATGCTTTCACTGTAAATGTTTATTACATTTTCACCACTACATGTCATTATTATTATTGTTGTTGTTATTATTTACTTTGTAAACTTTCACTGACATGCGTCAAATAAAAAAATGAAATTACAGAAATGACAGGAGCTATGGAAGGGAACCTGCATAAAGCGATGCTCAAACAAAAACCTATGAAAATCTTCTTTGACTCTTAATGCACATTTAATGTATTCATTTTTTTAATTTTTGGGGAGCTACACTCAAGTTTAGCACAATACTTTTAAAATTTTGGATGATTTAGATAATTAGAAATCAATGTGTCATAATCCTTGAATTAGAAAAAATAAAAAAGAATTTCAAATTAAGCCTTTTTATAAGATAGCATTTTGTACATTCTCTAAGTTATACTTTTATCATGGCTAATGTTTATTATGTCACATACTTATTGTTAATATTATAAAAATTTTACAATGATAAATTTTATTAAAATGCATCATAAATCCAAATTGGATGTTGTACACACCATTTCTGAATTTTATAATTTGCATGTATAACATATGCCATTCTCCATTTTCATGATCTGAAATGTGACATGCCCTCATGATTTGAAAGAGCATGTTTTGTATATGTAAATCATTTCATTTTTATTTTGTCATATGCAAAATGTCTTGTTAATAATAAATTTATATTTTAGATATGCTTCATGTTGTATAAAGTATTATAAAATATAACTCAATTTAACTACTTACAAGGCAACGTAATTTTGTTAAACCACATCTTAAATACATGATCTATTTTACGTGATGAAAAAGGTTTTTTAGGATGTAAATTTTTCCTTTAATTTGGGTGTATGTCTTGTTATGTTTTATTGTGCTGTTAAAGGCAATGATTTTGTAATTGTACAGCATAATTCATGTTTTAAAAAGGCAAACTATTAGATTTAATATTGGATGAGTTTTTTTACTTATTTAATCTTACCTTGTTGATGCACTTCATTCTAAGAATTTTGTCAAATTGACTGTTGCCACATGAGACAATTATGTGTGAACATTTTTAATAAATTTAAGTTTTAAAATTATCTATTAACATAATTAAAATCTATGTTTCATACACTCTCAGCCTAACAGATATGGATATTTTTATTCTTAATTGGTTTATGTTTGATGTAAATAACAGCAAATATAGAATGATAATGGGTGTTTTCCTGCCTTAGTAAAGGGGTCACTTTGATTCTTATATCTACCTCTGTTAAACGTAATTATTGTGTATTTTCATGAAGTCATATTTGCTCTTCACTTTAGAGATGTTTCAATACTACAAGTAAGCCCAGCATACCAGCAGATTACATGATCCCATTTTGAAGGGTTGCTACTAAATATTCAGATATCACACTTTCTCAAAGTGATGTTTTTGAAGCTATAGGTCACAGTTAACCTGTTTCCTATTCCAATTCCTTTATACCATGACAGTGTAAGAAATGTGACTTTTCCATGTTAAATATTTGTAGTCACATTTCAATCATTTTACTTTTTATTGATAATCTCATTTAGGCTCTATTATTAAATCCATTCAATCCTTTTTATTTATTTTCAATATTTTTGAGTGCCTATTTTACTCCAGGCATGAATGTACAGACAGGTCTAGAGCTATGAGCAAATATCCAAGTACCCAAATCCCTGCTTTTCTTGCATTCTTGTGTGTCGATGGAAGGAATAGACTGCAAAGTGTGAGACATAACTGATTTATAAATATCTGGTGAAACACATGTTCGGCCAGACTTTGATTTCATAGAAATGAAGCTTTTCTTGCTCCATCATTCAATCTTACCATATTTGCGTAATGGAGAAGGAAATGATCACTAGTAACCACTGCTCAGGATGAGTCTAATGTTCCAACCTTCATGATTAGCTTGCTCCAAGGACCTTTCTCTAAATTATGCCAAACTCATGTTTAAATTCCCAGTTGAATCTGAACTAGTGTCTATTTTTTGGGGGATTAAAGAAAGTGGTTCTTGGAGTCAGAAAATAAATTTTCTGGTGATTAATTAAGGACATAATCAAAGCTTGTTTTCAAAAGTAAAGGATCATCAGAAAATGTTGACTCAAATGCAATCTTTTTCGAATTAATCATGACGACTTTGTCGCAGGTGTGTTCATTCAGATCAGCTTTGTTAGAAGGTTTAGATGGAATGTTTTAGAGTACAGATTCGGCTATTTTTCATACTTCTAGTATGAAAGGTTTATAGTTAAAATTACTAATTGAAACTTAAAATCCTGCCAGCTGGAGAGGTGGCTCAGTGGTTAAAAAAACTTACTGCAATGCACGTGAAATAAATCATATCTCAGTTACCAGAACCTACCTGAGACATCTCTCTACCACCTATCTGATGTCTTAGTAACCTGCCCAGAAAACACACACACACACACACACACACACACACACACACACACACACACACACGCACATGCACACGCACACACACCACTTAAAAATAAAATTACAAATGTAATTTGTAATATTGGACATTACAGTGAAGCCAAAAATGTTTAAATATTAGGTTTATAATCTGGCTTTCATTTCATTTTAAAGCACAATTAAGTTCCCAATCAAATAATCAGATATTTTCATAGAAATGAGAATATCATTTCATAGAATTGCCTCATTATGTACATTGGTCTGCAAAGGTCCTATAAGCAGTTCTCATCGGTTCATATGAATAGGGAATATCCTTGTTATACTTAATTTTAGTAAGCAACACAGGCTTATTTAAACAGCTATTGTATAGGTAGTGGATTCGAACTTCCACAAAATGATATAGGTACCTAATGATTTTCTGGTTAATATTTTTAAAGGCATCAATTATTCAATTTAATATATTTGGCATATATGATTAATCTCTAGTTTCTTCATGTGTAATTATTATACAATTTTTGTGAAGCACTAATGAGTTTGAGAATGAATATAGCAATTTATATTTCAACAGTTCATGCTTTCCTGCCTAGCAATTAAGGGCTCCATATTTGTCCACCTTACTTTTTGAGTTTTAGGCAAACAAAATCATCACACCTAGAACTTTGTGAACAGTGTAAGAAGAGAAAAACACAGCTGGGCCTCAATCAACCGCTTACCCATTTGCTTTTTAATCCTTCAGAGTGTATGAACAACCATGTACCTGCTTGTAGTAAAGGTCTAATTAAACATAGTAGTGAAAAATGCAAAATATTGAGAAGTATATATGAAATCAAAGTATATGTTATTCACTTACTTTAAAAATATTCAGAAACTTTTTTTTTTAATCCAATAGCCAACATCAAACTAAATGGAGAGAAACTTGAAGCAATCCCATTAAAATCAAGGGCAAGACAAAGCTGTTCACTCTCCCCCTATTTATTCAGTATAGTACTCAAAGTTCTAGCCAGAGTAATTAGACAACAAAAGGATATCAAAGGGATTCAAATCAGGAAGGCGGAAGTCAAGATATCACTATTTGCAGATGACATCATAGTATTCATAAGTGACCCGAAAAAAATTGTTCCAGAGAACTCCTACACCTGTTAACTTCAGCATAGTGGCTACATATAAAATTAACTCTAACAAATCAGTAGTCTTCCTCTACTCACAGGAAAAATGAACATAGAAAGAAATTATGGAAATGACATCTTTCACAATAGTCAGAAACCTTCTATAACCTTTCAGTCTTTAATATTTAATGATTATTTTCTTGTTAAGAATTTAATGACTCCTTTAACTACATCCTCAATAAGTTCCATGCTTCTATATAAGATTGTACCTTATTCCATACGAAACATGCCTTATCTAGAAAATACAACCCTTCTAGATGTCAAGTGAATAGAAAATGAAAGTCCTTCTTTGTCAATTTAATAAAGAAGATAATTGGGCAGTGAGCTCTTTACAATTATAATAAATAGTGTAATGATACATACCTATATAAATACATGCTTATGAATCAGTTACAAACATATAATGAATTATTAATATTTAGAAATGTATATAGTTAAAAATAATGTCCCTACAAATAATTCCATTGGATATTGGTTGTTTCCACTAAATAAAATAATTCATTTAATTTTATTCATTTAAGAACTGTTACTCAAAAATTTAACTTCAAATGCGAAAGCTATTAACTGATTTAACTAATTTTAGAGAGCACAGAAACACTTATATCTCATCACCTTGAAAACTTGATCAGGTTGGATCCTTGTCTGGCAAATGAGAAGAGAATGAACCTTAATACATAATAATTTTGAGTCTCAGTTTTGCATCACGATTTTATTCATGTTTTAATTTGTTTTTTAACTTGCTTGTTTTAAAATAGAAAAGTTTTATATATATTCCCCGAAATTTGAACTGATAGGAAACTAAACTATTCAAAGCATAATTTTGAGAAAAGTGTGGTTCTGTAACAGTTTATTTTGTCAAGACTTTATCTTCTCAGATTCACCTGATGACCTCAAAAGAAAACAAAACATTGAGGGACCTATAAAGATTTTTTTTTTCTTCTACCTTCATCCACCTTAATGTATTCTGTTAGGATGTTTTATTTTATGTGTAATGGCTTTCATAGATTGAAAAGAATCCTGGGGGTCCGTTGTACTTCACATCTTAGGGATGTGCTTGTGTTTTACATCTTCATGTTTATTATCCTTATGGTAATAGTAGAAAATATAATTATTAAACTTATCAAAAGACTATAAAATTTGAAAGAAAAAGTTAGCATCTAGTGCTACTGTGTCCCACAGGTTCTTCTCCATTGACCCTCACTGCCTCCATTGGTGAGTTAGAGGAGCATATCAGGACTGCCACTGGTGCTATTGATGTTGCTAGCACACCTGCAGATGTTACTGTATCCAGTGTTACAGCTGTCACCAGCCATAGACTTTCCGAGGAACAGCGAGTGCAAGTAAGGAGTCTCAGTGATTCAGGTCTGGATCCCAACACACCCGAGGACCAGCTTTCTCCTCATCAAGCAGATACACAAAGTACAAGCAGAAGACCACGAAATGCTGAACAGATAGAAAGAACTAAAGAGCTTGCAGTTGTTACTCATAGAGGTATTGATGTTATTTTACTTGTGCCCATTTAGTTACAGCCAAAGTTATATTTGGTCATAATTCTAACTAGAGAATGAGTTGTAAGAGCCAAGGTGTAGAAAATGAAGGAAATAATCTGTCCTTCAGATGCTTTCCTCTTTATCTTATATTTCTGCCAACTTAAAAAATAACATAGATTGAAGTAGCTGAACAATGCAGATAAGAAGATATAAATTATAACAAATTGGAAGAAGAGAAATTAAAAAGAAATCAAATCACAATGCAATTGATTTAGAGGGAGGGTTAACAACAGAACCGAGTATTCTTAAAAGGGTTAACTCAAATGAGAGTTAACCAACCTGTCCTTAATACTTACTACCCGAAACAGTTTTAAGAGATAAAATAACAGAATAAAACATTTTCTATAAATAAATGCACATAAATGCACACACATAATCTATATAATGTAAGGATTATAAACATTTTCATAACATTTAAAAGTGTAAATTAACAATTAGGACAATTGAATATTTTGTGAAAGTGAAATCATATCTGGTGATTTCTTTGTATACCTTCATGACACAATTTTAATAATTATACAAATATATTATTTCAGTTTTGAAAATATAATAGCTATGGTTGATGTTATGAATTCAAAAGTAAAATAACAGGTAACTAGAATTTGCTTTCAGGGAAAATACACTGTAAAAATGTCAACTCAATTAAATTCTCTAACCTTAATTAGTAAGGTTAGGGAAAACAGCAATCAGATTTTTTTATCTTTCTTGGTAGTGAAATACTTAAATATAGATAAAAAAAAAACCTCACTAGTACCAAAAGAAAATAAAGAGTTCACTTCTATCAAGATGTGCATAATTGGAACCATTAATCTAGTGAACACACTGAATAGAAAAAACACACATCCCAAATGCTACTAGGACTTACATATGTTCTTTAATCTGTATATGGATTATTACTGTAGATGTGAATGCTTTACATAGACCATAATATACATAATTTTAAAAAATGATTTTGAGCACACACTCAGAGAAATTAAGATCTGGTGACATAAGGAGTAGAAAAAAAAAATCAAACAGACTATGTCTCAGAAAGAAGCTTATTTCCACTTTAATTTACCTTGAAAATGCTTGCAATAGTTTTTTAAATCATGTATTCTAACATAAAATTTTATCATCCAATAATTTCTTTTAAAGCAGTATATTAGCATTTCCTTGTATTTCTATTGACATTCTATTACAAATACTACTAATAATAAAGGAAAAGATTTATATTTAAATTTACTAAAAAAAATCCTATTACTAGGGGTATTGAGCTACTCCATAATGACTATCACTAAAAAAAAAAAAAAGAAAAAAAAAAAAAGAAAAGGAAACAAATTACTTATAATGTCTACCATATAAATGAAATATTATGAAAATTAAGTCTTGCTCAAATTTCCCATTGTCTTTTGTGAAACTCTTTGGATTCAAACCAATAGTTTGTAGACATTAGAGTAATAGCTACTCAGAATTAAAATAGAAAAGATAAATTACTAGAGTTAGTAAGAGTTGTAAAAAGTAAATATATTAATATAAACTTTAGCACCTAGAGAATCCCCTTAGTAGATCTGAAACTATGTCTCAGCTAATGTTAGAATCTTTTAGTACAGTTTAAAAGACTTGTTTCCTATCTGTATTAATTTAAAAATGATTTTAGACATTACTCATTTTGTGATACAAATCTTCCTTGGAAATATTCATTTTTTATATTGACATAATAGAAAAAGATTATAAGATGCCATTTATTTTCTATCATTATTATTATTTTCAGCCAATTAAATTGTTATATTTCTACCAAATTAAATTTAATCGAAGTTTATATTACTGTAACTCCTGTATCTGATAATTCTTCCATTGATTCTATTTATCCAGTGTATTTTATATTTTTAGAAGAAAGTTACTAAAATTACCTGTGTCTATTTCTTTAAGAGTAAAGCATTTCTATTATTCGATTTGAATATTGTTTTGAAAACCCTAAAATAATAGCTATATTTTCTGACAAGAAACATTCTTCAAAGACTATTTCTAACAACTCCATATACTTAAATGGTGTTAGGTGAATATCAAGGCCATATTCTTTAAAAAATAAATTAGTTTATTTCCTACTATATATCTGCATGATTCTTGAGAAACAGGATAGTATTTATGGGGCATGAATAACTTGGCTCCTACATTTAAAAAAAGCTGTTTTTGATAAAATTCATAGAGAAATCCAACTTAGTTTTGTGAGAATATTTTATAACACCCATGACTCTTTAGAATAAGAAACAAGTTGTATATAGTGCATGGATCATTTAAAATGATTAACTCAATACAAATCACTCCCTTTCATTTTCTATAGTATTCTCCATCTCCTAGAGTTTGGCCAATTTGTAAATCCTGTTTGGTAAAGCTATACTGATGGCATAGGAGCTTATAATATGACTATTGCCTCAGTCTCCACATTTATCTCCTACAGCTCTCACAAAGTAGCTCCTTCCTCCCTCCCTCCCTCCCTCCCTCCCTCCCTTCCTTCCTTCCTTCCTTCCTTCCTTCCTTCCTTCCTTCCTTCTTCTCTCAGTCCCTTCTTTCTTTCCTTTCCCTTCCTTTCTTAAATATCCAAATGTGTTTTCTTTCAGTTTGTCTAATAGACTCAGGTTTCTTTTATCTCTTCAAATAATTTTATTATATATTTTATTTTTGAGGATTATAATATAATTACACTCTTTTCCACTTTCCCCTATTGCCCTAACTGTCCCATAAGCAATTCCCTGAATTCTTTCCAATTCATGACCTCTTTTTTGTAAATTTTTGTATACATAAACATATACAGATTTAATGGTTATATGCATACATAGTATATATGTATGTGTATAGTATGTGTATATATAATATATAATATTTATATACTATGTACATAGATTAATATGCATATGCGTATACTACACATATATACAGTATATAGTATATATAATTTATGTGCACTCAAACTATGTATAGTATATAGATATGTCAATATATGCATATATACTTAGCATATGTATTTTTACATATGCATATATATACATATATACATATATATTCCTAAATACATAAATTTAAGGTGCTCAGTGTTTATAATGTTACTTATATGCACATTTTCATGGATGAACTTTTAATATTGAGTTACAAATTGGTCTGATTATTTTTTTCTACTCTCACTGTTCTTGAACTGCTTAGTTGTTTTGTGTAGGATTGAACCTTGTGAACATATATTTTGTCCAAGTTAGCTTGTTACTTGTTGTCCTTGTTGAGTACATGTTTAAGTGGTCATGTTAGTGAGCCTTCATAGGTGTGGCTTCTGTTATCCTAGGGCACGCAATCTCACAGAACACTCTTGATTGTCCTGACTCTTAATGTCTTTCTAACCTTTGTTCCATGATATTCCCTGAGCTTTAGAAGATAAAGCTTATTTTGTAGAATTATCCTTTGAGACTAGTCTCTGCAAGTTTGCATTTTGATTGGTTGTAGTTTCCCTTTATCTAGACAATTCTTACTTCAATTCTTGATATGAAAAATGATACCCTAGAAAAATTAAACTACCTGACCCTAATTTGCTATTGTGAATGCATAGAAAAGTCCCAAGCATAATGCCTATCTTATTTACTCTTAGAATCAGTTTGGATAAGATATTGAAAGAATTAATGGTCCTTCTTGCTTCATTTATTTTTTTCAAAGTATAGTTTTGCTCCCACAGATGTATTTTTAAAAGACCAGTTAAACGAATAAAAATATTCACAATATAGTTACCAAGGAGATTCATTTAAGTTAGAGAAATTCTAAATGACCGTTGCTTACTACAGTATCCTATCTCTGGGATAGTTTTAAAGAAAAAGATTGTCCTTTATATTTCATCACTATTAAAACTCTTAGAATAAAATAAACATAATAAAATAATATCCCCATAATATTGTATTATTTTGCTATTTATATTGTATATAAATTTCCCAATTAATGAACATAAAATGCCTTATTGCAGGTTTTATACATACTTTAAAACTCAAAAGAAACCTCTATTTAAACAGAAATAAGTCATAAAGTCCATTCATTTCTTTTGTTCAAACACAAATATGGTACAGTGAATGCTGTTTGCTGAGCTTACTTCTCCCCTAAAGGATAAACACTAGAGTTTCCTTTAGGGTAGGTTCTTGAATGCCCATAAATTAATATTATTTTGTACTACGACATTTCTAATTTTCATTGATTTTTTAAAAACTCATATTGCAGTTATGTTTATTTTTGGCACTTCTAATCCTCAGAAGCTATTTTTATATCATTTTTAATAATTGAAATAAATTGAGATATCTTAGTTAAAATAAATAGTACTTAATAAAACAAAACTATGCAAACTGTAATCTAGTATGACGTTTTGTACTTAGCCATGTAAAGCTTAACTGAGTATTTTATCTGCAAAATGTTGTTGTACCTCACTATGTCCATTTCTTTTTCTTTTTTCTTTTTTTTGGTTTGTTTGTTTTGGTTTGTTTGTTTGTTTGTTTGTTTGTTTTGTTTTTCGAGACAGGGTTTCTCTGTATAGCCCTGGCTGTCCTGGAACTCACTTTGTAGACCAGGCTGGCCTCGAACTCAGAAAACCGCCTGCCTCTGCCTCCCGAGTGCTGGGATTAAAGGCGCGTGCCACCACG
This sequence comes from Mus musculus, assembly GCF_000001635.26. NCBI lineage: Eukaryota > Metazoa > Chordata > Mammalia > Rodentia > Muridae > Mus > Mus musculus. The sequence continues at coordinate 48,309,099 of NC_000081.6, read as the reverse complement.
CTCGGCTACTATGACCATTTCCATATCACTTTTTAAAAACAACGAATAGTCTTAAAGTATGTATTTAACAAGGATCCTTATACTCCCCTTAGGGATGAATTTCCAATAGTTTTCCTAGGTAAATTGTTGAACTTTCAAACTATGATAAGTAGCAGAAAGCCATTGTATACAATGAACTTAACGATCAGAAAACTCAGCAGATACCTTGTTCTGTTCTTGCTTAGGATTCTGATCTTGAATAATCAGTTTGAGTTCTTTACCACAATAAAGGGCTAGACATGCAGGTCCTGAGGACTACATAAAACAAGGAAAAGAAAGAAAGGAACGTGAGTGCATGCTAAAGTATTTAATATATAGTTCTAGTTTTATTAATATCACCAAATTTGTCTTAACTTTTTTACACACATGGAATTGTAGAGAAAAGTACAAAAGTGTGTGATTAGTACAGGTTGCCACTGCCTGATCCACATTCTTAATTACTTTCTTCCCTTGTGTTTTTGTAGAGTCTCCCATTTTCTCATTTCCCGGGGCAATCACTGGTAACTAAGTAGTCTACATATCTGTAAAAAGAGCTGAAATTTATTTTAAAAATCATTTTAATCATTCTATTTGCGGTTAAAATTACATTTATGTGGTCATATCTAAAACTGGGTTCGAATTGAGTTAACTATAAGATATATTTTAAATTATTTCAAATTTTATTTATGGATAATACTTCCTTCCTAACACTTCTAATAACAATAACTCCATATTATATGCCATATTAGTTATACCAAGTACAACTAAAAATTGACCTAAATGAGCAATATAATAGACTACTGTGGTTTTTATCTCAGGTAATGTATTATCACATTACCATTTTTATAAAATATATAATCTCTTTGACAAGCTATAGGAGAACCTGCAATGAGTAATACACATACTCATTAATTCATTTAATTTTCATTTAGAAAACATTATGTAAAGAAAAAAAGGTCATAGCAACAGATTATAGAAATACATATTCTTTCTCAAGAAAAGATCTTCCATACCATAGTAACAGTTAGACATGATACATTACATAGTCATTGACTTATTTTAACATTATTTTCTTAGAGATTATAACATAATGATGTCTATTTTCCATAAAATGGTGATTAACATCATCTCTTAGTTGACAGACCTTTTATAATTAAAATATCTGGAGCTATTCACCTGGGAAGCTCTCTGTATAAATATATCATGATCATTAAACACTTTATTGTACTTCCAAGTGTAAATTTTAGAAGATAACGTAAACAAAGTGTGCTGAGAAATACGTGATATGTGGTTTTCTTTTTTCCCCTTATACGGATATTTTCTTTTATTATTATTATTATTATTATTAATTTTATTAGGTATTTCTTCATTTACATTTCCAATGCTATCCCAAAAGTCCCCCTTACCCTCCCACCCACTCCCCTACCCACCCACTCTCACTTCTTGGCCCTGGCGTTCCCCTGTACTGAGGCATATAAAGTTTGCAAGACCTATGGGCTTCTCTTTCCACTGATGGCCGATTATCCCCGTTCCCAGTTTTCTAGTCATCACTTGTGTTGGTTTTGCAGAACACAGCAAATCTTTAATAGTGTTTTTAATGAGTGTTCACACCAAAAGGTGTTATATTCTTATTAAAATGGCAATCAGTTGTGTAGCACAAAGGAAGCAGAATTTCTAACTTAAAACTAAACCTTAAAAGAAAATGTGGTTTAAAATCCCCTTCTTTATAATAAATAGTACTTGTTCATTTTACAGTTAAGAGAAGACTATTTCAATATCAGTTCATTCAGGTCAGTCATTTTACTAAAAACAAAAGCAGAAATTTTAACTCTAACATTCTGTCCAAGCAAGCTCAACAAACATAAATAATATTCACATAAAATGTTAAAGCATCAGGATGTCGGTTTTAAAAAAATAAATTTTTCTCTCAAGCAATAAGTCTTAATTACAGTTTCCTGTTTCTTCCTTCGGATGCCTCCCACCTCCCCTCTTCTCCAGATTTGCTCACCCTTCATTTCCTCTTCAGAAAAGATCGGGTTTCCAAGAGCAATCTGTCAAACAGAATAAAGGTAGATACAATAAGACAAGGCCAGAACTTTCAAGGACAAGGCAGCCCAATAGGAGGGAAAGAGTCTTAATAGCAAACACACCCACTCTCACTCTTAGGACAAGAACACCAATCTAACAGCCTTAGCATATGTGCACAAGACCAGGTGCAGAGTCATGCAGGACCTGTGCCTGCCATTTCAGTCTCTGTGGGTGCAGGCCGTAAAACACAGTTAATTTATATAAATTAGTTTATATAGAAAAAGGGCTCTCACTTACACAAAAACTTTATTCAGATACTATTTGACATCATTAGTATAACAGAATATCTACTGTGTAAAATAACTCTTTAGAGCTAAATATGTGCATGTCATTAAATATTCTGGTGTGCTGTAAATATATTTTAATATTTTCAGGTAATTAAAAGCATTTTTATATATTGTTCTGTCTTTGAAGGCTGTACAGCATGTTGTTCATGTTTGCTCTGGTTTAAACATCATTGGCATCATCACATAGAAAAAATATACTGTATCAATTCCTTAACTGTGTTTTGATGGATACTCTAGAAATCAGAGTCTTATTGCAAATTTGCCTCTTGCTAATCATGTGATGGTGTCATACAAATATTAGATATCATCTGTATCTTTAAGGATAAAAGGTACGATGATAAAATTAAACTAAAAGAGTATTTGTCAATCATAAAAGAAATAAACACAAATTGACTAAGATATAGAGACGATGATTAGTGTGAATGATATGTTTTGTGTGATGTGTCCTGTGTGACGTGTCTTAGTGTCTGTAATTAGAAGTTAAGAAAACATTTTATGAGGAAGTCTATTATAATATTTTTAACTAATAGATCTGGTACTTGTCAATAGTTCTAATTTTTAAAATGACAAAGCATTCAAGTAGAGTGTGGCCAGATAGTTGAGAATAAAAAGCTTCTAGGCCCTAGGTTAAAATTCCTAGAAAACTTGCTGAAAACTTCTGATATAAAAATATTTACCAGGGGATACTCTTTAGCATATGCACACATGCATGCTCTAGTATGTGTTCGTGCACGCACACACATGCACACACATGCAAACACACACACACACACAGTCAATCAATCAATTGGTAACCTGACAAATGTAAAATAAGACATATTGAACATTAAGCTGAGGAAGAGACAATTTGTATATTCTGAAAGTACATTAATTTTTTTCCTTCAATAATGCATGATACCATTTTTATTTTAAAATTGTTTATTCCATCTGATAATATCACATATTGACTTAGAACCTGTTCATCATCCTGTGTTCCTCTTTGTGATGAGATCATAAAAACAGGAATAGAGTGGTTATTGCTCTCAGAAAAAAATGTAAGGATTTATTCTTTTCTTATCTTGTGCCTAAGAAATCAGCCATGTGTCCACTTTCCTAGGACCCAATGCTAACATCTGTGCCTTAAATTCCCTAAGATATCTAATGAGAATTCAAATGAATCTTTTTTTCTTCTCATAGGACAGACTACACTTGAGGGTAGATAAGAACGTTTTTAATTTTTTCTACTTTTTTCACTACTATATTCCAGTATATTTAATTATTCATTTACTTAACTTTTGTCTGGAAATCTTTCTTTGGCTTTTCATCTTTCTCTTCCTCTTTCTTTTTTTTTTCTTTCTCTTGACTTTTTAAATCCACTGTATAATCTCTCCCTCTTTTCCTCTCTTCCATTATATTCTTTTCTCTTCTCTTTTGACTTAGGGAGTATACAGTTTTAAAGAAAACTAAGAAGGACCTTCTTGATTAAATCCATAAGAAAACATTAAAAGAGTGACTAATGACCCAATACTTACACATACAGTGTAGAAATCATACGTGAGCTGTGTGATAAAGGTTGCACCTTCTGATTTGGGAAATCAACAAAGGCTCTTTAGGGATAATAAACTGAGAATGGATATTCTGTGCTTTGTGCTAAAAACCAAGTGAAAAATTAAGATATGCTCTGAGCTCATGAATTGCTTAGAATTTGAGCCTCACTTGACGGGGGAAAATTGTAAGACTTAGCACATGTGAAATTCAACTCATAAGCAGAGAATAATATAAATGTATAAAGAAACAGTATATTTGTCCTGGAGCAGTCATAAACAATTTAATTAATTAGCAGCTTAGAATGCCTGGAAATATTATCAAATTAAATGTAACATTAGGCTGAATTTGAATGAGTTTAATAAACAGGGAACAGGTATATACAAGAGTCCATTTAACAGTTAATAGTGAGCAGCCTTCTATATATTAGACTATGGTTCTGAAAATTCAGTGTGGATCAACTAACTGATGTGTACCAAAAAAGAGTAGGATATGATAGTATCGCAGTAGAATCCATTCTTCTAAGTTTCAGTTTCTTAAGGTAATGGGGAGGGGATATTCATTAGCTCTATGACTATTGTGGAGAAAGCAGCATACACTATCAGGACTATTGCATGGACTCATTCAGAAATCTTGTCTTCAACTAAACGTAATAGCATTGGTAAAATAAAAATCTCATTCAGTACTAATAAAATTAGTTCAAGTTGTCTTTGGAATAAGTTCTGACACCCACTATAATTTTATGGGTAAAATCAGCTTGTAAATTGATGAATAATAAGAACAATCCAAAATCAAATTTTAGTTCATAACTTTAAAGTTTCACCCAATATTATACATCTAGAAATACTGCTTTTAAGTGTCTTTTTACATAAAATAACAAAAGAAAAATACTATTCTGTAAGTAAAATTAATATTGCTTTTAAATATGTTGTTACATAAAATAACAAATGTAAAAATACTATTTCTTATCAAGTCTCATATCCCCAGGCGTCTAATTTCTGAATTATAATAAAATAGACTGACAATATACAAAATATTGATTATCAAATTAATATTTTCAATAAACACCTATTTCTTATAGTTTAATATTCAAATTAGTTTCTACTTCTTGACTTATAATAATAACTGGTGAAAGTAAATAACACATTGAATTTAAAATAGTATTAAAAGCATAAATAAAGGCCGATGTGAAAATGTATAACAAAAATTCTGGTTATATATGACTGTATAATATACTTCAACTTGTTAATTTTAGAAGTAATAATATGATATTAGTATAATAAATACCGATAACAAAGAATTGTCAACATTGGACTGGGGTTCCATAAATATTTATCTTTTTATATCATTCTTTTCTCTTGACACTTTCTTATATAGATTATCACGTGAAAAATTATGTTCACTTTGTTTTGTAGTAATCTAAAATTATAAAGCCACCTAATATTTATTTAAGTATATAATTATACGTTGCATATCAATCCATTCTTCTGTTTTATTATTATGCTTCATCATATATATGATAGTATCAAAACAATATCATTCATAATACTAAATATATTCTTATATTTCCAAAATTTGGTGTTTTGCTTAGTAAATTACTTTTTGAGTAAAATGTGAAATAATGTGAAAATGTTAGAATTTACTTGGTAACAAGTTTATGTACATTATGAATATATATAAATATTAGGATTATCAATGGACCTATGGCAATGATAGATTTAGAATTTATTTCACTTGCAAATGGACAACTTGTGAGTATTCATTTTAATATTTTCATAGAATTTCACCTCTCAAAGCAGGCTCTAGAGTTAGATCCATGAAGACTGTATAGTTTATGATGACCCAGCCATCTTGGATATTTGTTGGAGGCCTTTAAGGCAGCCAACATTATTGAAATAACTCCATTGTATCAAATATGCTTGTTTTATAAATGTTAATTTTTCAAAATTTTAAACACATCACGATAGGCAACAGTATTATTTCATTTATTATTTGCTTACTTTTTAATATTAATTTATAATTTATTGTTTTCTAAAAATTGGATAGAATAGAAGAAAATAGTATTTACTGAATTGAACATTAAAAAGGGGTTTCTAGGAATTGTTATGTATAACTATAATGCCAGCACTGCAGAGGCTGAATCATGAAGATTTATCGAGCTTGAGCCCTGTTTTGTATAGTTACTTTCCAGGGAACAGGGACAGCTAGTTATTCTTTATCTCAAAAAGCAGAACAAATACTTGAACCTCAAATAATACAAAATGAAGAACCTAATTTTAAAATAAGAATTTAAAATATTTTATGTGTAAATTATTTTCTGGAATAATTACCATCACTTAATTTATCTGTGAAAGAAAAGGCCACCAGTTTTTTTTCTTGCTACAATGTATAAAATGACTAGAACTTCTACTAGTGCTTGATATTTATGCCAAAGAAAGTCCTTTGTCTTTTAAAGCACATGAAAACAAGACTGTGTTAAAGACGTTTTTATCTTCTTCAGAATTATTTCAAGGCATTTGCACCCATTTTGCAGCAAGCTGCCATTCTTACATGTAGTTCTGAGAGCATATGGCTGTCCTGCTGTGAGCAGAATGAAGTCACATAGTTACTCTACACTCTTGAGGAGAGCGGAGAAGCATAGTGCTTAGTGGGGGACATGTTGTCTACAGTGACCTTCTTCACCACTCCGTCGTCCACATTGTGAATCATGAGCTGTTACTTAATGCAGATGCTTGGACTTTCTGTAAAATTCTTTTTATTTTATTTTTTTTCATGAAAATAATTTATTTGGAAGAGAGATTTTAGAGGAAGAAAATCACATCAATTGCTTTTTTATAATTAACTGATTTACTATACATCCAAATCCTAGCTTTCCCTCCCTCTTCCTCCCTCTTACCTGACCTCCCTCTAACCCCCACTTCCTGTCTCCTCCCATGGATATCAATTCCTTTGGCCTATCAAGTTGTAGTGGGACTGGGAAGATCTACTGAGGTTAGATCAGGCAGTTTGGTATAAGGGATCCAAAGGCAGGTAACAGAGTCAGAGATAACCTCTGTTCCTGCTGTTAGGGGGTCCCACATGAAGACTAACCAAGCTGCACATCTAGTAGCTAGTAGAGGAGGCCTAAATTGGCTTTTCTTCATAATATAAAGAGAGATTTTGTGAAACAGAAATTTTCAGAAGTACTTTACTCAGTTCTTTAGTAAAGTTTGTACATTTTCAGGGTGGAATAAGCTTATGATAATACAAGAAGTTTTAGCAGCTTTCCTGAACTCTCCCACTAGGAAGAAATGAAGCTAAGGGAAATTCTTTTTCCAAAAAGAATAGATGATTCATATAACAGTTGATGTTTTCATTATTGTTATATCTTTAACACAAATTTCCATACAATGGGACAACATGCATGGCGTTGTGTTTTATAATATAAGTAAAAGGATGATATATTAGTGTGGTGGGTCTTAAAGTGTTTGAAGATACTAAAAGTATTATAATATAATGTAGTTAAAAAGCAGACACTGCTAATTATTTAAAATCTATTTCATCAAATAAAAAGAAAAAAGTTTGAAACAGAAAATAATGATAATACACATTAATATCATAATTCAATGTGTTATCTGACTATACAGAATGTTGATATCCTGTATTTAGATGATCGTTTTAGTGGTGCATTGAGGTTTTAGACTAAGTGATTGTTTCAACAATCTACTGAGTATCTTTCATCTTCGCATCTATACAAAGGGAGAAATTATTTTTATGTATATTTTTGTATGATTAATTACAATAAGACAGAAGCATCTTCCATAACCTTTAAAAAAGAAAATGTATTCTAGTAGTATAAGTGTTTTTTAAGTCAAGATAAACATGAACATATTAAGAAAAAAAAGATCAGCACGGAACTTTTAAGATAAACCATATAAATAAAGTGAATGCTGCTAAAAAAACATTATAAGCAAGATTTTAGCTGAACATTATTAATATTGCTATCATGTATAAATTGCATGATACAAAGTAGTTTGTATCATTGATTTATCTAAATTTGCTACTTTATTTTTTATGAGTTTTAAACTTGTTTCAATTTCTCTCACTTCAATATTACAAAACAACATTTTATTTTTCTCTATATATCCTTGTGAATTCCCTATATCTCTATGCTTTTTGAAAATGAGATTGTTTAAAAGAGAAGAGTTGTGTACTCTATATCTTCAAAACATTTCCCAAGAAACTAGTTATTCTCTGTCTTAGGGTTTCTTTCTTTTCTCTCTTTCTGTTTCTTTCTTTCTCTCTTTCTTTCTTTCTCTTTCTTTCTTTCTTTCTCTCTCTCTTTCTCTCTCTCTCTTTCTTTCTTTCACTTTCTTTTTTCTTTCTTTATTTCCTTCCTTCTTTCTTTCCTTCTTTCCTTCCTTCCTTCCTTCCTTCCTTCCTTCCTTCCTTCCTTCCTTCCTTCCTTCCTTTCTTTCTTTCTTTCTTTCTTTCTTTCTTTCTTTCTTTCTTTCTTTCTTTCTTTCTTTCTTTCTCTTTCTTTTTCATTCTGTCATTGCATCCCCTTAGTCCCCTGAATCATAGTTCTTTATCCCTTTCCTCCTCCTCCTTGCCTCCAGAGGGTGCCCCCCCCCGCCCCCCCGCCTTCCCTTTCCTTTGGGACTATGGAAATAAGCAGCCTGGGGAAATGGGAGAGGGAGGACACACTAGAATGTACCAGAGATCCAAGAGGTGAGAGAGTCTCCGGACTCATTGGGGGAGACCTTAACCAAAATGCCCAACATTGGGGAAAAGGAATTCAAAGAGTTCACTTCCTGTAGATAGACAGGGCCTCACGTGGAGGGACAGGATTACTAGGCCACAGTCAAAACTCCTGACCCAGAATTGTTCCTGACTAAAAGAACTGTAGAGACAAAAATAGAGAAGAGAAGAAAGGAAGGGGGCTCCAATGATCTTCCCTACTTGGGCGCCATCTCATGGAGTTGGGGGTACCAAGGCCTGACAGTATTACTGATACTATGATGTGCTAATAGATGGGAGCCTGGCATGGCTCTCCTCTGAGAGGGCCTATCAACAGTTGACTGAGACAGAGGCAGATACACCCAACCATCGAGCTGAAGTCGGGGACCCTGAAGGTTGAATAAGGAAAAGGATTAGTTAGGATTTCTGTTGCTGTGAAAAAATACCATGACCACTGCAACTTTTGAAGAGAAAACATTCAACTGGAGCTGCCATACGGTTTCAGACTTTTAGTTCATTCTCATCATGACAGAACACATGGTTTCACCAGCTTTCTGTTCTCAATGATTTTGCTCACTGCCTAAGCTTGACTGTCTAGAAATATAATCTGTAGAGTAGACTGGCCTCAAACTCAGACATCTCCCTGCCTCTACCTTCTAAGCCCTGGGAGTAAAGGCAGTCATCACCACATGTGAAACTCAGCGTTTCTTGTATTTCACATGTTAGAACATAGTTGTGTGTGATCTGCTCTGAGGTCACCATTCCCTATATTCCACTCAACATAATGTTTAATTCTTTGAACACTGGATTTATTCCCATTCCACTGTCTCGTGCCAAGATTCTTCTCAAATTCTACATTTTGTAACTTTTCTTGATCTTTTGTCTCCCTTTCATTAATAGCTCTACATAAGCATGTTCACTAATATCCATAAGACACAATCTATACTAGACTGTCTCAAAACCTCTTCTACAAACTCAATGAATCCAAAACTCTTCAATTTAACCTCAGTCAGATATTTTGGAAAGGGGCAGAAAGGTGCACATTATTATTATATAAAGGTGTACAAAAATATCACAAGAAGAGTCTCTTGACCAGGTGATAAGGTTCTTCTCCTCTGAAAAGTTTTGAGTCATCCAGACCCATAAAGTTCAAATCATGCCCAGCACCACTGTCTTCCATGATCCAATTGTTATTGCCTATTGAGCTAAAGGTGAAGTATTTACTACTTTCCGAACCCAAAGTCCAAAAGTACACATTCCTTCAACAACAACAACAATTGGTCTCACCTATCAGAGAAGACTTCAGTCTGATCAATTACTTTCTTAATAAGGGTTTCTACTTCTGTGAAGATACAGCACAACCAAGAAAACTCTTATAAAGGAAAACATTTAATTGGCACTGATTTGCCATTTCAGAGGTTTTGTCCACTACCATCATAGCAGGAAGCATGAATGTGTATAGACTGACATGGTGTTAGAGAAGGAACTGAGAGTCGATATCTGGATCTGCAAATAGCAGAAGAGAATGTCAGACAGTAGGCCTTGCTTAAGCTTCTGAGGGCTCACAGCCCACCACCTACTGACTCACTGACTCACTTCTTCCAAAAAGTCACATCTACTCCAACAAGGTCACACTTCCAAATATTGCTACTCCCTATGTACCTATGGGGATCACTTTTATTCAAACCATCACTGGTGGCAGTAGTAGGATAATGAGAAATAGTCACAAATTCCATCTACCTTATATCCTTTGAAATATACCAGTCATCCTGGATGTTTACTTATGTTGCTTAGAATGGTAATATATATAATATGGAATGGTTCTCATTGATCATGGTGTACTAATCCAGGTTTATTCAAAGCAAAGGAACACTTTAGTAATCTTAAGAGAACAATAAAGTAAATTATAGAAATAGAAATTGACTATTTTTAATATATCAGCGGAAAGGTTTCTCAATTGTTTATGAGTGCTGTCACCTAGAATAGATAAACAAAAACCAGGGAGTGATGATTTCACTCAAAGAAGACGTGTATGCATCCTGGACAGAGTGCTATATCATGGGTTGACTTTAAGAACAGGGGACCTTCAGTTAACCAGCTTAACCAGTTCAAACCAATATCATGCTATTTAACCAAATGAAATCAAAATCCCAGCCTTGCTATTCTCCTTCACCCCATCATCCTATTAGATTTTGCAGATGTTAAGGGAATTTGGTGGTAGAGTTCAAAACTTTAAAACAGTAAATATTCCTAAGAAAATCCTGGGGGGGGGTATTTTTAAGCAATGTATCTTTATTTTTGCAGATTATGTAGGATATGAGAATCTGCTTTTTGTTTTAGGAAGTGACACACTAGTTTAGCAAAGTTATAGCCAGTTCAGACTAATCTTGGAAGAGATCAAGGACAAAAAATACAGAGAATCAGTAAGGACAGGATAGCAAATAGAACACTGATGTGATTTAAGTAGTGCTTTGATCCTTGAGTAGACATGCAAAGAGCTGAATAAATTTTTATTAACTGAAACCATCAAAGCACATCTATATTTGTTTTGCTTTAAACAAGAATTCAGGTTTTGTTACAAAGTGTTCAAATGAAAAAAATGTGTGTTTAGAATAAAAAGCAAGATCTTAGGGATTAAGCAATGGTTCCGCTTACTATTTTAATTTTCTTTTATTCTTAAATATGTAATTCTTTATTACATTGCTGAAGATTGAACTATTAGAATAGACTGCACCGTCTAATGCTTGCAGACAAGCTGTAATATAGTCACTATTCTTCAAACAATTGTTGCTTTTTCATGCTTTTAGACATCATAGTGGACATATATATTCTTTAAGTAGTATACAGAAAATTAGGTAATGGGATATTAGTTTACCTTGAGTAAGAAAATACTAACATAACCAATTTCATGTAAAATCCCACTGAAATTTACTAACAGAGAACAGCAATTATAAATAAAATAAACAATCAGTAAATCATCAGTTTTCAAAAAAGAGCTTAAAACATACTAAATATAATTACAATATTACATTGTAAAGCACAGTTAATAGTTACTTAATTTGGAGCTCTTGGAAAATATAATTAAATTGAAAGGTTGAAACATTTCTAAAGTGTAAAAAGTATCTGTAAGCTCTAGCAATGATAATTTCCCATATGGTAAATTTATTATACCACCTATAAGGACACCTAAAGAGAATAAGAAATCTCACATTTTACATAAAATCCTGACATTTTACAGCACACCGTAGCTGTGAGACCTGCTATGCCAAGTGTAGAGAATACATCTGTTGTTATGTAAGCAAATGTTAGGGATTCCTGAATTTGTTCCCTTTTGAGGAAGAAAGGATATTCAGAGATAAATTTAAGAATATTTTCCCATAATTGATCATGTGAACTTTCAGCCATTTATTAAACTGAATACTGTCTCCTACACAAAAGTAACACATTTAATTCTTACAGGACCTATAAACTTTAACCAATATTCCTTATCTATATTTAATAAAGTTGAAAACTTTCTTATAATACTCAACATTGTTTTCAGTTCTGAAAATGAAAATCTTCTACACACTAGTTATTCTGAAGAGGATAAAGTTTAGAGTTTCCATCTTATTTTATAATGGAGTATTTAGCTTTAGGTTCTTAAAGGCCTTCCATGATGTAGCTTGAATCATGTTAAGTAGCTGTTCTTCTCTGATGTGCACATTTCCATGCATTTCTACTTCACTGTTCCTTTTTGTTTATGGTTAGTGAAGGTTTCTAACTTGGTGTAATAGTGAAATTTGCACTACAAATCTGAAAGTAAATAGTGATGAATTATGTATAAAATATTTTTACTTTAAAAGGAATAATTTAAAATTATTAAGACATGATGTAACAAAAATAGAATTTACTTAGGAATGAGAAATTAAAATTTTCTGGCATTGATGGAAATGAACATTCCACATGTAAGCTTGCATAACAGAAAAGACAAGATTTAAAATCTAAGAAACACACTGACATGTCTGAACCATGTCATGCAACTATAGCTTTCAGCAAAGCACATAAAATTTTTTTAAATAAGTATGGAGTAAATATATGTCTTATAATTTAGTTGTTTGTATAATTTCACATTTGAAATCTTGAATTTTATGTCTTTCTAACATGTACGACCCAACAAATTTAATTGTATCTGAACATACTTAGTTGTACCTTCCTCACATTTCATTTCAATGATGCCCAATATTACTTCTGTGTATACCAATTCTACTTAATTTATTTTTATTTTTAGCACATTTTGAAATGATCCATGCATGCCTTTTTAGGATAATGATGAATTTTTCTTAGACTTCTCTTACATATTCTAGAAACTTTTAAATTAGTGCTTACTCCATGATAATATGTATACTAAAGAAAAAACCTATAAAGAAAATATCATTACTTAAAATTTTATATTATTTTTATATTATTACTCCAATACTAACCTATGGATGATGGGGGAAATTGTGAGATATTGTTCCCGGTATCCTGGAAACCTTACTTCAGCTCTTTTTCTAAGGTGTATACAGACAACATAATCACTTAGAGGTCCTCATAGGGAATATGTTCCAACAACTTTCTTGATTCAGCCAAAAGATCTAAAGAAACAATTTAAACATTAATATTTGTAGACCTGAATTCAGGGAGTCACTGCAAATCACCAAATCCGGTTCTCTTATTGCAGCTGAATATTTTAAATCCCCCATAGAAATTTTAATTGCTAGAGTAGAACTGAAGATTCTGATTGCATTAGATTTGCCATATTACATTGGTCTGAATTCTGTTTCCAAACAGTTAACACTAAACAGATGAATTTCTTAAGGCAGAATGGAAACATTAAGCAATGACTTACGTGTTTGCAAGATTTGATTGCAGGTGTCTAGCTCCCAGTCCAGTCAGAGAAGCACCACAAATATTTAAAACTACCCTTTGACAGAACAAAAGTTGTTCAGATTTCAATTTCGTCATTTTTGTCTAAGGAAAGCAATTATTTAAAGATTTTTAGGTAAAGAGTTGTTTAGTCTACAAAGAAAAAGCCTACAATTTTGTGTGATAAGAAAACAATAACTGTAAAAATAATTTCTGTAGGAAGTTACAGAATACATGTTTGCTTTCACCATAATATGTGGGATGTCAGCAGCTGTTGCTTGAGTATTTAGACCCGCACAGTTTACATTGGGCAAAGGTTTTTAATTGAAAATTACATGCATACAATGTGTTTTGTTCAAAACCAAATCCGTAATTACCCCTATTTCAATTCTACCCCTAATCTCCTTCCAACATTTTCCCTCCAAACTTATAACTTATTTAACACCTTGCAAATTAATGCACTACCAAAATCCTCAAAATCAAACTTTTAAGTTATGAATGTTTCAATTATTAAAAATGAATGACGTGATCTTTTTTAATATAATGCATTTCTTGAATAAAAGATAAAGTTAGTGCCAGGTAGTGGTGGTGGAAACCTTTAATCCCAGCACATGGGAGGCAGTGGCAGGCAGATTTTTGGGTTCCAGGACAGTAAGGAGAATACAGAGAAAAATGCTGTCTTGAAAAATCAAAAAAAAAAAAAAAAAAAGATAAAGTTAAGCTTAAAATTAATTTAAAATGAGAACTTGCAACTATGTAAGTATCTACCATATGTCAAAGTTCAACATTAAAATATACTTATTATTAATGTAAATTTAAGTGATAATGTAAAAATTCAGCAAAAATCAGTAAACGTCACATTATTTATACATAATAGGCTTTCTTTGAAAAAGAATAAGTAACTGATATTTTATTAACAGAGCTACATTTATACTGTAGCCCTGTGATCAATCAGTTGTTTGTGATAATAAATACTATAAAACTGAAGATTTGGAATAAATAATTTTTTATATCATCATTTAACATCATTAAAATTGCAGAGATTTCTGGTAATCTTGACTATATTGTAAAATTTTCTTCTATGATCTGCTAAGTATCTAAAATTAAATTATTTCCACGAAAAATATTTATTTTACCAATACTAAATGTTTGCCATTTCTCTATTTTAAGGTCTTTATGATGTAAATTGTAGTTTCACCAAGTGTTCATGCCAAAAATATAGGTTTGCATATTAAATAGGCTCCTTTGTTATTGTGTAGTGGATAACTCAGGCATTTCAAATGAGATACTTAAAGCCAAGAGATGTCCTTCGACTTATAATATGTAATTTCTGTGATAGAAAGACCACTTAGACATTAACTTCTCGTATTTACATGACATGGACATTTTTACCAATAAAGACACTGCCAATGTAGTCTCAAATATTACCCTGTCTTCCTGGTCCTGCTTATCAAGCATAATCTGTTTTGACTGGCAATGGTGTTCTAACATAGACAACAAGGGCATATAGTATCTATTTTGTACACACACACACACACAGACACACAAACACACACACACACAAAAACAAAAACGAAAACCACACACGCACACACACCTTAATACATAGCACTTTTTTTCTTAGAAATACATACCAAATGCACTTTATTAAATGATATGTAAAATAAAGTTTTTATGGGTTGTGAGACAGCTAGTTAACAGAGGTCCTAACCACCAAAACTGAAGACTTTAGCTGGATCCCTACGACCCTTGTATTACAAAAAAATGAGAAAAACAAGACCTGAAAGTTGTCTGCTGACCTCCACTCAGATGCTGCAGCATATATACACACACACACAGACACACACACACACACACACACACAGAGTGTGAACAAATATATACATGCATAACAACCCAAAATAAGTGTAAAAAATAAAGTAAAAGAGAAAAAGCTTTCTTTTCACACAAATAAATTTCAAATATTTTAGTGAATTTCTAGATTATAAAACACCTCCTTCAGTCTACAAATTAATGTACATATTTTGTATTTATATGCAGTTTTATCTATTTTGTATGGATAATCGAATAGCATCACAATGAGAAAATTACATCCCTTATGATCAGCGTTGGCAGAAAAGCTCAAATCACCAACAGTGAAAAGATATTAACAACCTGTAATTTATTTCCATACATTAGGAACAATTTTTTCTGACATTAGATCAAGTACTATAAAGATCAAAGACACTATATAAAAATTATTGCCATAAATAATACAATATAATTATTCCAATTATATTATTTCCCTAGGATGTCAAATTTCTTGGTAATACAATTAAAAAACAATAAAGATCATGATACTATTTCCATTCTTCTAAGGCCCCGAATAACATTCGTTTACAAGTATAACTTATCCAACAAAATTTAATGAAACCAAGTGGCTAATGATGGGCAGTTAAGGTCACATATTTATTCTAAAATTTAGATATTATAAAAGAAATTCATTCATGTGTATCAATTATCTCCCTATATAATAATTTGGAATTCTACAGTGTTTAATATTTTATTGCTAGGTGATTTTTAGTGACTTTTTTATTTCTTATTTTCCTCTGAGTACTATCAATCAAACTTAAGAGAGTAGTTTCTTTAACTTGCATAATTCCATGCTAACCAAATTTGTTAACTTGAATTTCATTTTCAAAACTGTATTTCCTGATACATGTTTTTGTTTGTTTTCTTAACTAGTGAAAAAGGCCATAGATTTTAAATCTAGAGGATTTAAGTTGTTTCCAGGGAAAGACAACAGCAACAAGTTTTCTCTCTGTGAGTGCACTCCTTTTTGTTACTTTCTCTAGTGCAAGAGTGAAGTCTGTTGTGTTTGTGGTGTCTGTCTGTGTTTTATCTAAGTGTCTGTATATTTACCAAATAACTGCATTAATATGTATATAACATGCATGATTACTATCAAATATTTTTTGGATTTAAGTGTATATTAGTTTAATAATAATTCACCAAACTCATATTTTTTGGCTAAAATTTATTGCTATGTGAAAAATACTTTGATATCATGTGGTGAAAATAATACAAATTTTTATATTTGTTGTATGAGGACAAAATCCAGGTGATTCTTAATGTTGTAGGTTTCTTTTAGCATCGCTTACCTGAATATGGCTCAATTATCACAGACAAATCTTTGAAAGCATTGTAATTGGAATTTTAAAAAAGGTTAATTAACTTATTATAATTTATTCAAATAAAAGAATCCTATAATATTTTCTAAATACATTTTATTTTAATTTATTTCTGAATTTGAAAATATTATTAAAAGTCAAGAATAAATATTTTTGTCACACAGCCGGGCTTTATCTTCTAATGCCCTCTACTTATATCAAATTAAATCATAGATGAAAAGTTAATGCCCTTATAAATAGAAGGAATAATTTTTAAAAGAACTGTGAATGTATATCACAGAATAGAACAGCAATTGGTTGAAATTCCCAACCTCATTATTAAATATATGAACTTGAAGAAAATCTGTTATACAAGTATCTGAATTATAAAAGACAATGAAAAACTGATAATAGCTACTGCCAAAATTATAATATTATTACTTATTCTTGAAAAAAGCACACTCTAATGAAATTTTATTCAAATCCAAAATCTAATTAAATAACTTTGTAACTAATCCTTTATCAAAACTCATTTATTACTATTTTACAAATAATTTACTTATATTCTTACTTGTGTATATTAATAATAAATTGCCACTTCAATTATTATCTCAGCTATAGGAAACAATTTTACATCCTTTATATTATCAATATATGTTATTAGAAAAAATTTACGGTAATGTTTGCATTTCATTACTATATCTGAAAGTACAAAACTGAAGTCCTCTGACTTTGGAAGCTGCATTAAAAATACTTTCAAAATACTTAGCTTTCAGCTATGGTTCCTTTATATATTTTGGGTTAAAGAATATTTTCTATACTATTAGCCAATATTTCAAAAATGATGCTAGAATATGTTTTATAAAACCTTTTTATAATAGTTTGGAGAAGCACTCATATATCCCATTGATAAAAAATGTATGAATACAATTGGTTGCAAAAATATAATGTTTAATACTCCCAGCATATCAGATATTATCATAGCAATAACAAGAAAAGTCATGCTCTCAAACCTAAACAGGAGACGTGCTACCATTTTTCTCCAAAACTTAGGCTTTCTGTGTGTTTAATTTGGAAATTTAAGTAAAATAAGAAACCTCATACTCACTCATTGTTTTCTCATTTTTGTCATACAAATGTCACTTCACACACTCCATACTTTAAGCTTCCAATTGTACTGGATAATTGGGTTTATGTGCAAATTTATCTGATCTATAAAATTATCTATTTTAGTTGGTATAACATGTTAGTATAATAAATATTTTATTATTTTAATGGGACATAGATAAAAGAGAATTTCAATGTTCCTTTTACATGAAAAAATACCTGTCAGTCATTTAGCTCTTAGGTAATTAATCAAAATGTTAATATGAAGCAAAAACTGTGAATAATTTTGATCATAAATTTAAAACAAGGTTCTGATTCATGTGGCTCATATTAAATACTCTATTTTAATATGCATAATCTTTAGATAAACAAAACATGTTCCATGTTTCATTTTTTATGGATGCAAAATAGTAGATCAATATAACTTAAATTTTATTTCCTATAAAATATTTATCTAGCCTTGACCATTTTTTTCAAAACGGTATTATCTCATTTTTTACTTTAACAAAGTATATCATTTTGATTTTAATCATACTAGCCCATTTTCAAGTAAGTATTTAAGTCCTCAGCATTTCTTATTCTTTGTTTAATACAATTCAAAATATTAATGCAATTATACTATTATTAGATATCCATCCCTTATGTAAAAGTAAAAGTTGAAATTCTACTTCCTGTGGATAAAAAGAATCAGTTTTTCTGATCATAAATAAGTACGGTGGCAATAAAATAGATGATTGTCAAGACCTGCCTTCCTGGCCTGTTTACCTTGCACAAATGACCTGAGTGTTCCTGAAGCTCCAGCATTCAGTCAGAGTCCACAACTGAAATCTTATTTAAGGTTTAGTCTCATTTACTGTTTTAAGTTAAAGAATTGCCAATCCATCTTTTTTCTCAAAGGAAGTTTGTCAGTTTGAGCACAAAACATGTATATTTTCTTTTAAAACATGAAATACCACAAATCATATTATAAAAATATTTAAAAAAACAAATTGTTATAAATTTAAACTGCTCAACTTGCTGACTTACTCATTTAGTAGACCTCTTTGAAATATAACATATAATGGAATTTTGAGCACTTCAGTGGTCATGCTTTTATTACTCATGTCAATTCCATGTTTTCTCTCATGATCCATGAGAGTCCTCTGCTATGCTCTACTAGAATAATGTAATAAAAGGATGAAGAAAATTGACCCACTATTTTTTCACAAGAAACTAAATAAAATAAGAACCCATTATTTACAGGATATTAAGTGCAGTTGTACAAAATAACACAACACTGTTGTTAATTTTTGTTTATTATTAGAAAAATATCTATGTAGATATTATATATGTATAATTTTCTAAAATCCATATTTTCTCACATTTTATCTCAAAATAAGGACATGCTATATTTTTGACATGCTTGAGTAATTGATTTAAGTTCATAGAATTTTAATTGACAATATTTTGCATGTGTGCCTTTATATGCTATTCCATTTTTGCTAGTATACAAAAATTTCAGTATGTAACAAGACATTCAAATATAGTGAGTGTTCATTCAATCAGCTGTTGTCAATGTTTAAGGCTTTTAAAGGGATTGGTTAATTTTCCTTGTTACATGTAATCTCCATAGTAGCCTGCAACCTGGTTGCATATGAACTTCTTACAAGTAGGATGTGAACTCTCGAGGAGGGCATTACTGGTAGGATAGCCTTTTGCATTCAGCCCTTTAAGTATATTTTCTTCATTAACATTGTTAAAGCATTGAGAATCATTTTTTGGACAAACAACAGAAGAATGAGCTTAAAAGTGAATTATTTATTTTCTAAAGAAAAAAGTATATTTCTTATAAAAGATTTCAAAATATACCTCAGAAATCCACACATTCTTGATTACTCTATATATTCTGATTTTAAAATCCTCATACATCTAATAGATTTGGTTATTGAAGCAGGTTTCTTGTCTAAAATTATAAATGAGATGATTCTGATTTAAATGAACCTCCATATGACCACTTCCACTTGATTAACTTATTAGTATTTTAATTTTTGTTTGATTTGATCAAACTTTAAATATATACTACTTTGGATATTGTTCTATGTCAATGGAAGCTTTGGAAACTGATTAATAGAAAATCTAATACAGATAAAAGATTCATACACTGAAGTTATAAAAATAGTGGTAATGCTTCAAACAATGGGAAAAATGAGACTAGCTCTGTGTCAGTAACTTAGAATTAACCTACTGTAGTGGAATTAACCGACCCAAGACTATGACCCAGAAAACCCTCAAAAAAGTTAAGAGGAATTAAATAGCAATTTGAGAAAACAATTATATAAAAAGAAATGCCACGTGCAATGAACCCAGAAGCACATAATAGAGATGACAAGAACTAATTTGTTGTGATATTTATGGAAGTATTTTTTGAATGATCAGAGAAAATATACTATTTTATATATCTATTTGAGGAAATAATGACTTTACAATAGACAGAACTCTGAAAGAACATATGCAAAGCTCTCTCTCTCTCTCTCTCTGACTTTCCAGTGAATCACCTTTAAAATAAGCATGGATTTGGACCATAAAAAGCCAAATTCCAATAACTGTCAGCTTTGATTTTACATTAGAATTACTTCAATAGTTCTTTTTATGCATCAAAATATCCTGACAAATGGTGTTGCCTAGGTACCTTCTAATGCTATGCCCAAGTAGAGCGAGAACTGGGCATTATTACTTTCTATAAACGGATGTCCAGATGATCCTACTCTGCAGTGCAGTACTAATAAGCTACACTCTTTTTTCCTATGGACCCTGTTCTTTTCTTTAAAGGAGCATATGAGCTTACAAAAATATAAACAATAGAATAAACCCACAGGTTCACTCTAAGATTGATGTCGTATAATATTACTCAGATATTCTAGAACTGATAATCATGAATATAACACCTGAATGTTTTACAATATCAATGAGGGCAACCAGAGTTGTATAATTAGACCTTGTTTCAGTAAGAATAGTGAAAAATTCATGCATATATATATATATATATATATATATATATATATATAGGCATACTTAAATAAACTTATCATAAGATACATTTTAATCACTCAATGTGATCACATTTGTTTCACTGAAAAAAATGTTAAAATTTTATCATTAATGGAATTATCCTTAAAAACTGTGAACATATGCAAAGTAGATTAATCTAAAATTCATAGAAAGTGTAAGAGAATGAAGCCAACTTTGTTTTCCGTCATCATCAAGATACAATGAAACACTGTAATTGATATATTTTTTATTTTGATGTTGGCAAACCAAAATGCTTCCTTATACAAAAGTGCTAAAAGAAAGTCTTTTTTAATATTGTATTTTGTTATAATTTAAATATAACTGGGTCTCAGACAGCATAGTCACAAAAGGTGATGACCACTCTAAGGATGATAATTAATGAAAAAACAAAACAAAACAAAACACTGATACCTTGAGCCATTTAAAATGTAAATTTAATTAAAACTAACATATCCAGTGTTGGTAGGTTATATCCAGATAGTATGTATCATTGATAGAGTCTTCAGAATTTATCTTCTGATGTGTCTTTAAGTAGAAACATTATTTTAAATTTATTATTGTTTTCTGAAGTTACATTTTAACTTTATGTGTTCAATGTGCAATAGTATATTTCTGTAGATTTCAATATTTTTATCATTGAGTTTCTAACCAAACATATTGTCTGTTTGTTCAATTATTTTGTTGTATTTTTCTCCTGTTACAGTAAATGAAGGAGGTATTAAAACAGCTTCCAACTTATGTCCAGATCCTGGAGAACCAGAAAATGGGAAGAGATTTGGATCAGATTTTAGGTAATATTTTAAATTATTTTTGATATATGTCATGACATTTCTTTCAGTTTAAAGATCAAACATAACTGAGAATGTAGGAATGTGTATTAAGTGAACTCAAACTATGTAAGCCAGATTCTACAGGTATGTTGTTATTGATAATTTGCCAGAGTCTTGTTCCTGAATTTATTCCAACTGCTTTATATTTTTTTCCATTTAATTTCATGTTGGCTATGGGCTTGCTGTATATTGCCTTTTTGTGTGTTTAGGTATGTGACTTGTATCACTGACCTTTCCAAGACTTTTATAAAGAAAGGGTTTGATTTAGCCACAGGATTTTTAAGCACCTAATAATGTGATCATGTGTTTTTTTGTTTTTTGATTTGGTTTGCTTTGTTGTTTTGTTCATTTATATAGGAAATTACATTGGTGGGCTTTTTTTTTTTTTTTTTGGAGGCAGGGTTTCTCTGTGTAGCCCTGGCTGTCCTGGAACTCACTTTGTAGACCAGGCTGACCAGGCTGGCCTCAAACTCAGAAATTCACCTCCCTCTGCCTCCCAAGTGCTGGGATTAAAGGCATGCACCACCACACCTGGCACTGAAATTCTCTTTCTTTGCTGAGTCTTTGTGGTTTATGTATCAGGGTGACTATGGCTTCATAAAATAAGATTGGCAGTGTTCCCTCTGTTTCTATTTTGTGGAATAATTTAAAGATTTTGGTTTTAGCTCCTCTTTGAACGTCTGCACTAAAATCATCAGCTCTGGACTTTTTCAGTTGGGAGAGGTTTAATGATTGCTTCCATTTCCTTATCAGTTAGAGACCTATTTAGATCATTCCCCTGATCTTTATTTAACTTTTGTAATGGTATCTATCATAAAAGAGATGTGGTATTTAAACTTTATTAGAGTTTCTTTTACAAATGTGGATGCCTCACAAACACCCAATTAAGAACAGGATAAAGTTCAACATAAAAATCTCAAATGTTCTTGATATAGTAGAACGTTAACTCTAATAAAATAAATCACTTCACTACAAACACTTACAGTTTGGAGCAAGCCTCTGAAAGATTAAGGTAGTTGTGGTAAGCAATCAAGTGCAACATGATCATATAACAAAAAAATCTATCCTTATAGTCAAATGAATATTTCATTTTCAGTAAGGAATCTTAACTTTTAGCTATTTCAGTGTTGAGAGAAATGTATTGATTTGTAGTCTTTGCATATACCCTTTATTCTTAAAAACCCTAGCAAATATTTGACAATATAGTTCCATGTTACAATGGGAAATCTGAAGCTCCATTTTTGTTGATAAAAACTGGTAGACATTAAATTGTATCTCAAGATGTTATGATTTAAAGGACTCATTGTTTTAAAAATGCCTGTTTGTTTTGAAAACAAATTAAATTCATCCAAAACTCATCTTCAATATATATTATGTAATCATCCTAAGATTTACTTTTTTTCAAATCTACAAATTTCAGAGAGAGAGAGAGAGAGAGAGAGAGAGAGAGAGAGAGAGAGAGAGAATCATGACCACATTTTGACAACCAAACACGAGCAACTATCTCCTGTGCTACTGGGCAGGCTTCCTCTGCTTCATTCCATTGGCCAGGCTCCCTTTCTTTCTTCCTGAGTATATATACCACTTCACACATTTAAACCATTTACTTGTTTTGATGTCTTTATAAGGAGTTATAGGAACATTATCTGATCTAATTTATATTTTGTAGAGATCTCACTGCCTCATTTTTACCTTCTTAGCTTCATAAGAATGGCTTGGTGAAATATGGTGGTAACTTGAATTATGGTGATAACAATGAAGTAGAACGATTTCGGATATATTCTAACGATATGATTTTAAATATGCAATAATAGTTCTATGTAAAAGGTTAAGAGAAAAAAAAAGAATAAAGAGCAAGTCTCTGCTTGGAAGTTAGAACCAACAGAAGAAAAAATTAAATTATAATTCTAATAGCATAGAATTAAGAAAAATAAGGAGAAAATTTAAGGACTTAATTGGAGCTTTAACTTTCAAATGTCTGAGATATAAAGAAAATATATGATAAATGTAATCAAAATGTAAAATTATCAGGGCAATCTACAAGTAATAAAGAAAATTATAAGGTTTACTGAGATGGCACTATGGGTAAGATGCTTGCATGTGAGCATAAAGACCTGAATTCAGGTCCAATCTCCTATGTGAAAAGATACAGAACGTTTGTGACCTTAGGACAAGGAATCAGAGAGAGGGGATATCAACACTAGCTGGCCAGCCAGCATGCAGAAATAGCACACCCTGGTTCAGTGAGAGACCATGGCTCAAAAAGTGAAGAAGAGATAACCCCATGATCAGGACAAGTCCATGATCAGGGGTAGTTGGCAACACAAAAATGTTCAATGGTAGCTTTTAAAACTTTCTTTGATATTTCTTGTCATACTGGTCTTTGCTTGATGTTTTTATTTCTGTTCTTTTGTGTATGTGTTTCTTTTTTCTTGCTTTTTTTTTAGAAAGGAGAGAGAGAATGAGAGAGAGAGAAGAGAGAGAGAGAGAGAGAGAGAGAGAGAGAGAGAGAGAGAGAGAGAACAAAACTGAGTTAGTAGAGAGATATAGAAATCTGGCAGAAATTCCAGGAGAGATATAATATAATCAAAGTATACTGCAAGCATTTTTTAAATAAAAAATTAAGAATAAAGGAACACATCTGGTATTAAACCCTGATCTCCATATAGCAAAATGCACCTGCACAAGTGTGTTCATACACACACACACACACACACACACACACACACACACACACACACACACACTAGCTCAATATAAGTAGATAAGTCATAGATTATATAGAGAGAAGAACTAAGAAACAATAACAAACACCCAGAATGACTACTAAAACACCAGCAGCTCTTTCAATGTGATTTTAAATAACCATTTTAATGGGACAAAACCTAAGATCAAAATGTGAAGGATGTCCTTTAAATCAGTGTGAAATAACTTGACCAAATCATGACAGAAGTCTGTCTTTTGTTTGACAACATGAGTTTTGTTGATGAAATATTTTCTTTGGAATGACAGTTTGAAAATAACTTCCTACAGGTTCGAGAGTGAATAAATGCTTCAGGTAGTTAACATATTTGGGAGATCCAGTAGCCCACAACAGTAGAATAATGAGCCAATTACATTGTCAATAGAAAATCAAGACATATTTTTATAGATACTACAGAATAAAGAATTATAACAATGAAAATATCAGTGATATGAGGTTTTATCAGTCTCATATGTCTCTTTCATATATTAAAAGTATATGAGTTTAAAATAAATATTATTTCAAGCACAGAGAGAGATACAATATTATGTTTAATTTGTTTACGTGGTGCAATCTAGAATCAACTTGGCAGAGGCCCTTATTGAGGGAGTATGGAGACCACATTGGTCTGTGGATAATTGTCTTAGCTGCTTTACTTGACATGGAAAAACACATCCAGGATGTGATCAATAACCTTGCTTAGTTTCAAGCCTTAGACTGTATAAGCCTAGGGGAAAGTAGCTGAATGCTCACCGGGTATACATCCATGTCTCTGTTTTTTACTGTGGGTGTGAATTCACTGTTTCAAGTTTCTGTACTCTTTACTTCCCTTGTGCAATGATCTGTAACTTTGAATGTTTAACTATTCCTTTCCCCTTAGGAGCTTTCTGTTTGTCGTGTTTTCATTAAGACAAAATTAATCTGCTGCAAGAATTATTTAGAGGTGTCAGAAAGGAAGACAGATAGACATTAAAGACTGATAGGCTGTATGATGGAAAAATGAGAGCTCATACTTAATACTTTTTTGATAATGCTTGATCAAACAAGTCCAAGAAATAAAATATGTACATATAAAGACAGATATGGATGAGGTGAGATTTAAGGCAGAGAAGAAAATAGTAACATATCTGCTATCAACAGGGAAGAGCAAACTTGATATTAAAACTGCTACCCTGCAGAATAATTTTTGGTGACCTTTGGAGATTGATGATAATGACTCTTCAATTTACATGGTTTCTATCTAGCATTAATGACTGACCCTAGCACAAATATAAAATTGGTTGTGCAAAGTATGTTAAAGTTCACTATGTTTGGCAAATTGCTAGTAATTATTTCATGCATATGGATTAGAATCATAGACCTAAAGCACAGAAATCCCTAAGTTAATGCCCAAACTGAGAGATCTTTAAGAGGGAATTCATCTGATTATTTTCCAAGGTCAGGCTTAACAACAGCATTAGGCCACCTTAGAAAGCAGCAGACAAAGAATTTGTAGAATCATCTGGGTAATGCAATGAGTTTATATGTATTTAAAAACTGAGAAAAAATCCAACTCAAAATAATCAAAATCTAATTAGGATATAAAATATTAATAAAAGATAAAGTTAGGGTGTACCTTTAGCTAACTCTTTTTTCATTCAACATTATCATCTTCCCCAAAGTACTAGGTATTCCTAGAACCTTGTCAAAAGAGAATTGCATAGTAGCTTTCCTATGAATCACCATCTGTGTCTAAAACTGCCAGATTGGTGGCAGATTGACCTAGTAATGTACCTCATAAATATGAAAATTCTGTGGGAAGTATTTTTGGTGGTTTTGACCCATATAATATTTAAATTATTTGATTAAATTATGAAGATTATAAAAGCAGAATCTATAAAACAATACCAAAAATAACATTATAATCAAGTTCATATACAAAAGAACATTTACCCTGCAAAAGGAATTGCTAAATAGGAGCAAAGACTGGGAGAAAATATTTAGAGATCCTTGTTAGGATTTGGTCCAAAATGCACACATACAGAAATGAAACAAAATTTTTCAAAGATCAGTAAGCCCTCAATTTTATTCCATAGTCTGTTAAACAGCAGAGAGATGAACCTTGGTATTGTTCCAATAACAAGTAATAAAGTCTTTTGCTACAACATTGATCACAACTGAAAACACTGTTAAAATTCTTCCAGAGTAACAGTAAACTCCACAAAAGAGGTAGTCATAAAATGAAAAACTCCACATACTAAGACACATTATATTTTTTCAAGGACAGAAAGAGTCTTCCTCTCTGGGTCCACACATGCCATCATAGGCAATCTCTCCATGTTTTCAGAAACTTGAAGCATAGGTTCAGGTCCTGTCTCTCCAGTCTACTTGCTTTAAAATCTTTTTTTTTTTTTTTTTTTTCTGAGACAGGGTTTCTCTGTGTAGCCCTGGCTGTCCTGGAACTCACTCTGTAGACCAGGCTGGCCTCGAACTCAGAAATCTGCCTGCCTCTGCCTCCTGAGTGCTGGGATTAAAAGATGCACCACCACGCCTACGCCTGGCTTAAATTCTTACCCTGCAACATAAGGCACAGTAGGAGTTCTTCCAAAAAACTACAACAAGAAGCCAACATTGGTAGCCTCTTTTTACACAAATGTTAATTTAAAGTAACATCTTTAAAGAGATCTCTAATCTTGTCAGGTTTATCACCAGTCCTTAACTTGTCCCTTGGGAATTATTCCATATAGTTTGCCTGATCAACATGTAAGTTCGTTTTTTCAGTTTTATTTTTTCCTCATCTTAGGAACTCTGCTGCCAGGTGCCTTTGCATGTGTTGTTCTAGATACTCATTCACTTGTGCAGTCAGCCTTTCTTCAGAGAGCTTGTTATTTTCGAAACAAGATATTTTTCTGGTCATTCAATCCTTAAGTAGTGTGTTTGTGTGTGTGTATGTGTCTCTGTGTGTGTGTGTAATCTCTTTTGTCTTTGGGAAATTTTTTGAGTTATACAGAAAATAAATAAAGATCATATAAGTTAAAAATATTTAATTGACTGAATTAATTAAAATAGCAAAAATTCATCATCAACTTCTTTCCATTCATTCATTTGGACCTATGGCTGGGTAACCTGGAACTCATTATTAAAAATGAAACGAAGACAGAAATTTAAAAACTGCTAATCCTATCACACATAATCAATATATTTGCATCTATAGGACAATCTCTGAAATCTGAGATATTTTACTGACTTCAGTGTTCCTTTTTGCTCTAATTCCTAAGGTGAGAACCTTGACAACTGGGTTTTGAAATATGCAAAGATTTTTTTCTAATTTGAAATGTCCATGGAACATCAAGCATCACACAATTTGTGTGTGTGTGTGTGTGTGTGTGTGTGTGTGTGTGTGTGTGTGTGTGTGAGTGAGAGAGAGAGAGAGAGAGAGAGAGAGAGAGAGAGAGAGAGAGAATGGTTGCCAATGAAATATAAAAGCTGGCACCATAGTGTCTACTGAAGTGTAAATTAAAAATTTAAATGTCTCTTAAAGTTACAACCAAATGTCTGTGAAATCCCAGTTGGTGGTATCCTTACTTTTCATAGATTCTTACAGCAAAGATTTTATATGACACCTTCTTGTCAAAAGCATAGAAAATTAAGTAACAGGGGAAATTTAAATGACGCAAAAGTGATTTTACCAGAGGAGCATTTCCTTCCCTCTAGGAGTGTTGCTGGTTCCAGGTCCACATTTTTGTTGGAAAATCCAGACACTGATATACTTTTCATAAAGTGGACTTTGCTTTTGGGGTCATATTATCACATGCCAGTTAGGAAAACTTTAATGATGCAAATGCATCATACTTTTGAATGTGAACCTGTCTCCCCATTCAGGATGTGCTTCCTAAGAATGCTAGTTTATTCATGAATATCATTTGAGTAATTTCAAAGAAATCCCCTACAGTAGACATTGCCAATGGTATTCTTCCTGTGCCAATACTCAAGTGCTTATAATGTGTCACGAAGAATGGCTGACACCTTTGGTATATCTGCTCTCACCACACATCATCATTCTTTATCCACAATTAAGTCTATTCCCTAACCTTCTCCATTTCTCTC
Source organism: Mus musculus (assembly GCF_000001635.26). Lineage (NCBI taxonomy): Eukaryota > Metazoa > Chordata > Mammalia > Rodentia > Muridae > Mus > Mus musculus. The sequence goes on along the minus strand of NC_000081.6, from coordinate 48,280,616 downwards.
AGTTGGCCAGTACCTACCATTCAGTAACCATCACAACTCCCTGTCATACTTGTATGACTTAAATATATATATATAATTTTACCTGACTCTTGTCATACTATCATGTTTCCATTTTCTTGAACTCTTTTCTTCAAAGTTTCCTTACATGAAATAGTTTTTGAGCTCCAGTTTGCCAGTCTCTGCAGCCACAAGTATTCCCTTACAGTTTTAGGGAATGCCACTCCTGCCAATTTAGGACTCAGAGCAGAGATACTGAAAAGAATTTCAGAAGTAGCCAGTTTATGAACAAGAGTTGGGCTAATATGAAATTTTAAATTAGTTTGGGCTTATCAAACAGGCTCTAAGAAGAAAAATACACCTTGGAGTGTGGGTATGTGCATTTGCAAGAGAGCTCCAAGTCAGATCGGGTTGTTTTGACAATGGTCTTATATAGAATTTTTGTGGGGATTGACGTTACTTTCTTCAGAGAGTTTCTACAATTGAATAAGATCACTGGGTGTTTCTTGAGTGCATATAACTGAATTAAATATTACAAAGTAAAAGCCTAGACCAGAGAATACAGGGTTGTGGGATATCTTTATTGCAAATAATTTTAATTGAGATTCTCAAATGATGTCTGGGAAAAGGAATAGATCTCTATCATATTATGCATATTCATGTTACATGACTGTCTCATTTCTATTTTAACATAAAATTTCTATATACAAAGAAAAATAATGGTTGAACAGGAGTCCCTGCTGTTGTGCATTTCTTGCTATTCCATTCTCCTGAGGGTTCAATCAGACGGCAGGATAAGCAGCTTCTTTACATTCCCATGTGCCCTAATGTCACTATCTTTATCCATATCTTCAGAACAGCATTTTTTCTCTGTTTTCCACAGAGGACTTACACCAGCCCTGGAGACCTCATCACCTTGACTCTTTTTCTCCACTTCTTCCCTTTTGTAATTATTCTGAGATTTGGATATTTAGTTTCATTTTTAAAATTAAATCCAAATGAGTTCTTTTATAAACCAAGTATGCATCAACTTGGATGAAAGTGTTTGGTATTTGGAGTCAGGTGAGTGTAACATCACTTTCTGGTCACTCTTTTTTTGTGTCACATGAAGAATTGTAGTGCTAACATTTTTAGGAAAAATCCCGGCACAGGTTTCTTTCACACTTTAAGCCATTCATGTTCCTTTGTGAAACACACACACAGCCTTTATATTTCTTTTTTTTTCTTCTTTTTTTATTGGGTATTTATTTCATTTACATTTCCAATCCTATCCCAAAAGTCCCCCACATGCTCCCCCACCCACTCCCCCACCTACCCACTCCCACTTCTTGGCCCTGTCATTCCCCTGTACTGAGGCAGATAAAGTTTGCATGACTAATGGGCCTCTCTTTCCGCTGATGGCCGACTAGGCCATTTTCTGATACATATGCAGGTAGAGTCAAGAGCTCCAGGGTACTGGCTAGTTCATAATGTTGTTCCACCTATAGGGTTGCAGATCCCTTCAGCTTCTTGGAGCCTTTATATTTTAAAATATGCCTTAGCCAACACAATAGCTGAGGAACTGCCTGCCCTCTAAGCTGTTAGAATCCACTTTCCTACTGATAACTCTGCGTTACTGTTTACAAATTTCTACACTCTGTCTGGACTGCTCTTAACTCCAACTGGCCAACCCACATGGCCACAATGTTATGGCTCCGCTACCCCTTTGTGGCTCTCCTTCTCTCTCTTTTAAGTTCTTCCTCTTCTATGGTGGCTACTTTCTCTTCCCTCTCTCTCCTCTTGGTCTCTTCTCTCAAAGCTCGGATCAAACTCAACCTAACCTATGTCTCTTTTACCTAGGTATTAGCTGCTGCCATTTTAATTTATCAATCAGAATTAACTGGGGTCAGGGTCTCTCAGTATCTTAATTGTTGACTTTCTTGTCTTTAGGGCAAACAGTTTAGGGGGAACCAAGTTAGCACTAGAATGCAAGGAGCATTAAGCCAAACCACTACAAAGAACTTTAAAAAAAAGTTTATTGATTTTATGTATATGTGTACACTGTAGATTTCTTCAAACACTCCAGCAGAGGGGATCAGATGCCATTACAGATGGTTGTCAGTCACCATTTGGTTGCTGGAATTTGAACTCAGGACCTCTGCAAGAACAGTCACTGCTGAGCCCTCTCTCCAGCTCCAGCTCCAAAGAACTTTTCTTATCCAGATCTCTCTTTCATTTTTTTTTTCTTCAGTAAAAATTCAGTGAATTGCCAAGACACTGCAGTGAACAGTGAATATTTTCTTCTGATTTTCCAACTAATTTCTTAATTACTGCAAGTGCAAACATCTTCATTCTGGTCTCAATATAGGGGCTTTTCTCTTATTGTATCTTGTTTTGTCCTATTTGGGTGCCATCTCTTGGAAAAGTAGGGAGAGTAAATTTGGTGGAGCAGGGTGGTGGAAGGAAGAGCTGGGAAGTTTGCAAGGAGGAGAAATTATGGTCAGGGTATATTGTATGGTGAAAGAACTTATTTTAAATATAAAATGAAAAAAGAAGAAAGAAAAAAGTAAGAAAGAAAATAGAGAAAGAAAGAAAGAAAGAAAGAAAGAAAGAAAGAAAGAAAGAAAGAAAGAAAGAAAGAAGAAATGAAGTGAGAGAGAGAGGGATGGAAAGAGAGAGGGAGGAAGGGAGGGAAGGAGGGAGGGAGGGAGGGAGGGAGAGAGAGAGAGAGAGAGAGAGAGAGAGAGAGAGAGAGAGAGAGAGAGAGAGAGAGAGAGAGGGAGGGAGAATCTCTTCATTCTTTCCCACCAATTCAACCCTCTTGATTCCTATGCGGACATTCAGTCCTTAGTAAGCTTTAATTCTCATTGAGTTGTTAAAAAGACTTCTCACTTTCATAATAACCATTATGAAGTTCGATGCAGTGTTAGGAAAATATGGCCAGGGTGTACATCATCACTCTCCTGCTTCTAATCAAAGCTGTATTTCTCTCATATGACACCAAATTAATGAATGGTACAACATTGGTTATAGTACATATCATGCCTCATTTTTTTAACTTAAGAATGACTTCACTCCATAGTTCTGTTAGTGGGCGAACTTGCTTTCAGGAGCTTCCCACTTAGTTATTACAAAGCCAAGCTTTGAACCCCGAGCTTATGGCTCTCAGTTGTTGCTCTTTCCCTTTGCTTATACATTTGCATTTTAGCATTTTAGTTCTTCTTACTGCAGTCTAAACCTAGCCTTCTGGCATTATCTTTCTAGCACCATATTGTGATAGAAAATGCTAAACCTGTTTCTCCCCATAAAATTATACGTGTGTGTGTGTGTGTGTATACATTATATATATATAATTTCGGTTGTGTGGTGTGTATTTAAAGACAATGAATGTTAAAGTTTTTACTCTACCTTAAATTTAGCAGTAGTTTCACATACAATTTTTTTATTCAGACTGTCTTCATTCTTAAATGAGTAGTACTCTATAGCACATTATTCTTATTTCAAATAAATAATCCTGCCATCCTTTGAAAACCACATCTTTTTTTTTTGTATGTATATTCTTCATCACTAATATAGCTTGTATCCACAGCCACTTGTGTCATTTGACTCTCATGGAATTTCATAATTTTTTCCTATTTCCACAATACATTCATTTTATACAGTAAAAAAAATGTTTATACAATTGCATTCTGCCAATACATCTGTAAATGCTTTAGGAAAGTGTTATATGTGAAATGGACCAAACCCTATCACCACTCCCTCCTGTGTTATATTTTAAAACTGATAGGATTAACTTGTACCAGTATTTTCCATATGGAAATACAATTATGGCCTCTTTGAATAATTCTTAAAACTTAGGACTGGAAAGAGAGGTAATCAAAAGAACAACTTTTCTATTATTCCTTAGGACCCAAATAGTTTTGTGCAATTTTGAATGTTATCCAGTAAAATTTGACTCCAGTAAAAATACATCCATTTTATATTATATAAAGATAAAGATCAAATAGTCACCCCAGTAATACTATGTTAGCTGATAGGGTGTTTAAGAATGTATGACTTAAGGATATGCACAAATTACATAGGGAAGAACATGAAATTCATAGCATGCTTAATACTCCAATATAGCAGTCTAATAACCCTAACCCTTTATCTGTGCTCTCTGTAGTTGTTTACATAGGTTTTTCTTTGCTAGAGGGAAAATACAAATTTTTGCTAAAGTATATTGAACCATAAACCAGAAAATAAATAAAAATCTAATTTAAACAACAAAAATATCATGATCTTACCTTTCTGAAGTACACTTTTAAAAATATATGTTTGTAAATATATTATTTTTGAAATGCAATATACACAAAGATTTTATAAAGACAGAAAAAAGGGACATGACTGAATTTTGACAGGTATCTTGCTTGAAGTGTTAAGAATTATTCTTTTCCTGTAAGGGGGTGTGGGGCATAATAGCAAAAGAAGAAGGGGAAAGAAAAAAAGGATACTATATGGCAAAAACAAATTCCAAACAAAGCATGATGGGACAAAAATAATTAAAAAATAAAAACTCTAAAAATATCAATGATAATATTTTGTGTTTGCCATCCCCTGCTGAGCATGGGGCCTAATATTAAATGTGCTTTTCATACTCAGTGATAATCCATTGTTAAAACCTAATATTTTCTTTGGGAGTAGCTGTCAGTTGGAGACGGCTTCTGAGGTAAAGATGTGTTCTTGTGCCCATGTCCCTTCTCAGTGATGGAACCCCATCTGGTTTAGACTAGAGCAGGCTCTGAGAATGCTATGGCAATCTGTGGGTTTGCATTTGTGTTAGCTCTGTTGGATATTTTCTTTATTTACAATTCAAATGTTATCCCGTTTTATATAGCGAATAATTTTTTCAATATTTCTATATACATACTATGTTATGAAAACAGCATAATATTTGTTCTTTTTTCACTATTGCGTGTTCTTTGCATGGGCCCTAACAAAAGTAAAGTGTTTTAAACCTGGCCATTGGGCTCTCTTTGTTATTGAGCTTATATAGTACTTAGAAATGATAGAACGCTACAGTCAATGCATTATTTTTTTAATTTACTAATTTTCACCTTCATTATCTTATTTACAAATATTTGCAAATGAATTGGTGAATAAGGAAGCATTTGGACATATGGCTTGATGTAGACATAGAGAATTTTGGAGGAGGGTATGGGTTGACTGTGCACACAAACTGGAAAAGAGAAAAAGAAGAATTGTAATCTATAAGAAAACCAATGTCTATGAAATTTTATCCCAAACATCTCAATCTCTATTCTGAAAGATATGCAGATCTATAATCATTTCACAGGGTGTCCATAATGGCTATCAGTTCTAAAACATATTCACACAGGTGGTCATTCTATTGCTTGAACAACCTGATTCATATTCACAGCTAATTTATTATTTTTTCAAACTCATAAATTATTTGAATTATCTGAATATTTCACTGGAAATTTCAGTGCTCTTACTTTAAAACTAACCTTCAGACCGAAATGACATGGTGATGGTAAGACTGTGTGAGTCACTTGGAGAATTATGGTGCTTATGATTCTGAGAATATACTTTGTAAAACCCTATACAAAACAAATACACTAAAAATCACCTGAAAAGTGAGTTCACATTATAGTATACACAGTCTTAATATAATACTTTTTCAGTTATTAAGATTAATTTTGCCATGTCTGTAAACTTATAGTTCCATTAATATACTAATTATATGATAGTTATATCTAAAAATTTAATAATTTATAGTCTAAGACCTTTTCACTTTTATTTACTACTTAAATATTCTATACACTTCTTAACTCTGTAAGGTAGAAGTGATATCATTGCCCTTTTTCCATGACCTAGAGTGATACAATGATTTCTGTCATACAGACTATTAAATTCCAGCGTCAACCAGAGATGCTATTGAAATAATAGAATAGTTATACTACTCTAGACTCTGTCAGCCTAGTTGTTCTGTACAGTGTGGGAACCCCCTCTGTTTCCATAAAAATTGTAAATGATGTAGTGCCACCTTTAATGTGGACCTTAATAGCATTTGCAAACTGTATTAAAAATAGTGATAATCTCTAGGAAAAAATTCATATGTTCAATTTGTTTGGTAAGACTGTTGTCATGGATCAGATTAGTTTTGGATCCTAATATGACTTATGAATTATTTCAAATAAAAAATAATGCATGTTTGACAATCTTGTTTACGTTTTTAATGTAAAAAATAGTAAAGCAACTATTTATTCACTTATACTTGAAGAGAAGTCATTGTTTTATGTTCTGATCTATTAGAGAAAATCTGATATTTTTTTCTGTTTGTGTGAATGGTGATGTTGGCTGGCCTACTAATTGGTGAAATGGTAAAAGGGGGAAACTTGATGCATACAAAGATCACAGTAAATTACATTGTATATCAGGAAGAAGACCTGGGATTCTATTGCCTTTTAGGTTCAATAGCCCATACCCAATAACCTTTATCACCATATAGAGTGTGTCACATAACTGTGATAAAATGCCTGACAAATACCTTGTCATATAACTATGATTAAATAACTGACAAATACTTCCATAAGATGGTTTTGTTTTCTTTTGCTTTGTTGTGTTATGTTTTGGTTTGGTTTGGTTTATTTTTTTTTTCTTGTTGTTTTCTTTGCATACAATTCCACAGAAAATATGCCATCATAGCACATGTGTTCAACAAAACCAAAGAGTGGCCAATTATATCACACACACTGTAGGGAAAGAAAGAGATAAATGATTATGTTCAGTTCATCTTTTTCTTTTTTATGAAATCTAGCAACCTGTCCATGTAATAACACCACCTATATTTATGGTGGATATTCCTAACACAATTAACCTAATTTATATAAAACCTCACAAACATACACACAATGGTTTTGTTAGAGGTTTTAGTTGGGACTAGGCACCATAACCATGGCACCACTTATAAAAGAAAACATTTAATTGGGTCTGTCTTACAGTTTCTGAGGTTTAGTCCATTATTTCCATGGTGGGAAGCATGGTGGCATGTAGGCAGACATGGTGTTGCAAAAGTAACTGAGAGTTCTACATCTGGATATGTAGGCAGCAGAAAGAAAGAGAGATACTGTGTCTGCCTTGAGCATCTGACATCTCAGAGCACACCCTATTAACACACTTCCTCCATTAAGCCCATACCTCCTTATAGTGCTACTCCCTAAGAGCTTATGGTGAATTTTTATTCAAACCACCATACCATATGTATGTCTATACAATGATTCTAGACCCTGCATCTGACACCCGGTATCAGTAAACACAAATCAAATCCTTTCAATATAACATCCAGATATATTACATTTAAGTCATAACCACACCTTTATCCACATAGGCACATATCTGTCTTATAACGCAGTATAACTAGTCTAACTTCAAAACTTCCTATAATCTTCAACATTAAAACATTGTATAAAGGTGCAAAGTCTATGGCTAATCTGAGACCCATATGAGCTCCTATGAAAAACAAAACAAAACTCCCCAAAGTCAATAAAAACATACTCTTCCAGCACACAATAGCACAGAAATAAACATCACCATTAGAAAGAGGAGGAATGTCAACATAGTCAGGAATAAACAAACCAAAGCATCACTGAAATCTGGAACAGCAAATCCCAAATATATATCTCCACGGTCCACTTCTAGGGATCCAATGACAACCTCTACAATTCTACGGCATTTAGTACATGTGGTTTTTCTCTTGAATTGGCTCCACTTCATAACTACAGATTTCCTTTGTGAATGTCCTATGGTCATATCATCTCCAATGCTCTAGGAACTCCACTGCAAATGGAGACATCACCTTCCTATCTGTATGCAGAATCCTGTTATAGTTCTGTTGCAGGAATTCTGATCCTGCTACACTTTGTGTCTCATTAGTACTTCTCTGTAGTTGTATAGGCTTCTACATGCTAAGTCTGTGGAATATTTCAGCAGAAAAGCCCATTTGTGCTATTCTAAGTTTAGACTGTCTATTTTAACAAGTTGTGGCTTTAGGTGCATGGAATCTTGCTCTTGCTCTCCAGGATATTTTCCTGTTGTCCCAGTACACAGAACTAAGTTTTCCTAATTACACTATCCTCTTTAACAGTTTTAGAGGTTAGTCACCTGCCTTCTCATTTGAATCTTTCAACTGGTTTACATACCTTTTTCCTCATTAAACTTTACATTTGACAAGGTTTCGACTCTACATTTTACTCTCAATGTAGAGATGTCTGAAAATATTAAGCAGTATCCAGGACACAACCTAAATATTCTTCTGCATAGAAATAACTTACTTTAAACAAATTGGTCCATTATCTTTAGATAACAGTCCAGGAAAGTTCTCAGAACACAGAATGAATGCAGGCAGGTGGGTTGCGAGAATATCACATTAAAGCTATCTAGACTGGTCTCTCATTGAATCCTCCCTTGGTAACAGTATGAGTTATGCTTTAACTCTTTTCCTTATCATCCCTATCATTATCCAATGGTCCTTTATCATCAATTTACAGTTCATGAACTTCTCTAGCTGAATGCCTTGAGTTCCAACCTTTTCCACATTCCTACAAAAGCCAATTTTAAAGGACTGAGAACCCCATAGTAAGCCTTATCATAATATCTCCACATCTTCCTTTGCAATGTATATAACTTTGCTTAAAAAAAAAAATAACAGCAGCAACAACAAAACACTTAAAGAAATAGAAGTACACTTTGCCTTACAGGAGAATGACATGGTCCAGTGTAGCAAGGAAGGCAATAGCAGAAGTCCCTGTGCTGTGCCTCTTGAGTCATTCTGTAGTTTAGACTGTGTCATATTGGTCAGTACTAATATTACTACATCGTTTTATAAATAGGATAATGTTTTAGAGAATGATTTGTATTTGACTACAGTATGACTTGTCTAGATACTGTCTAGTTGTAGATCTTGGAGCAAAACCATAAAGGTCATCCCAGCATGCTCAACGTTTTTAACTTCTCTTTGCTTTTTCAATGCTGATGCTGATTTTCCTCCAAATAAAGTACTATTTATTGTTTTGCTTTTATTTGAAAGGCAATTTATATGATGGGAAGTGTTCTCAAAGTTAAAAGTAACTCAATTTTCTTTAGTTACATGTTATATTAAATACCTTTTGCCAAATTTATTAGGATAAATGACCATGATTTAAAGATAAACACCTCTAAATTATAAGTTGGATATTTTTATTCATTAAAGAATCACAGTATCATAATTGCATATTTTGAGATATATTTATTTTGAGATTCTATGTTTTAATAAAAACTAGATTGATCCATGGAATGCTGCAGTTATTGGGCACATACAGGAAGTCTAATCTTATTTACTCAAAACTTTTCATGGTAAGATATATGGTTGATTAAATATGAATATAAGAATTTATTTTATGTATTTTTGATATAGGGAGTCTGAGAAATTTGAATTGTTGACTTACATGATAATTTATCATAGCATTCAGGATCTCACTTTAGAATTTCAAGATGAAATAACCATCTAAGAATAACTGAGACATTACCAAGTATAAAAATGTCCTTTTGTACTTGGGATACCACACAGTATATCTTATGCTATTTTTTGCATATTCTTAGGTATTTTTTGAGATTATATATTTTTTCTGATTGGAAGGAGTAGATTATACAAAATTTTGGCAATAAGGATCTTTTTTAACTAGAATGAATGCCACATTAACATATTAATTTTTATAATTCTTAAAATGTATTCTAAGATTTTAAATAAATGTGATTATATTAGATAACTTATAACAATTTGTGTATATTCCTCAGAAATGATTTATTTCCACCAAACAATATCTTTTTTCTTTTTTTAAAATATTTTTTATTATTACATATTTTCCTCAATTACATTTCCAATGCTATCCCAAAAGTCCCCCATACCCTCCCCCACACACACACACTTACCTACCCACCTATTCCCATTTTTTGGCCCTGGCATTCCCCTGTACTGGGGCATATAAAGTTTGTGTGTCCAATGGGCCTCTCTTTCCAGTGATGGCCGACTAGGCCATCTTTTGATACATATGCAGCTAGAGTCAAGAGCTCTGGGGTACTGGTTAGTTCATGATGTTGTTGCACCTACAGGGTTGCAGATCTCTTTAGCTCCTTGGATACTTTCTCTAACTCCTCCATTGGGGGCGCTATGCTCCATCCAATAGCTGACTGTGAGCATCCACTTCTGTGTTTGCTAGGCCCCGGCCTAGTCTCACAAGAGACAGCTATATCTTTAAAAATTTCATCCTAAGTACATTGGTGATAAGATTTCTTGGTCTTGAGAATTCCCTCTTTGAATCAAATATCAACAGCTCTGTTACAGTATTTAAGTTACTTAGTGACACCTAAGTACTTACTAGAGAAAAATATGAAGTTTTCTATAGAGTTGGGGACATCGAAACATTTTTTGCTCCAGAGTTGTTGAAAGTTACAGACATACAAAATTTAACATTTTTAAATTTAGTTGTTATTCACTTCTAAGTCACTTTGTATTCTTTTTTATTAGATATTTTATTCATTTACATTTCAAATGCTATCCCGAAAGTCCCTTATACCCTCCCCCGCCTTGCTCTACAACCCACCCACTCCCACTTCTTTGCCCTGGCATTTCCCTGTACTGGGGCATATGATCTTCACAAGACCAAGAGCTTCTCCTCCCATTGATGGTCGCCTAAGCTATCCTTTGCTACATATGCCACTAGAAACACAGTTCTGGGGGTTACTGGTTAGTTCATATTGTTGATCCTCCTATAGGGTTGCCGACCCCTTTAGCTCCTTGGGTATTTTCTCTAGCTCCTTCTTTGGGGCCATGTGTTTCATCCAATAGATGACTGTGAGCATTCACTTCTGTATTTGCCATGCACTGGCAGAGCCTCACAAGAGATAGCTATATCACCTTGTATTCTTAAAGCACATACTGATCATATTTTTAAAAATTAGCCTAAATTTCATTTTATTGAAAGTAAGTTATGTTTTTTAATGTTCAATTAATCAATGTTGAATGTGTTAGTTTAAATAAACTTAAATAATCATTTGATTTTTTTTCAAAAGCATTATCCTGTTATATTGAGTTTTAGTTGGTTTAGTTTATTTTTTTCTGCATGTTTAGGACTTTAATCTTTTCACTACACAAATGTTTTACATAAGCTTTAGCTTTTGCATCAAACTTGGTGTCTGGTTAATTTCTGCTCATAAAATTTTAATTTGGAAGACTAGCCATCTGTGTTAATGTTGGATTCGGCATTTGTTAGAAAATCACAAAACCGTATATTAAAAACTCAAAAACATCCATCCATCATAAATGCATTGTTGGTAAGAGTGTTTGGTCTGGAGAATGCCCTCTTTAAATCGAATATCAACAGCTGTCCTTTCATTTTTCCTTTGTTAATATTTTGATTATATACAAAATTATAAGTTCACGATTTCAAACAAACTAAATTGTTTCAAAGTTTATATATTTTGAAAATAAAATCTCTTATTCCACTGACAGCTTTTAAATCTTTATATAACAGGACACTTTTGAGAAATTAAGTATTTTTAAAAAGATGATGACATTTAAAGACGGGCCAACATAATTATTTTGAAATTCATTTTTGTTTCCAAACAATATCATTTTGTGTCATCTGCCTGATAGTTTGAATCTTAATAACGTGCTCAATCATTTATTTGGATTGCTGCATCATATTCACTATCTGTCTAACGTGGAAGGGATTAGATGTGCAGGGTTGTCAACATATCTTCAGTGTTGACAGAGAAATTATGGTGGCTACATATAATTGTCTTTTTTTATGATTTTACTGTAACTAAATACTTCCTATAAATCTTTTAAAATATGTTTTCATAAATTTCCATAGTTACATGTTTTCATTACATTTATTTGAATCTTCAAGATTTATTTTTATTCATGTATATGTGGCAACTCTGAGAATTCATGGGACATGTATGTACGTGCCCAAGTTGTCCTGTAAAATGTGTTGAACAGCCCAGAGATCAAGGTACAAGTGGTCATGAGTTTCCCAGCATGGCTACTGGGAAATAAGATTGTTTTCTCTGAGAAAAAATAAAAACCCTTGACTGCAAAGGCTTCTCTTTCACCATCACATTAAAATACTTCATAAAAAGAAATAATGAAAAAAAATCATTTGTTTGAAATATCCATTTCCTAAACACTGAGCCCAGATTCTATCAAAAAATGTTATTCTGTTGATTAATTTGCTCTTGTTATTTTGGCTTGTTGTATTTTTGTTGTTCTTTAATTTAATTTCAGTGTTACTGCATAGATATGGCTCCCTGTAAATGAATAGTTCAAGTGTTTTGTTTTGTTTTGTTTTTCTTTAAGAGTCCAGGAGATAGTAATGGTTTTAAAAGAGAAATAAGTAACTTAAAGCATTTATGAGGCAAGCAAACATTCTGCTGAATATAATTTAAGTCTTGATATAAAATGATTAATAGTAGTGACAGAGACTGTAGTTTAAACATAGAAAAACCCCTGGCAGTCTTCTAAATCAGAGGAAACCATGTGGTATATGTTCCAAATGCCCTGCATGATGCTTTCAAATGACCTGAGGCAACGTACTGCAAAACAGTGGTCAAAATTACTCCCCATCTTGCCTACCTCTTTTCTCTGCACTCTTCTATTTTTTCTGAGTGAGGGCTAGCAAACACAGCAGTAAAACTTGTATCTGTTGGCTTACTTTAGATACAGAGAATGAGCTATTCAATTCTACACTAAATTGGTAGGAGAAGCTTCAGGACCAGTATAACAGAAAATTAGAAAATAAGCCTTGATAATGGCAAAAGAAAAACACGTGAGTTCTGGGTCAACACAGATTATGATAACATCTGAAATAAGAAGTAGGAATCTGGAATAATATTATTGAGAGTTTGAATCGAATAAATGAAGAAGATAATTTGCACTAGATTTAAGGACACACGATGACTCTGTCCCGATTTAGCCTAGTAGAAATATTTAAATGCCTGATATGTGCTCAGTAAATGAAGCTTCATTTCTTCTAAAGAAAAAGAGGTATGGGTTAGCACATCTGATTCTGTGACCTAAACTACTGCCTACACGCCCTCTTCTTTTTACATGTAAATTACTCTGAATGCATTATCTGGTGGAAGAGAAAAATGAAATTTGTTACCTCACTAGGAAATTCATCTTACATTCCTCACAGAAAATCAAAGACACCTTTTGATTTGGTAGCAAAGGTACATAGGTAGTTGTTTATATTTAACAGTTGCCTGTATCCAAATAATATATACTTATTTATTTATAATAATTCCCCTCATAAAAAGCCTACCAAAGCTCTAATGACTTAAAGTTGATGTATTTTATATATCTTATCATGGAAAAACTGATTAAAATTAAATACACTCATTTGTGACAAATATAAGTACTATTAGACATTATTATTAATTTAATAAGATGTAGTAACTGAACAAGTTCCACACATATTCCTCTTACTAGGACTTGCTTGTTTATCCCAATATTTTATTTTTATTGGTTTCTATTTTTCTTCAATTTTGTATATGTTGTCAACCTATCTCCTTTAGAACTAAACTTCTGAATAGTTCATACTTCTAATTTGTGCTCTCAAATTGTATTATTAATTGAGCAGCCATTTGGAATAACAAAAAACCTAGGATAGCAAAATCTCTTCTCAAGGATAAAAGAACCTCTGGTGGAATCACTATGCCTGACCTAAAGCTGTACTACAGAGCAATTGTGATTAAAAAAACAAAAAACAAAAAACAAAAAAAAAAAACTGTATGGTACTGGTATATCTACAGACAAGTAGACCAATGGAATAGAATTGAAGACCCAGAAATGAACCTACACACCTATGGTCACTTGATCTTTGACAAGGGAGCAAAAACCATCCAGTGGAAAAAAGCCAGCATTTTCAACAAATGGTACTGGCACAACTGGCAGTTATCATATAGAAGAATGTGAATTGATCCATTCACATCTCCTTGTACTAAGGTCAAATCTAAGTGGATTAAAGAACTCCACATAAAACCAGAGACAATGAAACTTATCAAAAGATGGCCTAGTCGGCCATCACTGGAAAGAGAGGCCCATTGGACATGCAAACTTTATATGCCCCAGTACAGGGGAATGCCAGGGCCAAAAAATGGGAATGGGTGGGTAGGGAAGTGTGTGTGTGGGGGGGGTTATGGGGGACTTTGGGATAGCATTCTAAATTTAATTGAGAAAAATACGTAATAATAAAAAATATATAAGAAAAGAAACTTATAGAGGAGAAAGTAGGGAAAAGCCTCGAAGATATGGGTACAGGGGGAAAATTCCTGAATAGAACAGCAGTGGCTTGTGCTGTAAGATCGAGAATCGACAAATGAGACCTCATAAAATTGCAAAGCTAAAAGACAAGGAGGGACACTTCATACTCATCAAAGGTAAAATCCTCCAAGAGGAACTCTCAATTCTGAATATCTACGCACCAAATGCAAGGGCAGCCACATTCATTAGAGACACCTTAGTAAAGCTCAAAGCATACATTGCACCTCACACAATAATAGTGGGAGACTTCAACACACCACTTTCTTCAAAGGACAGATCGTGGAAACAGAAACTAAACAGGGACACAGTGAAACTAACAGAAGTTATGAAACAAATGGACCTGACAGATATCTACAGAACATTTTATCCTAAAACAAAAGGATATACCTTCTTCTCAGCACCTCACGGGACCTTCTCCAAAATTGACCATATAATTGGTCACAAAACAGGCCTCAATAGATACAAAAATATTGAAATTGTCCCATGTATCCTATCAGACCACCATGGCCTAAGACTGATCTTCAATAACAACATAAATAATGGAAAGCCAACATTCACGTGGAAACTGAATAACACTCTTCTCAATGATACCTTGGTCAAGGAAGGAATAAAGAAAGAAATTAAAGACTTTTTAGAGTTTAATGAAAATGAAGCCACAACGTACCCAAACCTATGGGACACAATGAAAGCATTTCTAAGAGGGAAACTCATAGCGCTGAGTGCCTCCAAGAAGAAACGGGAGACGGCACATACTAGCAGCTTGACAACACATCTAAAAGCCCTAGAAAAAAAGGAAGCAAATTCACCCAAGAGGAGTAGACGGCAGGAAATAATCAAACTCAGGGGTGAAATCAACCAAGTGGAAACAAGAAGAACTATTCAAAGAATTAACCAAACGAGGAGTTGGTTCTTTGAGAAAATCAACAAGATAGATAAACCCTTAGCTAGACTCACTAAAGGGCACAGGGACAAAATCCTAATTAACAAAATCAGAAATGAAAAGGGAGACATAACAACAGATCCTGAAGAAATCCAAAACACCATCAGATCCTTCTACAAAAGGCTATACTCAACAAAACTGGAAAACCTGGACGAAATGGACAAATTTCTGGACAGATACCAGGTACCAAAGTTGAATCAGGATCAAGTTGACCATCTAAACAGTCCCATATCACCTAAAGAAATAGAAGCAGTTATTAATAGTCTCCCAACCAAAAAAAGCCCAGGACCAGATGGGTTTAGTGCAGAGTTCTATCAGACCTTCAAAGAAGATCTAATTCCAATTCTGCACAAACTATTTCACAAAATAGAAGTAGAAGGTACTCTACCCAACTCATTTTATGAAGCCACTATTACTCTGATACCTAAACCACAGAAAGATCCAACAAAGATAGAGAACTTCAGACCAATTTCTCTTATGAATATCGATGCAAAAATCCTCAATAAAATTCTCGCTAACCGAATCCAAGAACACATTAAAGCAATCATCCATCCTGACCAAGTAGGTTTTATTCCAGGGATGCAGGGATGGTTTAATATACGAAAATCCATCAATGTAATCCATTATATAAACAAACTCAAAGACAAAAACCACATGATCATCTCGTTAGATGCAGAAAAAGCATTTGACAAGATCCAACACCCATTCATGATAAAAGTTTTGGAAAGATCAGGAATTCAAGGCCCATACCTAAACATGATAAAAGCAATCTACAGCAAACCAGTAGCCAACATCAAAGTAAATGGAGAGAAGCTGGAAGCAATCCCACTAAAATCAGGGACTAGACAAGGCTGCCCACTTTCTCCCTACCTTTTCAACATAGTACTTGAAGTATTAGCCAGAGCAATTCGACAACAAAAGGAGATCAAGGGGATACAAATTGGAAAAGAGGAAGTCAAAATATCACTTTTTGCAGATGATATGATAGTATATATAAGTGACCCTAAAAATTCTACCAGAGAACTCCTAAACCTGATAAACAGCTTCGGTGAAGTAGCTGGATATAAAATAAACTCAAACAAGTCAATGGCCTTTCTCTATACAAAGAATAAACAGGCTGAGAAAGAAATTAGGGAAACAACACCCTTCTCAATAGTCACAAATAATATAAAATATCTTGGCGTGACTCTAACTAAGGAGGTGAAAGATCTGTATGATAAAAACTTCAAATCTCTGAAGAAAGAAATTAAAGAAGATCTCAGAAGATGGAAAGATCTCCCATGCTCATGGATTGGCAGGATCAACATTGTAAAAATGGCTATCTTGCCAAAAGCAATCTACAGATTCAATGCAATCCCCATCAAAATTCCAACTCAATTCTTCAACGAATTGGAAGGAGCAATTTGCAAATTTGTCTGGAATAACAAAAAACCTAGGATAGCAAAAAGTCTTCTCAAGGATAAAAGAACTTCTGGCGGAATCACCATGCCAGACCTAAAGCTTTACTACAGAGCAATTGTGATAAAAACTGCATGGTACTGGTATAGAGACAGACAAGTAGACCAATGGAATAGAATTGAAGATCCAGAAATGAACCCACACACCTATGGTCACTTGATCTTCGACAAGGGAGCTAAAACCATCCAGTGGAAGAAAGACAGCATTTTCAACAATTGGTGCTGGCACAACTGGTTGTTATCGTGTAGAAGAATGCGAATCGATCCATACTTATCTCCTTGTACTAAGGTCAAATCTAAGTGGATCAAGGAACTTCACATAAAACCAGAGACACTGAAACTTATAGAGGAGAAAGTGGGGAAAAGCCTTGAAGATATGGGCACAGGGGAAAAATTCCTGAACAGAACAGCAACGGCTTGTGCTGTAAGATCGAGAATCGACAAATGGGACCAAATGAAACTCCAAAGTTTCTGCAAGGCAAAAGACACCGTCAATAAGACAAAAAGACCACCAACAGATTGGGAAAGGATCTTTACCTATCCTAAATCAGATAGGGGACTAATATTCAACATATATAAAGAACTCAAGAAGGTGGACTTCAGAAAATCAAATAACCCCATTAAAAAATGGGGCTCAGAACTGAACAAAGAATTCTCACCTGAGGAATACCGAATGGCAGAGAAGCACTTGAAAAAATGTTCAACATCCTTAATCATCAGGGAAATGCAAATCAAAACAACCCTGAGATTCCACCTCACACCAGTCAGAATGGCTAAGATCAAAAATTCAGGTGACAGCAGATGCTGGCGAGGATGTGGAGAAAGAGGAACACTCCTCCATTGTTGGTGGGAGTGCAGGCTTGTACAACCACTCTGGAAATCAGTCTGGCGGTTCCTCAGAAAACTGGACATAGTACTACCGGAGGATCCAGCAATACCTCTCCTGGGCATATATCCAGAAGATGCCCCAACAGGTAAGAAGGACACATGCTCCACTATGTTCATAGCAGCCTTATTTATAATAGCCAGAAGCTGGAAAGAACCTAGATGCCCCTCAACAGAGGAATGGATACAGAAAATGTGGTACATCTACACAATGGAGTACTACTCAGCTATTAAAAAGAATGAATTTATGAAATTCCTAGCCAAATGGATGGACCTGGAGGGCATCATCCTGAGTGAGGTAACACATTCACAAAGAAACTCACACAATATGTATTCACTGATAAGTGGATATTAGCCCCAAACCTAGGATACCCAAGATATAAGATATAATTTGCTAAACACAGGAAACTCAAGGAGAATGAAGACTGAAGTGTGGACACTATGCCCCTCCTTAGATTTGGGAACAAAACACCCATGGAAGGAGTTACAGAGACGGAGTTTGGAGCTGAGATGAAAGGATGGACCATGTAGAGACTGCCATAGCCAGGGATCCACCCCATAATCAGCATCCAAACGCTGACACCATTGCATACACTAGCAAGATTTTATTGAAAGGACGCAGATGTAGCTGTCTCTTGTGAGACTATGCCGGGGCCCAGCAAACACAGAAGTGGATGCTCACAGTCAGCTAATGGATGGATCATAGGGCTCCCAATGGAGGAGCTAGAGAAAGTAGCCAAGGAGCTAAAGGGATCTGCAACCCTATAGGTGGAACAACATTATGAGCTAACCAGTACCCCGGAGCTCTTGACTCTAGCTGCATATATATCAAAAGATGGCCTAGTCGGCCATCACTGGAAAGAGAGGCCCATTGGACTTGCAAACTTTATATGCCCCAGTACAGGGGAATACCAGGGCCAAAAAGGGGGAGTGGGTGGGCAGGGGAGTGGGGGTGGGTGGATATGGGGGACTTTTGGTATAGCATTGGAAATGTAAATGAGTTAAATACCTAATAAAAAAATGGAAAAAAAAACAGAAATAAAAAAAAAATTGCAAAGCTTCTGCAAGGCAAAAGACACCATCAATAAGACAAAAATGCCACCCACAGATTAGGAAAAGTTCTTTACCTATCCTAAATCAGATAGGGGGCTAATATCAAATATATAAAAAGAACTCAAGAAGGTAGACTCCACAAAATCAAATAACCCTTTTAAAAAATGGGGCTCAGAGCTAAAACAAGAATTCTCACCTGAGGAATACCTAATGGCTGAGAAGCACCTGAAAAAATGTTCAACATCCTTAATCATCAGGGAAATGTGAATCAAAACAACCCTGAGATTCCACCTCACACCAGTCAGAATGGCTAAGTTCAAAAATTTAAGTGACAGCAGATGCTGGCAAGGATGTGGAGAAAGAGGAACACTCCTCCATTGTTGGTGGGATTGCAAGCTTGTATAACCACTCTGAAAATCAGTCTGGAGGTTCCTCAAAAAATTGGACATAGTATTACCAGAGGATACCGCAATACCTCTCCTGGGCATATATCCAGAAGATGTTCCAACTGGTAAGAAGGACACATGCTCCACTATGTTCATAGCAGCCTTATTTATAATAGCCAGAAGCTGGAAAGAACCCAGATGCCCCTCAACAGAGGAATGGATTGTGGTACATTTACACAATGGAGTACTACTTAGCTATTAAAAAGAATGAATTTATGAAATTCCTAGGCAAATGGATGGATCTGAAGGGCATCATCCTGAGTGAGGTAACCCAATCACAAAGGAACTCACACAATATGTACTCACTGATAAGTGGATATTAGCCCAGAAACTTAGGATACCCAAGATATAAGATACAATTTGCTAAACGCATGAAACTCAAGAACGAAAACCAAAGTGTGGACACTTTGCCCCTTCTTAGAATTAGGAACAAAACACCCATGGAAGGAGTTACAGAGATAAAGTTTGGAGCTGAGACAAAAGGATGGACCATCTAGAGACTGCCATATCCGGGGATCCATCCCATATTCAGCTTCCAAATGCTGACACCATTGCACACACTAGCAAGATTTTGCTGAAAGGACCCAGATATAGCTGTCTCTTTTGAGCCTAACAAACACCGAAGTGGATCCTCACAGTCAGCTATTGGATGGATCACAGGGCCCCCAATGGAGGAGCTAGAGAAAGTACCCAAGGAGCTGAAGGGATCTGCAATCCTATAGGTGGAACAACATTATGAACTAACCAGTACCCCCTGGAGCTCGTGTCTTTAGCTGCATATGTATCAGAAGATGGCCTAGTCAGCCATCAGTGGAAAGAGAGGCCCATTGGTCGTGCAAACTTTATCTGCCTCAGTACAGAGAAACGCCAGGGCCAAGAAGTAGGAGTGGGCGGGGGTGGGGGGGGGCTTGTGGGGGAATTTTGGGATAGCATTGGAAATGTAAATTAAATAAATACCTAATACAAAAAAAGAAGAAGAAAAACTCTCATCTATATTCCACTAAGCAACCATAATAAAACTACCAGTGGTTCACCACATAGGACTTTAGTTAAAAAAAAAAAAAAAAAAAAAAATCACTTTAAAACAAAAGATAATGGTATTCACTGGGCTCTCACTAAAAGTTCACATCTTTTAGAACAAATATCAAAGGACTTGACGCATTCTGTATACTTGAAATTCATCTTATTGTATCACTAAGAGCTTCCTTTAGTTAATTTTATACTTGGGTTTTTGTTTGCATGTCTTCATTTGCTGCATTCTGATCACATTATTAGTCTTGTTGTTTATTGAACACCCACAAAAACGTGATGAAATATTGGTGCGTGTGTATTATAAATGTTTATTATACCTGAATATCCTGTTACAGGAAATAATCAAGCAATCACCTGGGTAGAGGAAGGCTCCATATTTCTTAGGGTTATTTCTATATCCAGCTACTGTTGAAGGTGTTTATCAACTGTAGGAGTTCTTTGGTTGAATATTTGGGGATGCTTATGTATGTTATCTTATCATGTGCGAATGGAAGTACTTGGATTATAATTTGCATCCCCTTAAGTCCTTTAGTTATTTATTTCTCTAGCTAGAACTTCAAGTTCTGTATTGGATAGATATGAGGAGAGTGGACAGCATTGTCTTCTCCTCCATTTTAGGGAAAATGCTTTAAGTTTCTCTCATTTAATTTGATGTTGGCTATTGTTTTTCTGTAAAGTCCCTTTATTGCGTTTAGGTATGCCCCTTGTATCCACCAGGATGGCTAAGATGAAATAATCAAAGGATAGCACATGATGATGTTGTTGTGGAACATATGTGTGTGTGTGTGTGTGTGTGTGTGTGTATGTATGTATATGTGTGTAAATATATATATATATATATATATATGTATATCCTAAAATTATATATATACTAAAGTATATATATATCCTAAAGATGCTCCACCATTCCAAAAGGACATTTGGTCAACTATGTTCATAGCAGCTTTGCTCATATTAACCAGAAACTTAAAAAAACCTAGATGTCTCTCAATTGAAGAATGAATACAAAAATGTGGTATATTTACACAATGGAACACTACTTAGCCATTAAAAACAAGGACAGAATGAATTTCATAGGCAAATGGATTAAACTAGAAAATACCATTCTTAGTGAGTTAACCCAGACTCAAATGGACATGCATAGTATGTACTCACTTATAAGTGGATATTGACCATAAAGTACAGAATAGCTATGCTATAGCTATGCTATAGCTATGCTATAGCTATTCAACAGATCCAAAGCTAAATTACAAGGATGTTACACGGGAGGATGTTTGAATTTTTCTCAGAAGGGAAAAAATAATAGATACAGGAGATCAGAAGAATGAGGGAATGGGGTAGAAGAGGGGATGAAGAGGTGAACAGGGCAGGGGGCACAGAAGATCATAGTGAGATCACGGGAAAGAAGGGAGATCTGCTATGAGAAGAGGGGGGTGGATATCTAGGACAACCTTGTGATGGTGAGAGGTCTGAGGTTCTAAGAAGAGATTGCCTGAGATTTCTAGAAGTTCAGAGAATATGGACACTGAAGTGGCTGCTTCCTGTAGCCAGGCAGGACTCCCAGTGGAAGGATAAAGACAGCCACCCACCCACAAAGTCAAAATGCATCGTGCCTACTGTATATGCAAGGACAAAGATAGAGCAGAAACTGAGGAAATGCCCAACAAATGACTGCCCCTAATTGAGACCCAACTAATGAAAAAGTACCAATCCCTGACACTATTAATGATATTCTGTTATGCTTGCCCTTTGAGAGACTCTATCCAGCGGCCAATGAGAAGAGATGCAGGAACTCACACGCAAACATTAGATGGAACTCAGGGAGTCTTATGGAAGAGTTGGGAGAAAGACTCGGGGACCAGAAGAGGACAGGGATTGCACAGCAAGACCAACAGAGTCAACTAACCTGGATCCTGGGAGGCTACCAGAGACTGAGTCACCAACCAAAAGAGTGAGCACAGGCTGAACCTAGGATCCCGGAACATATGTAGCAAATGAGCAGCTTGGTCTTCATGAGGGACCCGCAAATAGCTAGAGCAGGTGTTGTCCCTGAGCTTGTTGCCTACCTGCCTGCCTGTGGATGCCATATCCCTAAATAAAAAGCCTTGTCTGACTTGATGTGTGTGGGTAGGGAAGTAGGGGGTGACATCCAGAGAGGGGTGGTTTTCCTTCTCAGGGGGAATGGGGGCAGAACTTGCATGAAAGGGTACAGTGAGGAGAGGAACGCTGGGATTGAGTTGTAAAGGGAATAAATATATTCAATTTTTAAAATGTGTCTTTTCTAAAATTTGTTCTCTCATTAATTGTTGATCTTAGTGCCTATACTATCAGTAATCTATATAAAAAGCCATTTCTTTGGCCAATGCATTCAAAGCTATTTCCCACTTTTTTCTCTTCTATCAAGTTAAGTGTATCTGGTTTTTATGTTGAGGTCTTTGGTCAACTTGAACTTGAATTTTGTGTATCTATTTGGAATCTTTTACTGCCATCCATTCAGTTTGACAAGCACCATTTGTTGAAGTTGCTGTCTTCTTTCCAGTTTGTATTTCTGGCTTCTATTATTTAAAGAAAAAACCAGGTGTCCATGTATCTGTGTATTGATGTCAGGTCTTCAATTCCATTACACAGCATGTCTCTATTTACTGACACACCATGTCCTTTTATTATTATTATTATTATTATTACTATAGCTCTCTAATACAATTTGAAATCTGGAATGATGAGGCCTCCAAAAATTTTTTATCGTTCAGGATTGTTTTAGCTATCCTGGGTCTTTGTTTTTCTAAATGAAGTTGAAAATTGTCCTTTCAAGATCTATGAAAATAATAATAAATAAATAAACGTTTTTTTTTTAATTTTGAATTGGATTGAACTGACTATATAGATTTCTTTTGGTAGCATGGCCATTAATCCTACTCTCTCATGAGCCTGAAAGATTTTTCCACTACTGATAATCTTCAATTTCTTTCTTAAACAACTTGGAGTTATTGAGATATAGGTCTTTCACTTGCTTGAGTATGAGTTATGTTACATTAAGGCATTTTATGTTATTTGAAGTTACTGTGAAAGGTGCTGATTCCCTAATTTATGTCTTAGTATATTTGTCATTTTATATAAGAGAACTACTGAATTTTTTGAGTTAATCTTATATCCAGCCACTTTGATTAAAATATTTATCAGCTATAAGTGTTCCCTAGTTTCCTGGTGGAATTTTAGGTTCACTTACTTATACTATTATATTATCTGAAAATAACATTACTTTGACTTCTTCTTCTCTAATAAGTATTATTTTAGTTGGCTTATTGCTCTTCCAAAAAATTTAAATACTATGTTGAATATATATAGAGAGAGAGTAGACAGCTTCGTCTTGTTCTTGACTTTAGTTAAATTGCTTTGACTTTGTCTCCATTTAATTCAATGTTAGCTATAAGTTTGTTATAAATTCCCATTATTATGTGCAGGTGTGTCCCTTGTGTCCCTAACCTCTCCAAGACATTTATCATGAAGGGTATCAGATTTTATCTAAAGATTTTTCTGTATCTAATGAAATGATTATGTGGTTCTTTCCTTTCAGTTTTTTTTATATTGTGGAATACATTTATTAATTTTTATATTTTTTATCATCTCTGCATCATTGGGATGAAGGTTGTGTGATAGGGTAGATTATCTTTTAGATATGTTCTTGGATTTTGTTTTAAAGCAGTTTTTTTAAGGAATCATATTCTTCTCCTTTTTTATTAGATATTTTCTTTATATACATTTCAAATGCTATCCTGAAAGTTCCCTATACCCTCCCCCCACCCTGCTCCCCTACCCACCCACTCCCGCTTCTTGGTCCTGGCATTCCCCTGTACTGGGGCATATAAAGTTTGCAATAGCAAGGGGGCCTCTCTTCCCATTGATGGCCGACTAGGCCATCTTAAAATATTTTATTGAGTATTTTTATATCTATGTCCATGAGAAAAAATAATCAATAATTCCTTCTTTACTGAGTCTTTATATGGTTTATGTATCAGGACAACTGTAGCCTCATAAAATACATTAGGCAATGCTCCTTCTATTCTCTTTCCTGGATCTGGAGTATTGGCTTTAACACTTCTTTGAATACATGGTAGAATTCTATGGTAAAACCATCTACCCCTGAGCTCTTTTAGCTTGGGAGAATTTTAATGACTGTTTATATTTCTATAGGAGTTAAAGGTCTATTTGAATTGTTAAACTGATTTTGACTAGACTTTGGTATATAGTACCTATCAGGAAAAATATCTATTTCCATTAGATTTTATAATTTGTTTGAATACAGTTTTTTTAAAGTATATTCATAGACAATATCTAATTTTGTGACATGTAACCAAACTCTTCAACATGTAAACATACATTATAACTTGGTTCTACAGAGAAGAGAGAACATTGTATTTGTCTAGCCATATGCATTTTTGAGCCAATTTTGAAATTTTCTATTCATGCATGCTGATGCTAGTTCCTTGTTATTGTGAATAGTATAGCAATAAATAGATGTGCAACCATATCTATATTAAGTTATAAGTAGGTTGCATATTCACTCAGGTAGGGAATATTGGTCATTTGGTAATTATACTTTTAGAATTTGGAGAAATGTCTGATTTCATTCTTGCCAATGAACATATTTATAGAAGATTCATCTTTACTTTTAATGCATAACTATATATGTTGTATGTTTCATTTATTTCTTAAAATTTATTACAAATTTGGCCTATTGAATAGAGTCTATAGATGTAGAGCTTATCACCACATTCTGTCTTTCTAAAAGATATTTCTTATGTTTGGTCAATTGTAGCCTTGGATCCACTGTGCAGTTCTCCTGTGATGAAGATTATGTCCTACAGGGAGCAAAAAGCATTACTTGTCAAAGGATAGCTGAAGTGTTTGCTGCTTGGAGTGACCACAGGCCTGTATGTAAAGGTAAAGAAAAGTATTATAATAGGATATTCTGTGAAGATACAGTGATGCTTATTTTTTTTAATTTGCTCAGCATTAAAAATAAACTTTAATATATACTCTTTGAATTATCATTATCCTTGTGTTTTTAACAAATTTAGAGAGGCTTGGGACCACTGTGTTTTTAATCTAAAGAGTTTTCAAATTAATAATCCTAGAGATTACAGCTGAATCTGAACACATTTAATAACAAGCATTAGAAATGGATATTTTAAACCAAATTCCAACTTCACTTGTAGAACTTATCACTTTATAGTGGTGAGGGCTATCACTGGGAATAAAAGCTCAGTTTAACTGAATTTAACCTAAAGCCAAGTAATAATTGTTTACAATTTATACATTACTAGTTATCACAAAGTATATCCTCATTCTCCTTTCTCTCCAGGTCTCTCTCTCTCTCTCTCTCTCTCTCTCTCTCTCTCTCTCTCTCTCTCTCTCTCTCTCTCTCTCTCTGTGTGTGTGTGTGTGTGTGTGTTTATGTTTGCTGCTTGGAGTGACCACAGGCCTGTATGTAAAGGTAAAGAAAAGTATTATAATAGGATATTCTGTGAAGATACAGTGATGCTTATTTTTTTTAATTTGCTCAGCATTAAAAATAAACTTTAATATATACTCTTTGAATTATCATTATCCTTGTGTTTTTAACAAATTTAGAGAGGCTTGGGACCACTGTGTTTTTAATCTAAAGAGTTTTCAAATTAATAATCCTAGAGATTACAGCTGAATCTGAACACATTTAATAACAAGCATTAGAAATTGTCTTTCATCTTTGTAAATACTTCAATTACTTTTGCTATGTAAGTGAAATGGATATTTTAAACCAAATTCCAACTTCACTTGTAGAACTTATCACTTTATAGTGGTGAGGGCTATCACTGGGAATAAAAACTCAGTTTAACTGAATTTAACCTAAAGCCAAGTAATAATTGGTTACAATTTATACATTACTAGTTATCACAAAGTATATCCTCATTCTCCTTTCTCTCCAGGTCTCTCTCTCTCTCTCTCTCTCTCTCTCTCTCTCTCTCTCTCTCTCTCTCTCTCTGTGTGTGTGTGTGTGTGTGTTTATGTGACTGTGTGCTTATATGTGTTTATCTTTGTTCTTACTCCAACTTCTAACATAATTCTTCAAATAAATTATTTCTGTAAAATGAAAGGGCACTTCCTTTTCTATTTTTATCAAATTATGGTTGAAAATTTAATTGACACTATTAACAAATCTTTGTGTGTTATAACATATACATATATAAACATGCTACACACACACACACACACACACACACACACACACATATATATATATATATATATATATATATATGAAAAATATTTTGAAGGAAAAGTGGTCTTTAATATCTAGAGAATAAATGAAGTGAAGCCAAAGTAGCCAGATTAGAATACTTCATCATTTCAGAGGTAAGCTCATATGCATTAAAGTACGTTTATTACAATTGTTTTCAGACTCCAGTGACCTCTTATGGTGTAACACAGTACATTCTGATAGCTCATACAGTTGGCTTATAGAATCCATACCATAAGTTTTAGACACTGAAACTAATGGACTGATATACTTCGATATAAACCACAATGCTTGCAAGAACCACACCACAAGGATGAGCATATTCACATATAGCAAGTACTTAGAGTTTATGCACATAGAAATAAAACCTACTTCTCAAACTCAAACACTAGGTCCTGTGTTTTAACAGAGCATCAAAATAACTATGATTTCATTGAAGACAAGGTCTGAATATCATTACACAATGTTATCTCTTTTTTTAGCTTCTATATTGTCGAACACTCTCCCTACCTTCTGACTGCCTCTTTGCCATCTGGTTTGCTTGTTCCTTTTCCTCTTTTTAAAACCTGACTGCTAACTGAAAAACTGTTCTACCCACACTCCACCCCTCCTCTTTTGTCCTAGCTCCCACACCCACTACATTTCTTCAAATAAAAAATTCTTACAAAATTATACAAGCACTCTTTATTATAAACTTTTACTTTTGAGACAAGGTCTTGCTATATATATACCCAACTGACCTCAAACTTATTTACACCAGGCTACACTCTCATTGATATATTAATCCCTTGTGTTGATCCCTCTAATTTGGCAGTTGCAAGTGTTTATAAGTATGAGCTACAAACCTTTATGAAGCTCTATTTTGAATTCACCTTTTCCATTTCTATTGCTTGATTGTGTATCTGTGATTACTTATAATTGCTACATTTCTGCATTTCTTAGCATATCAGTTGTAACTTTTTAGTTCTTACTGGGAGCCTTTTTTAAGTCACCACACCCAGGGGATTCTTCTTAGATATAATGAGAAAGATGTCAGAATAGAGAAGGGGCATATGTACTAGGTACTATAAAGAGAAAAGATATTTCAGGATTGGCTAGATATAGAAGTAAAATGTAATAAGAAAGGATTAAAAATGATATTCAAGTGTATATGAATAGAACAATCTTGTGTTGTTAATAAATATGAAGGAGCTGAAAATGGAGTTATGTGGGAGGGAATCCACAGTTACTACAACATTGTCACTGCTATTTTTAGCATTCACTATGTGCCAGGCATTATGTTAACAACTGCATATACTTTGTCTCATTTGCTTCTCCAAAAAAAACTTGATGGAGACATTACCATCTCCATTTTAGAAGTGAAAAGCATAAGGCTGAGAGCAATGCAGCTTTCCAAATCTTAAATGACTGCAACGTTTTGTTTAGAGGATTCTTATAAGACGGGGAGGAAAAGCCAGATTTCAGAGCATCAAAAAGGGAAACACAAAGAAAAAAATATAAAACACAAAGTAGTGCACTGTACTCACTTGGTAATTTTGGACCCGTATTGATTTAATTCCTCTTATCATTTTTATTTTAAAGTTTTATAAGATGGTATGTAATATAATAACACTAAAAGTACTTTATTAGTACAATGAAAATTATAGACTTTTTTTGGTTGAATGACAAATGAGTTTATTTTTGCTAAAAATACTACAACAACTATTCTATATTTTGAACTTATTGTTCAGATTTTTTAATTGGGTATTTATTTCATTTACATTTCCAATGCTATCGTAAAAGTCCCCCACACGCTTCCCCACCCACTCCCCCACCCTCCCACTCCCACTTCTTGGCCCTGGCGTCCCCCTGTACTGAGGCATCTAAGGTTTGCAGGACCAATGGGCCTTTCTTTTCACTGATGGCTGACTAGGCCATCTTCTGATTCTATGCAGCTAGAGACATGATATCTGGGGGCGGGGGGGGAGGTATTGGTTAGTTCATATTGTTGTTCCACCTATAGGATTGCAGATCCCTTCAGCTCCTTGGGTACTTTCTCTAGCTCCTCCATTGGGGGCCCTGTGTTCCATCCAATAGCTGACTGTGAGCATCCATTTCTGTGTTTGCCAGGCCCCGGCATAGTCACACAAGAGACAGCCATCAAGAGTTAAATACATCATAGAGTTTCCATTGCTGTGAAGAGAAACCATAACCAACACAAGTCTTATAAATTACTACATTTAACTTGGACTGACTTACAGTTTCAGAGGTTTATTTAGTTTATCACTGTCACAGAAGGAAGCATTGTAGCATCCAGGCATACATGGTACTGGAGGAGCCAAGATTTCTATACTTGATTAAAGGGCTGGAGAAATGGCTCAGCAGTTAAGAGCACTGACTGCTCTTCTAGAGGTCCTGAGATCAAGTCCCAGTAACCACGTGGTGCCTCACAACGATCTGTAATGGGATCAGATGCCCTCTTCTGGTGTGTCTGAAGACAGCAACATTCATTTAATATAAATTAAATGAATAAGTAAATCTTAAAAAAAAAAAAAAAAAGGAACCAGCATCAAACTTGTTTATGCCCGACATCTTGGAAAAACAAAACCAACCAACCAAACAAACAAACAAACAAAAACAAAAGCAACAGAGAAGAGACTGTAATCCATGGGCTGCCAAGAGGTAAGTAGCATTCCATGCTGGGTAGACTTGAAGCATAGAGACCTCAAAACCCCACCTCCATAGTGACACACTTTTTCTAACAATGCAATACTTCTTCTTATAAGCCACTCCTCATAATAGTGCCACTTCCCATGGGACAAAGATATGTAAACCACAACATACTTCTAGGTACAAAGATATATATTCATAGTCCAATCATTTAGGTGGTAGGGGCAAGGTGGTGAATAGTTCAAAATCATTGTCAGCTAACTGGGAAGATCTAAGCCAACTTAGGCTATATGATATTCTATCTTAAAACTGTAATAAAAGTTAGATAAGACTAAATAAGTGTTTTCACATAACAGTGTGTTAATTTTTAAACAAAAATGATACTCTACTGTGTAAAGTATTATAGTTGCCAAACATACAGATATATTGACTTTCATGTATACAACCATCATACAAGCATACACAGAATGTTGTTTTAACATATGCATACAACAAGGACACCAAAAAAGCATTAAATCCTAAGACATGTTAAAGCACTTTGTGAAACAAATACAGAATATCCTGTTTCATGGGATCTATCAGTATTCTGTGCTGGCCAACACTCAAGATTAAATTACAGCTATAAAAAATTATTATGGCTTGTAAGTTATGTGTTTCAAGTATCCTAAAGTTTCCTAATCTTCCTATGTACATTTTTCATAAAAAACAATGTTAAAAGGCTTGATTTAATCCAGCAAATTATATTAATGTTCACATGGGAACAAAAGCAAACACACGGAGTTAGCACCAAATTATGGAATTTAAGATCTATGTATAAAGCAAAACAGGATGATAAACCTTTTTCTTTTATTCAAGATATTTCTTTCATAAAACTGGATGAACCATGTTGATTAAAGATTGTTCTAAGACGGAAATTACCTGTTCTGTCATTTTTCATAAATGTTACAGTTGCGCACTCATTGCAATGTCCAGAGTGTTTTTTAAATGTTAATTCTGCTTCTCTTGGATTCTAACATACATCCTAGTATCACATATATCTTTAGGAATATGTATTCTACCATTGTCGACTGGGACATATAAAAAACGTATGTATTCAAAAGTCATCTATTGCTACTATTCCATTGTAACTTACCTTATTTCTGCAAATCTTTACCATATGTACAAAGATTTACCTGCTTATTTCTTGCAAGGCACACATGTGTATGGCTTATAAGCCATTAGTTGCTACTAGAAACCACTTGCCTTGGTTCTGGGAATAGTAATGGAGAGAACCTGCTGACATAGTAATTGAAGTTTTAAAATGACTATCCACTGTGCGTCTGAATGAAGAGCTGTTCTCAAGTCTCATGGGTGCTTGGACAGAATAAATATGCTTTTGTTCTAGAGAGTGCCGTAAATAGCACTATTAGTGTACTGTGCCTTTGAGAAATCATTAATATAGTTGCTGTCCTCAAATTGTATGGTTGAGCAATCAGGAAATTGTTATTTTTAAAGGGACATAATTTCACATGGAAAATGGCAAATTATAAACTAAATTATTACTAAAAGATAGTAATAATTAACATAACTGTGCAAAATTAAATATCATTTTCTAAATTAGGTATACATATATATAAAGTATTTGCTTTTTTAAAATTATGAAAAAACTGTTTTATTTGAATATACAGTGGATCCACAAAATGAAGCTTATGCATATTATCAGCTTTTACAATGATTGGCATACTTATTTGTGATTTCTGCATATTTAATAAGTGATAATTGTGGGGAGAACTGTAATACTATTAATTTTAAAACATTTAACAAATTTCATAATAGTACCCTGAACAAATTATTTTGGTGTGCCAAATCAGTATTCATTGGGTGGCTCCAAATAGCCAAGAGTTTTGAGTTTTACAATACAGTGTTATGCACTTGTGAGAATAGTGGAGGAGGTGGGTGGCTCAGAGAAGACAGGACAAAAACGTCAAGGGAAAGCAGAAGTCCTGTGTGTTGACTTACAAACCACAATACCACTTCTTAATTACTATATCCAATCTTTCCATAAATTATCTATCCATTAAGTTATTAATTTATTAATCATTTTATTCAACACTAAGCATGAGTGATTATGGTAAATTCTATGCTATATGTGATACAGAATATAGAAATTACTATTATTTTGCATTAATGGCAAATCATACTCACAAAT
The DNA here is from genome assembly GCF_000001635.26 of Mus musculus. NCBI lineage: Eukaryota > Metazoa > Chordata > Mammalia > Rodentia > Muridae > Mus > Mus musculus. The sequence continues at coordinate 48,249,351 of NC_000081.6, read as the reverse complement.
CTAAGAAATACGCAGTAGACTATGTTAAAATACCAGGGACAATGATTTGCAATTTTATTTGAGAAAGATTGAAATAATATTGTATGTTAACCAGGCAAAAATATTATGTAAGTCATTTTAAAAATGGGAAATATACCATAATAAAATTCACAATGTGAGTAACAGCTCTAGGGCATGAGGTGGAGAAAGATGACTATTTTACTTTTGTAAATTTTGTAAATATATAGGGAGTAAATAGAGATAACAAAATTATATTATAGATCTATGTAAAGTTTGTATGGAAGCCTCCTGACTATGAGTGTTCTATCATCATACTACTGTAACAAGTTCAAGGTTTTCCATTTGGACTACATACAATATAGCAACATGTAGCAATTAAGTTCAGTGTGCAAAGAAACTGATTCTCTTTTGTATTGGAAATTTAAAAAAAATGCTGTATTCAATTCTATAAATTATTTCACGTCACATTCAGAATGAATGTTTTTTAGATGTTAATACACTGTCCACTTAAAAGGGTCCTATGATATCACTATTATGTCATTAAAACAGTTATACCCAAACTGAAATTCTGCAGAAAAGTTCTGTAAGACATCAAGCTGTGAAAATCCTCCTTCTACTAGAGGTTGCCAATCTTCTGACTACCAAAATCACCCAGGATTCATGTCTACATTTATTTATTTAACTCTGTGTACATTTCATAGAAGACAATTACTGCTTCAGTTTTTTTTATTTATTTATGGCTGATCTGTCATTAAATAGTAAAGCCAACTATCCATAATCTTTTCATCTGTCACATTTCACACCCTTATTCTATGACCTTCAAGCATATACTATAGTATATTTACCACCTTAACCCCACAAGCACACAGACAGATAGGTGGACAAACACATACTCACAAGCATGTGTGCATGCGCACGTGCGCGCGCGCACACACACACACACACACACACACACACACACACACACACACACATGCACACTGCACACACAGACACACATTTCTAAAGTGCTTAGAGTTTAAATGAAACTGCTTTAGTCATCAATGAGGTTTATTGATCCATTTGTATCAGATTCAACAAAAATACCCAAGCAAAGTTTAACTAATCTCTTCATACACAAATGAGAACTGCATGAAAATTGCTGATAAAACCAGTATCTATGATCAGCTGTGGAGTCCTTAAGACACTGTATGTTTTGATCGCTTGCACTCTGTTTGTATTTGTAATGCTTGACCCACTGACCATTATGTAAAATTTCAGTGCTAATTGCAGACATTAAAAAAGCACTTACTCAATATTGTTATAAATTTTGTTAAATTATATTAAGTAATTTGAGAAATTAGAAATATGTTCATTGTAAGCATGAGGAGTTGACCCAGTAGAATGCTTATTGGGAAATACAATTTTAAAAATTGACCAAGAGCAATGCAGAACCATCTGAAGTTTATCAACCAGATACACACAAAGCAGGTGTTTTTCTGTAGCCATTATCCATGCTATCATCATTTCATAGAATATTGTTACAGTTGAAAAGATGCATAATAAGGATGATATTAGCAACTAATAGAGTGACATATGGTAAAGGAGATAGACAGATGGTGTAGATATGAAAGTTTATCACACATTTGTTTCTTACCGGTTGTTCTTTCCTTCTAAAAGCAGTAGTTTGAGTTTTAACATATAATTTAATCAACAAATACAGTTCACAATGCACTGTCAAAAAGTCAGTTTTGTTTCACATACTACTTGATAGATGTAAATTGTGGTGCACTTGTCAATTTCTTACATATCACTATTAATTTAAACTTTGGATTACCCAAATATATCTTACATTTCAGTACATTTTTTCATATGAGGATTCTTTGCTATGTTAATAAATTATTAGAAAATATATAAACTAAACTAAGTAGTTCTAATTTGGTATATGGAGAGATTTCAGTAATGATCAATACAAAACTTTCTATTTCCAAGTCAATTACCTTTTGAAAGCATGACCTTGTTTATTTGCTTTTCCTTTCTTAACTCCAGTTTGTTAATTTATAAATAATTAAGGTAGATACAGAAAGTGATCACCATGGCTTCTTCCTGTGATGAATTCCAAATATTTTCATCATCATGTGTTAATGTTCTGGACTCTTATACTCAATATGATTATCATTACTTAAAAAGTCTTTCTTAAGTTCTCAACGCAGGTCTCTGTCTCAGTTCTTGAATCACAGAGGCAATAATACATTTGAAATGTGTTATAAACTATTTATCAGAGAGTATTTTAGTATTCCTTGGTATTGTGATATATATTTGTTTTTAAATCAGACAAATATCACATTTATTTTGTTTTAAACTTTTTGTTGTGATTCAACGTAACCAGTCTTAATTTATATTGTATGAATATTTTGTAACTCATTTATCACAAAATTATGACTTAATTTCAGAATTAATATAGTTTTGTATCTTTACTTGTCAAGACAATCTTGCCTTATATGTAGTTTTGAATGTGTAAAGAAAAACACTAAGGTTATACTCTGAGCTTGGAACATGCTAGTAATAATTATAGATTTAAAATTTTTAAATAATGAACATTTTTACAATTTTGAGAGTTTTATATATCATTAATATATTTACATAATTCCCTCTTCCTCTCATCCCTTCAACTCTTCTTCTGCTCTGCCCAACTTCCACTAAAATTCATGGCCTCTTACTTTTTACTTATGAATATTTTATATACATGCAGTGTATAAAATATACATCATATGTATATACTTGCATTTATCAATGAACCCAATTAAGTTTCTTTATTATTGCTCGTTGTGTTTGTGCATATATCTGTGTGTTTGTGTTTCTGTGTGTGTGTGTGCACGTGTGTTTGTGTCTCTGTGTGACTGTGTCTTTGTGTGTGTATGTCTGTGTGCATGTCTGTATGCATGTGTATGTGCTTTGTGTGTACATATTTGTATGTGTGTGCCTGCATGAGTTTGCACATATATGCATGCCTGTGTGACTGCATTGGTGTGTGACAGCATTGGTGTGTGTGTGTGTGTGTGTGTGTGTGTGTGTGTGTGTGTGTGTGCACTTAGAGCTTCTTCAGTTGTACTGTATAACCTTTAGGGAGCTAGCCACCACAGAAGACTTATTCCTACTCTTTCAGTAGCATTGATTGTTCTCTTCATCTAGGAATAGGGTCTTCTGAGATTTCCCCACTCTCAGTGGCTTGTCTGCTGATGAAGGCACTGTTCAGATCTTGCTTAGGTGATTATTTGCTGAAATTTCATGGTTGGAGTATCCCTGTCATGAACAAAAGACATTTGATTGTTGAAGATTAGTAGTGACCCGGCTCTTATGTTATTCTCATTTCCTCTTCAGAGATATTCCATGGCACCTAGTGATAGCAGTTGGAATGTAGGTGTTAGCTTTGATCACCCGGAGGTTTGTTTTTCTCTGAATTTGATCAATTTCACTTATATAATATTTTTAGTCAACTCCAAAAAGAAATCCATTTCATAGGGTAGAGAGCTGCAGAACCAGAAGATTGGTTTAATATGAATTCCAAGAGAATTGGAGTAAGAAACAATATATAAAAAAAATTTCTTTTTAATGTTTAACAAACACAAGTTTTAAACGGTTAAGGTTTAAAGTTTAGTGGAATCAAAATAAAATGTATTAAAACCTGTAGAAATACAACTGAGGACATTCATAGGTATCACAGGCTTTTAGAAATAGTTTTAGAAATGTTTAGAAACAGTTAATAATTTATCTAAACAGTTGTTAATTTATCTAGAACTGCAATATTCTGAATTGTAATATATTATAACTTTTATTTTGAGATGATAATATAATTGCAACATTTTTTTACTTTTCTTTCTTCCATTGAAACCCCCACACATGCTCTTCCCCAGTCATCATTAAATTCATAGTCCCCAATTTGTGTGTGTGTGTTAATCTGAGAAGGAACAATAAAATGCTAGCAAACTATGTACAGGAAATTTGAGTTTTAACATTGAAATGACATCTTTTCTTTGTAGTGCTTCTTTGATATAATTCAAAACTCTATGGTAAGCAATACATTAATCTTTGGGTTTGTTGAGTGAACATGCTATTAATTAGTAGGAAACACCAAGAGAGAATCAATTACTTTTCTACTTTTTTGAAGACATAAGAAGGTGGAAGATCTCAAGGTGTGAAACAAGCCTGCCATTAATTACCTTCTCCATTATTTGAAAAATATAACTTTAGAGCTCTTTGTGTTTAAAGCAAAAGAAATTGAATATATTCTGTATTCTAGAATATATAGTGCTTTGAAGGTTTATAAGCACACACACACACACACACACACACAAGAATATAGGAAATGTAAAAGCCTAAAAACCTGAGAAAACATAGATAAGAGAACAGGAATAGGTAAACGCATTATTGAGAAAAGGTAAATTTTTAACTTTCTGGAATTGGAATTTTTACAAACACTTGTTTTTCATAGAATTTATTTCACTTTTGGGCCTTTTCTTGTGCTAAGGAATGAAGAATGTTCTGGGGCTTTCCTAGACTTCTAGTTTTGTGAAAGTACGTAGTGAGCAGTCGGTCAGCATGCAGTAACTGGTGTAGAGTAAACACAGTCACTGATACTAGAATAAGACAATAAATCTTTTGTTTACCACTGTACTAGATTCAATGCCTGAATTGCAGACTCAAATTGAACAATTCATGCCCTTGAGTAATTTACAATCTTATTGAAAATACGCTACATTCAGAATGAAACAATGGGAGAGCATCGGTAAAACAAGTAAGGCATGATTATACTGTCAATATTTAAGTTATGCAGCCATTTCAAAACAGACAAAAAGAGAATGGCTCCATTAACCTTCCAAAAGTAAATTCGAGGAGCCATGAAAATAATACTTAGTCATTTTATCTCTTAGTTATTACTATATATTGCCTTATTTTAAAAACAATCAATTTGTTTCAGCAACACTGATATTTAGGTGCAAATTAATTCTAATTAAAAGAGAGAAAAGATGAGTTTTCATCTTCATGGGAATCAGAGATGTGGATTACAATGGGATTAATTATAAAAAATAGCAGTAACAGAAGTGTAAAACTTACCACGTATCATGAATGTGGTTTCAAAACAGACACATAACCACTTTGCCTAGAATTCAAGAAGAGGTAGAAAGATATGGAAATATGTCAAGTTAAGAAACATTGACTTTGGTCACATGAGCATCAGAGAGATGTTGGTGAAAGGGAGAGAGACATAGAAGGATGGATGAATTGACTGCAAATGCCCTTATGTTCTATTGTGGTGAAAGGGACATGCCTGTAGAAGTTCATGATTTTTAGTATTGGTCCTCAGATGGTGAACTGTTTAGGGAGGTTGTGGAACCTTTTGGGCATGAAGCCAAGCTGGCATATTTAAGGTTGTAGGGATGGGCCCTTATGCAACAGACACCATGTACTGAGAACCAAGTCAGATTGCCATACTTTCCGCTATGATAGACTTTATACATGTTAACCAAAATGTACTTCTTTCCTTCTAGTTGTTTCTGGCTGGAATTTGGTCACAGAAAAATTAGAATAATCAACCCATGTATAAATGCAAATATTAGGTTTTATCTTGGGAACATAAGATAATTTCCTTTGCTTTTTGACACAACTGGTTATTATTCTAGTAGAAAGATCTTAAAACCTTTTTTTTCAAATGTTATTATATCCAATAAAAGGCTGCATAGTAGGCATAGGAAAAGAAGGATCTAAAATGACAAAGGTCCTGTTTACAGAGAATTTATTATCAATAGTAGGATTTAAAAGGAGCAAGGAATTATTTTAGTTCTTAATAAATTTTGATAATTGGAGTTCATTGAATATTATTGTACACATTAACCATGCATTCTACCTTTGAACCATATCACTTATGGTCCAAACATATATTTGATACAACCAGTATACTGGTTCAAGGGTATTTGACACAAATTATACTAAGTACATGGGTATTTGTTAGAAATGGTAGAGAATCATTTCTGCAGGAGGAAGCACCTAGGCTGAGTGTTAAAGTTATAATTAATTGTGGTTAATGTGGAGGTTAATAGAGGATGACAAGAAAACACCATATAGATGTAGTAATATTTTAAAGACATAAACTATCAGGAGCAGTAAGGTACTTTAAAAACAATTTTGATAATTTGAAATACAGATGTTGACTATTTCAATGACTATTATAGAAATATTCTTTTGTATTCTGAGCCTTAAGTTATTGATAATTTCAAATAATATTGAGTTGTTTGAGCTCTTAAAATTTGTGGTTATTAAACCTTTATCACATATTTTGCAATGGTTTCTTCTCATTCCATTTTACTTATGTTTAAAACTTTTATTATTCTCTCATACATTACATCCTGACCACAGTTTTCCCCTACCTCCGTACTACTTCCCCAAACTCCCCCATCTCACCTCTCTTCCAGATCAACTCTGCCTCAGTTTTTCTTTGAAAAACAAATAAACAACAACAACAAAAACAAACAAGCCATGATATAAGGTCTGGTGGTCAGTCTGATTGTACTTTGTTAGGCCATGTTTGTAGGATATTCATGGGAGGTTTGCTCTTTCACTTTTGAGTGATTATCAATTGAAGTTACCTTCTGGGTTAAGAACAGAAGGATGTGTCCATTTTCTCAGTGTGAGGACCCAGTCTGGTGCATACCTGTGCAGGTCCTGTGCAACCTGCCAAAGTCTCGGGGAATTCATATGTATGTTGGGCCTGATGTGTTTAGAAGGTCTTGTTTCCTTGGTGTCCTCCATCACTGCCTGATCTTAAATTGTTCTGTCTTCTCCTTCACAGGGGTTTCCAAGCCCTAAGGGAAGGGATGTGATAGAGACATTCCATTTATTTCAGTTAAAACTAAAATTCTGAAACACTCTTGCTTTCTGTACATGGATATTTCAGTTTCCTGAGTTCCCATTTATTAACTTCTGTCCTTAATTTCTGGGCTAACAGAGCTCTGTTGAAAAATAATGTCTCGTAGAAATGAGATTAAACGTTGGCATTATGTTGATGTTTTTTTATCCATTTGGATTAATTTTATGCAGTATGATCAGTAAGGATCTATTGCCATATTTCTACATGCAGCCATTGAAGTTGACCAACACCATTGATTGAAGAGGTCGATTTTATCCAGTGTGTATATCTGACTTTTTAAAAAAATCATAAATCAAATTTGAAAAGTGATGTTGACCAATGTCTTAATTTTCAATTCAGTTCCATCGATCAAAATGTCTGTTTTATTGCCAACATCATTGCTACATTTATTACAAAAGTTCTGTACTAAATTTGCTACCAGGGAAAGTTACACCTCTTGTAATTCCTTTATTATTTTACTATTCAGGATTGTTTTAACTTTACTTGCCCTTGGTGGTTTTGGGGGATGAGGGGTGTGCTGGTTTTTGTGTGTATGTAACTCTCTCTCTCTCTCTCTCTCTCTCTCTCTCTCTCTCTCTCTCTCTCTCTGTGTGTGTGTGTGTGTGTGTGTGTGTGTGTGTGTGTGTTTACAGGCAAGCTCACAACTGTGGTGTTTCCTTATAAAACTGAATACTGTCCTTAATTTTGTGAAGAACTGATTTGAATGTTTGATGGCAATTCTATTTAATTTGTAGTTGCTTTTAGTACGATAGCTATATTTATTATATTAATCCTACAAAACCATGGGCCAGTGGTATCTTTTCATTTCCTTAAATGTTCTTTGATTTTTTTTTTTGTTCAATGTACTAAAGTTAGTTTTTATCATAACTCTTTCACTAGCTTGGTTAGAGTTGCATATATATATATATATACACATATATATATATACACATTTTATATACATATAGTCTATATACATATTCATAACATATATATTATATACATAATAGTATATATATATAACATAAAATAATTATATTTACATGATATGTAATTATGTATATATAACATGTATCATATGATAACATGTATATAATATTATATTCTATATAAATACAGGGAAAATGTTATATTTTATCCCTTTGTCCATTCACCTATCTATTCCTCTATTCTCCTATTCCCTGTTCCTTACATTCTTCTATCTCTCTATCCCCCATCCTTCAATTTCTGCTCTTGGCCATTGGAGACTTGCAAAGATAGGGAAAGTTTCTCAGGGTCCTCCCCCCAAAAGGACTAGGGGTGAGATCCTGTAAAGGATGATACTGCGTATGGCACTTTACTGAGACCATCTCATTTTATCCTTTCCATTGCCTTCTAACACAGTATTTCTTCTCTGAGGAGGATTGTTTATTTCTCTGAGTATATGGGGAGTGTTACTAAGGTTATTGTAAAAGGTTCCTTGCTTCTTTTGTCAGTACTTTAATCACTTGAACACAGAAAGAATATTGATTTTGTTTATTAATTTTTTATCAGGCTACTTGGCTGAAAGGTTTTATCAGATATCAAGATTTCTTGTATAATTTTTAAGAATCATTTATGTATAGTATCATTTCACATGGAAATAAAGACAGCTTAACTTCTTCCCTTTTGTACTTCCTATAGCCTTTTGTTGTTCTCTTATTCTAGATAAAAATTTCAGGTTCTATATTGAATGAATATGGAGAAAGTGAATAACCCTGTGTTGCTCCTAATTTTCTTGGAAACTCTTTAAGTTTCTATCCATTTAGGTTGATGTTTTTCATGGCCTACAGTAAAACACCTCTATTATGTGTGTCCCCTGGTATCCTTAACCTCTCCAGGATGTTTCCCAAAACAATTCATTGAAAATATATCATCTCATTTATGTTAAAATTATTATTTTCAAAGGAAATGTCGTTCTGTCTGTCTGTCTGTCTTTCTCTCTCTCTCTCTCTCTCTCTCTCTCTCTCTCTGTGTGTGTGTATGTGTGTGTGTTTGTATTTGTACACGCATGTCCATGAGAATATTTAGCAAACTGAATCTTACACAATACTTGGGCAAATGTAATTGCAGAGAGTGTTTCTATGAAACACTATGGAGAATCTACAATAAATATTTATATAATTCTTTTATGATCTAGTAATTTTATCACTTGGCATAAAATCCCCAGTAAATGAACTAGTAAGCTGAAGATATATTTGCAATTTTACATTTATTGTTACATTGTTCATAATTTCTTTGATATTGATTCAAATTATGTATCCATAATACATGAACAGAAGCATAAATATGTTATGTATATATTATTGGACTATCTTAACCTACCAGCTCCCACTAATGACATGGAGGCTTTTATTATTTATGAAAGCTTGGGCCTTATAGCTTAGGCTTGTTCTCAGTTAGCTTGTATAACTTAATAATTGGTTTGTACTAACCCACCTTTGCTACCAGGCCCATTACCTCTTTTTTATTCAGTCCCTTTAAGTATGAATTCTTCCCTGTCTCAATCTCCCCAACTGAATTCTCCCCCAGAATGTCTATCTTTGCATGGAAATCCACTTTCTCTTTCCTGCCTTGCTATAAGCCATCAGGCCTTTATGAAAGCCAATCAGAGAATGCCTTAAGCAGAGGAAAAGTATCAGAGACACACCTTCACACAGTGCACAAGAGGATTATACAAACACATACAAATCTTGAAATATTACTTGGCTTTAAGAAATGAAATTATATAATTTATAACAACATGACATAACTTGGAAATCATCCTGCTTTAAAATATGCCACGGAATAAGACAAAACAGTGTGACCTCTCTTACTGGTAGAGTATAAAAACTGATCTCAAATAAGCATAAAGTAAAAAGTGATTGCAAAGTGCTAGCTATTAGAGATCATGGTAAGATACTATTCAAGTAGGACTGATATATTCTAGAAGTATAATGTATTGGCATCCTAAGAGATACCTAGGGTTGCAGTTTAATAATAAAATATATACCTATCTTAAGTCTAAGTCACTTTGCTGTGGTGGATACCTGACAGTCTGAGTTTTTCTGAGGGCAGTTTCTGGTGCTTAACACCTCGTCTTAAAAATGGCAAGGTATTAAGTACAGGATTAATTGCTAGAGAATTTCCTTCTTGTCCATATGCCTCTTTCTTGTCAGCCTAGGGAGATGTTTGGAGCAATAAACTTCTATGGAACCAGGAGAAGAGAGCCATGCTCACAGAAGGAAAAACTTACACAAGCAAATGTGGATTAAACTCATAAATTCACATGCAGGTTTATGCTTACACATACATCTCCATTCAAAGCAGTTGGGTCCAGCTTACATAGTTACTTTATAATTCCAGGCTTACACGTACACACAGCCATATTCACATATGTATATGGTACAAATGACCAAGGGCCAGTGCAGAAAGAACTCACTCATTCTGGATGAAAACAGAGCTCCAATCTTTGCTGAATAAAGAAATAAAAACTTCTACCCTTTTACTGCTAAATAAATTAAACCCAAGTCAGTAAAAAGAAAGCTTGTCCTCTTTAGTAAGATTAAGCCTGCCTTGCTATTAAGAAAAGGCCTTAAATGGGAGGAAAGGCCCTTGGTATTGCGAAGATCATATGCCCCAGTACAGGGGAATGCCAGGGTCAGGAAGCAAGAGTAGGTTGGGGAGCAGGTGTGGGGAGGGTATAGGAGGATTTGGGGATAGCATTTGAAATGTAAATGAAGAAAATATCTAATAAAAATCTATAATAAAAATGTAAAAAAGGATGTTGAACATTATTTCAGGTGCTTCTCTGCCATTTTGTATTCCTTAGGTGAGAATTCTTTGTTCAGCTCTGAGCCCCATTTTTTAATGGGGTTATTTGATTTACTGGAGTCGACCTTCTTGAGTTTTTATATATATTGGATATTAGTCCCCTATCTGATTTAGCATAGGTAAAGATCTTTCCCAATCTGTTCTTGGTCTTTTTGTCTTATTGACGGTTGTCTTTTGCCTTGCAGAAGCTTTGCACCTTTATGAGGTCCTATTTGTCGATTCTCAATCTTACAACACAAGCCATTGCTGTTCTATTCAGGAACTTTCCCCTGTACCCATATCGTCGAGGCTTTTCCCTACTTTCTCCTCTATAAGTTTCAGTGTCTCTGGTTTTATGTGGAGTTCCTTAATCCACTTAGATTTGACCTTAGTACAAGGAGATAGGAATGGATCAATTCGCATTCTTCTACAATATAACCGCCAGTTGTGCCAGCACCATTTGTTGAAAATGCTGTCTTTTTTCCACTGGATGATTTTAGCTCTCTTGTCAAAAATTAAGTGACCATAGGTGTGTGGGTTCATCTCTGAGTCTTCAATTCTATTCCATTGGTCTACTTGTTTGTCACTATACCAGTACCATGCAGTTTTTGTTTTTTTTTTTTTTTTGTTTTTTTTGTTTTTTATCACAATTGCTCTGTAGTACAGCTTTAGGTCAGGCATGGTGATTCCACCAGAGGTTCTTTTATCCTTGAGAAGAGTTTTTGCTATCCTAGGTTTTTTGTTATTTCAGATGAATCTGCTGATTGCCCTTTCTAATTCGTTGAAGAATGGAGTTGGGATTTTGATGGGGATTGCATTGAATCTGTAGATTGCTTTTGGCAAGATAGCCATTTTTACTATATTGATCCTGCCAATCCATGAGCATGGGAGACCTTTCCATCTTCTGAGATCTTCTTTAATTTCTTTCTTCAGAGATTTGAAGTTCTTATCATACAGATCTTTCACTTCCTTAGTTAGAGTCACGCCAAGGTATTTTATATTATTTGTGACTATTGAGAAGGGTGTTGTTTCCCTAATTTCTTTCTCAGCCTGTTTATCCTTTGTGTACACAAAGGCTACTGACTTGTTTGAGTTAATTTTATATCCACCTCATGCCAGTCAGAATGGCCTAGATCAAAAATTCAGGTGACAGGAGATGCTGGCAAGGATGTGGAGAAAGAGGAACACTCCTCCATGTTGGTATTGTTGGTGGCATTGCAAGCTTGTACGACCACTCTGGAAATCAGTCTGGCAGTTCCTCAGAAAAATGGACATAGTACTACGGGAGGATCCCGCAATACCTCTCCTGGGCATATATCCAGAAAATGTTCCAACCGGTAAGAAGGACACATGCTCCACTATGTTCATAGCAGCCTTATTTATAATAGCCAGAATCTGGAAAGAACCCAGATGCCCCTCAACAGAGGAATGGATACAGAAAATGTGGTACATTTACACAATGGAGTACTACTCAGCTATTAAAAAGAATGAATTTATGAAATTCCTAGGCAAATGGATGGATCTGGAGGGCATCATCTTGAGTGAGGTAACCCAATTACAAAGGAACTCACACAATATGTACTCACTGATAAGTGGATATTAGCCCAGAAAATTAGAATACACAAGATATAAGATACAATTTGCTAAACACATGAAACTCAAAAAGAACGAAGACCAAAGTGTGGACACTTTGCCCCTTCTTAGAATTAGGAACAAAACACCCATGGAAGGAGTTACAGAGACAAAGTTTGGAGCTGTGATGAAAGGATGGACCATCTAGAGACTGCCATATCCGGGGATCCATCCCATATTCAGCTTCCAAACGCTGACACCATTGCATACACTAGCAAGATTTTGCTGAAAGTACCCATATATAGCTGTCTCTTGGGAGACTATGCCGGGGCCTAGCAAACACAGAAGTGGAAGCTCACAGTCAGCTATTGGATATATCACAGGGCCCCCAATGGAGGAGCTAGAGAAAGTACTCAAGGAGCTAAAGGGATCTGCAACCCTATAGGTGGAACAACAATATGAACTAACCAGTACCCCGGAGCTCTTGACTCTAGCTCCATATGTATCAAAAGATGGCCTAGTTGGCCATCCCTGGAAAGAGAGGCTCATTGGACATGCAAACTTTATATGCCCCAGTACAAGGGAACGCCAGGGCCAAAAAGTGGGAGTGGGTGGTTATGGGAGGTGGGGGGATGGTATGGGGGACTTTTGGGATAGCATTGGAAATGTAAATGGGGAAAATACCTAATTAAGAATATATATATAAAAGAAAAAAATGTAAAAAAAGAAAAAAAACAAAACAAAACAAAAAGAAAAAGAAAAGGCCTGTTCTCTCCCATGGTAAGGAGAAACTTGCCCAGTCCTTCTGATCTCTCTGCAGCATCTTCTTTTTTTCTTCCTTCCCTCTCCATTTTGCATATTGCTCTCTTATTTTTTAAGTTGGCTTATAATTTCTAAAATATTCCACTCTGCATTCTCCTTTTAATCTTGCTCTCTTCCCTGCTCTGATGTAACCATGCACTTGCTCCCAATGCCTTACTCACAGTGCTTTACTCCCAATGCTGTGTTGCCAATGCTAAGCTGCCAATGCTATGCCCGCCAATGTTATTTTTTCCAATCCTAAATTTCCTAGTTTTTTGTAACTTTTCTTGGAGAATATATCACATGTTTTTTTTTTCAAGCATCCATTTTTTTCTACAAAAGTTAACTAGAAGTTCAAACATGAATTCAAATCATAAACTGATTAAGAAGTTTACAAGAGAATGTTTACATTCATATCCATTAAATATAAATATCTGGCTAAATATTCATTATCTGTCACTACAGGTTCTTGGAGTATTAAAACCCATTATTTTTGTGACTAAGTTATTAGGGAAGTTTTGTATAGATAAAACACCAAGTTGATATTTTTTCTTCTGTCCTTGCACCTATAATAAATCCTTAGTTTGCTTTTTATGACCTTTGGTTAATTGTTTTACAACCTTTTGCAATGTGCGCTAAGTTGTAGATTCATCCTTGCTATCTCAGAAGTAATCAACTCCCAACACTCAAAGACTGACAGAGTTCTCTTTGCAGTTTTGACATCAAAAAGTACTTTATGGCAGTCCTATTATAAAAGAGGTTAATAATTATTAACATAATTTTAGGAATTCTTATAGGATCATCATTAAGAGCTAAGATGTCATCTATTTGTCTATATAGCATCACTACAAGAGAGAAAATCTTTGTTGTTCTACAGAAATATACTCAAAAGTGTAGGCTAATACTAGTAATTCATATACATATATATAGATAGGAAAAGCATATTAATATCAGGAACCTTTCCTAAAATAAAATTCTTCTTGACCTTGCCTAAAGAAGCAATTTTGTGATTAACTTTGACATTCCACAGCAGAACCATCTCAGAAATATCACCTGCTATTTTTTAACTTCTCCTTGATGGCTTCTGGCAGGGAAGCTTTGTAAGGGAGTTGGAACTGTAGCTAACTTTGATATGAGCAGAGGGGCAAGGGAGGTCAGTGGGCATTAGGTCTCAAAATACGATTATATCCTAAAGATACCACATAGTCATGTGTTCCTCATTGCTAGACATACATTATAATTACCTGGAGAGCTTTTAAAATAAGAACCCATGTCTGAAGCCAACCTCTTACCAATTAAATCACATCTCTGGAGGATAATTCAGTAAGCACCACCCTTTCTGTAATAAATCAATTCATTTAACTTCATCAAGGATTCAAAACACAACTTAAAATGATCCTGATTCTTAGGCAGTCTCTCAATTATTCCCAAGGAGGAATGCATTCACTAGCAAGCTATTTGGAACCCTTAGTTACCTCAGTAATGCTCCCTCTGGACAGATTAGCAAAATGGACATTTGTTGCACCAGATCACTGATCCAAAGCACCAGTTCCCTCTTCCTTTTCTCGCTGAAAGCAACCCAGGTGGTGAGAGCCTTATGCCTCTGTATGTTCACTGTCAAGGAGGATCTCATTTAATGTACAACAGGAGGTACAAGGTGAAGTGGGAAAGATTTTCTTTTGAAATATGTATTTTGAGAAAAGAATCAAAATGGGGTCAGACCTAAAAGATACACATATAATTTGTACATGTCATTCTTCTTGACCACTTTTAGCTTTTTTAGTCCAAGAAACCAAGGCTAGAATATTTCAGTTTACATCATGGAGTTGATTTTGAAGTATGGGTTTTTCGAGTGTAAAAAATAATGGGAACAATTTTTTACATACTCAGTATTTTCAAGCCCCCTTTTTCTTCTTATATGCTATGAATTAGACATGTACCTCATGCAGCCCTTGTTATAACTATTTGTTTTTATTTTAAAACAAAACATACATTTTTATAACTATGAAGAATGACTAGATATAGTTCAGTATAATGTCACTTTCCTGTGTTTGATTGCCAGAGCCAACATGATGGAGTAGATAAAAAACTCCTACAGATTGCCCATTGACCTCTTTATGTACACTGCTGCTTATGCACCAAGGCATGTCCCCTACCCTTCCACACTATGGAAACATTTAATATTACTTTTCAAATTGTTGTAAACATAACTGTAAATCTATCTTTTATTAGCCTGATAAAATTGTCATCTCAGACATCTACTGCTAAATAAGTTTACCCTTTCTACATCTTTCTGAACTATGGCTGGTTCAGCTCAACTGTTCCATCTTAAACTCCTCTCCAAGCTGTCTAAATCAATCTGGATTCTCTCAGCTTCTCACTGAATTGCTCTACTGCTCAAACTAACTCTGGCAATTTGTGCTCATCTTCTGACTCCTTCCTATTGTCTGGCTTCAACTGAATGTGCTGACCTGCTGTGAAGTGCATGAACTCACTAATGAATGCATATACACTGTACTAACTCTCAACTTACTGACAACCAATTCCACTGCACTTAACTCAACTAACTGAATAGAACTGGCTGAACTCTACTCTGAACTGAGAACCTGATCATCTCTCCCTACACTACTCTCAAATAGCTTTCCTCCTGAGAATTAAGTATATCCTATCTCTGACTCATTCTACTAGATCTTTCTCTGATTTGCCACATTGTCTGCCTCTCAATTAGATACCATAGTTTGGGATTAAAGGTTTATATAAAATGATTCCAGCCAGAGGGTTCAAAGGTATGTAGTAAGAGCATGTTTGTATTCCAGATGGATAACACAGACCTAAAAGGTTTTTGGATGTGATAAGAGCAGCCATGTTGCTGGATTAAAAATCTTCTACACATAATAGTGAGGCCACTGGGATAGAGTGGGGAACCAGAAGGATAAGTACAAGACTGAAAAACTTGAGGATTAAAAGGTCAGAGTTCTTTACACACATTAATTACAAATGTTTTAATGGAAATTTGTAGAAATAATTTCTATTTACAATGGCCTAAGGATAAGGTGTATTATACAATAGACTAGAATTGGAGCTATGCAAGGGCATAAAGCCCTTGCCCCAGACTTCTAAGAATAAGCCAATCTTAGGCAGGGCGGCTTTTTATCCCAGTTGTAAACACGGCCTGGTTCCTGCATGCTTTTATGTGTGCATTCCTCTGTTTTCTGTAAAGAGTCATTTTGCAATGAGTAACCTCAATGTACCTTGGATGACCTTAATGTATCACTTAACTTCCTTGTTTTCTTCTGTAATATAAGTCTGATGCTCGATTTGAGAAATTACTCTGATTCAACAAACACATACACGCACACGCACACACACACAAAGAACAAAGAAAGAATTTCTAGAAGCAACATACTACTACAAATTTTTAAACTAAATCAGTTGATCAATATGCATAATTGATATTTTTTCTTTTTTTTTCTTTGCTATTATAATAGTAAATGTTATATTGGATAATCTACTTTTGGATAATGTTATATTGGATAAAGTACTTTTTATCATTTCTGGCAAAAGAAATACGATTTTGGAGAATTTTACATATGTTTCAAAATATAGTTTAAATATGATACTCTGGACTTACTTGAAATTGGCTAATGCTTATAGTTAGGCTTAACCTTGAATAAATGTCAATTTCAATGTTTAAAGAATGAACATTATTGTCTTGAAGAGTCAGCAATTATGTCTTTATCCTGACAACAATCATGTGGTGGAACTGTAGCATGTAATTATTAAACATCAAGTCATGTTATCACAGACTTAGTGCCAGAAACAGAAGTCTCCCCATTCCCATTGCTATCCCCATGCAACAGTACCCCAAGTTTCTAAGGTTACACTCTTGCCAATGCATGCTCCCTTGGAGCTCTGTCCTTGCTAAATATTCCTGTCCCAAAGCCTGGCCAAACTCCACCCCAGCTATGTTCTTTTCCCCTGGCCTACCTGAGATGCCTTGAAATGGAAAACAACAGGCAGTCTTAGTTTAGAATCAACAGATAACACAACCACTGGGCACAGAATCTATTGTCCTAAACCCATTAACTCTTCTATGTTAGAAAATATGTAGCAGAGGATGGCCTTGTTGGGCATCAATGGGAGAAGAGCCCCTTGGTCTTGTGAAGGATTAATGCCCCAGTGTAGGAGAATGAGAGGATAGGGAGGCAAGAGTGGGTGAGTGGGTGGGTGAGTACCCTTATAGAAGCAGGGGGAGATGGAATAGGATAGAGGGTTTCTGGAGAGGAAAATGGGAAAGGAGATAACAACGGATATTCAAAGGATAACATTTGAAATGTAAGAGAGAGAGAGATCCCAGTCTACATGGTGCTTCTTTTCACTCCCGCCTCACCATTCAAAAGGGGCTGGTCCTTCCTCCTCTGTTCCCTCTTCCTCTCTTGGTCTGAGAAGTCCCACCTCCTCCTCACCCAATGATTGGCTTCTTGTGATTTTTATTATCCAAACAATTAATTAGGAGAAAATTCCTCTACTGGGACATTCTGAAACCATTTTTTTGTTGTTGTTTTTGTTTTTGTTTTTTTTTTTAATCTACTAATACCTCACAACTCTCTCATTTCTTTGAATCAACTACTAATTTATTAGAAAAATAATACCAGTAAAATAATTTAATCCACAAACATGTTAGGCCCTTCTAATTAGGGTTGGAGTCTACCATTGTGCCTGAAATTCTCACCCTCTGTCTATTGAATATCACATAGCCTTGGTGAGGTTACAAATTCTATTTCCTCTTTTCCACTCCCCCACTCCCACATAAGTACCTGTCCAACAAGAACCTGGGATTCCTGGAATACATCTCCATATGCAAAAGAGGCATTCACTGAACTTTAAAATGCTGGCCAGTGATTTTCATTTACCCTGAAAACTCCATTCCAGCCTCCAAGGTCCATATATATCCTAGGCTTACCTCCTAAATTTTATGTGCACAAGCTGTTTCATTGAATACTCTCTGAGACACCTGCTTCATTGTATGGCATCTAAGAGCTGTAGCACTGAGATCTCTGGGGGAACATGTCCTCCTCTGACCCCAACCCTGTAGCAACAACACTACTATATTTTAGGAAAAAATGCATTGTATTCTAATCATAATTTCCCTTCTTCTATCTCTTCCAAAATCCTTTCAACATCATCACACATTTAGCTACAAACCTTCTTTCCTCTACCCTGTCTTTCATTTAGAAAACAAGCAATAAAATAATAAAAATGCTAAAAAGGGGGAAATCACAAGAAAGACACACATACTCACAATACACACACATACACACACACACACACACACAAACTAGCTAACAAAAAGACAAAGAAACCTTATATGTAAAAAATTGGAAATCATGATATATAAGCAAGGACAAATAAGTTTTTTTTTAATTGCCACATAAAAAAGCAATATGAGTTTAAAATAATTCACAAAAGTACCAGTGAGTTTGTTTTGGATTGGCCATCTACTGCTAGATGCCCTTAACTGGTTTCTTAACTAGCTAGAGAGCTGGAGAAAACTAATGAAGACACTATCTCCAAGTAAGAACTTTTTGAAAATGGTGTTAGTTTTTAGTCTTACTATTTTCATTATCTGATCTCAAAAAATTGATAATAGTAGTAGTTTTTATAAACTTTTTTCAATTGGTTTCTTTGTTTCCTATTAGGTAAAGTAGCCTATTAGTGTTGAAACCTATGAGAATAAAGTTTATTTTAGAAGTATAACACTTAAAGGAAAATGGTGAGCCTTTTAAGAGAGGGTTTTTGAATTCTTAGAAAAGCAATTTAATAAAATATAAGAAAATATTGAATTCTTGCCAGCTACAAATTTATATTTTTGCAAGACAATCAGTCACTTGTGCTAAGACCAAATGGATAAATAAGTGAAGTTATAAAAGTATTCTAGTGGTCAAAAGGCAGGTACATACTGATATACAACTGAGCCTGCATATGAACTATGTTGCTGAAATTTGTAAGGATATTGTCAGGGTGACAAATACTGGAAATAGAAATGCACAAATTTTAAAAATACTTTTTATAAAGAAAATAAAGGAAGTATTCATGTGTTTCTGCTCCCCAATTTCTCTCTGTATATATCTGTATATTTATATAATTGTTTTTAGTATGTATATAGAAAGACGACGATTTAGTTATCTTCAGATTGGGGAGTGGTTTGTGGTGTTTCAACTATAGAACTTGTCAGAATAACAGTAGAGTCTTTAATTATAGAAAGTAGAAACAGTGTGCAATGAAGCTCCCCAAATATGAACTAGATATGTTTTTTAAAAGATATTTGTTTAGGTGTTATCTTTTGGTTCAATAGCCTCTATTTTTGACCTTTGTTTTACTTATCATTGGTAGAGTGTTCATATATATAAAATTTCTGTTCTAAGACAACATTCTTCCCTTCTCAGTCTCTGTATTTATATCTTCTCTGCATTTACCTTTTTATTATTTATCCTTTTCCACAAATTTCATTAATATTTTTCTTCAGCATGTAAATATTGTGCTCTAATTATTGTATGTAACTTACTTTATTACTTTCTCATTCTTGTCAACATTGGTTCCTCCATAAAATTTCCTTTCCTTGATTCATTACTATTGATTTTGTTTTATGGTTCGTTTTGTTTGACAGCAGCCATCTGCATGATTATTGGATTGTAATTATCCATTAGAGACTGGAAGAATCATCAGTGATGTCACAGATAAAGGAAGGCAATAAATTCCTCTCTCTGAATCTCTCCATAGCAAATAATATCAGAGAAAAGCATGGGTCTTTCTGTAAATTCCCTCCATTTATGGACAGGGCATATCCTTGTACAGACTCAGTACAAGCTTCCAAAAAGATTAAGGTAAACCTGTCAAATAAATCACCTCTGGTAAAACACCTTTCCGAACGAATCCAAGGACCTAGCTTGATCCACAGGACCCATGGTGGAAGACAAAAACTGACTATAGTTAACTCTCACCTGCCTCCTCTGAGTATGATATGGTTTGCACACACACAAACACACACACAGACACACACATTACATATGTACACACTCAGGTATACACTAAAAATAATAAATAGAATTGAACTAAATATTGTGTGACATTTTGGAACTTCAAAGCAGCTCCCTGGGGATCTTTTTTAATTTCTTCTTTTTTTGAATAATGTCATTCAAGAGCTTCTAACAGTTCTAAATAAGAAGATATTACCAGGTTCAACATTATTTTCATGTCACTTTAGTGAAGTGAGGACTAGATTTTAGTGTTTATTCTGATGATATTTTTGAGTATTATCTTTAATTTCTATTCTTTAAAAGGAACTGATAATTTCAGTAGCAGAGGTGGCATAACTGGTAATTTTACAGATGATATATGCTGTCAGGTAAAGCATATTCATGAGGATGGAAACATCGATGAGTAATACTTTCCAATCCATATTGTTTTCACCATGCATGATTAAAGAGCACAAGACAATGAAAAGTGCAAAACATCCAAACTGAGGGCGTGAGGAATTTCAACTCAACGTTGTAAAGCTTCACATAAGTTTTGGCTCTTATGGAATTGCTTGCAAAGAGGTTGATTCTCATTCTCAGGATTTGTGAGTCTTTTTTGCTTTTACCATAGACAATTGCTCTTTTCTGTGCTACATACCCCATGGCTAAGGAGCATGTATGGGATTTGATGAAGGAATTTTCCTGAATTAACTTTCCATTTATTCTGCTTCATATCCCCAAACTAATCATTTAGGAGAAGAAGGGAGAGCAGAAGGGGTAGAAATGGTATAAATACAATACTTGAGTATATTCATGTATATATATATATATATATATATATATATATATATATATATATATATATTAGAGTCCATACACAGCAAGGTGTGATAACATGAAGTTTTGATACCAGCACCTGGGAAGAAGAAGCAGAAAGATGTCTGTATGTTTGTCATCACCCTGGATTACATAGAGATACAGGGCAGCCAGTACTACTTAGTGAGATTCTCCCTCAACACAACAAAACTTAATGAGATAAAAAATACACACATATACATGCACATATTAGCATATATTTTTATGTGATCTGTAGGCTTAAATTTTTTTGCAGCTGACTTTTAATAAGGGTTCAACCTCTGATCTAGCCCACCACCCAGGCAAGGTAGTAGAAGAGAAAAGTTATTAAAGTATATAGAAGAAGTGGACCTGTTCAGCAATAGTTCTTTGGGGGCCAAACTTGATCTTCTTTGGCAGCAGTTCATTATTCTAGCAAACTCCAAATAAAACTTACTAGCTCCAGATCAGTCCTCTAGGCAGACAGTCAATACACAGGAACTTAGCAGGAACCAGCAGCTGCTGGCCAGTCCCCAGGAACCCTTAGGCTCTCTCTCTCTAGAGATAGATAGATAGATAGATAGATAGATAGATAGATAGATAGATAGATAGATAGATAGATAGAGATAGATATATAGATTAATAACAAGCATTTAAAGAAGATATCAAAGACCTAGAAATTGAAAAAAATCAAGGAAGATGAATGCAGGAATACATGGGAAGAGTTGGGGAAAGGAAAGGAGAAGGAGAAACTTATGTAATTATATATTAATTTCAAAATATACTATGTTAATTAAATAAATAATATTACCTTATAAAGTTTTTCCTTTAAGTTGGAAGGATCAGAACACAGTCACAGAGAATCAAAAAAAAAAAAACAAAAACAAAAACAAAAACAAAAACAAAAACAAAAACTCTAACTATATAAATAAGTCAATGACCAATGCCTGGGATCTATTCATTTTCTTTTGGTTCTTCAAAATTGTGTTGGTAACTTCACTGGTGCAGTCCTCTGGAGCACACATTTTATCTTCTAGAATGCTGTGATTTTACCTCAGTGCCACTGCTACTCTTGGTAGCCTCAATCCTATGTAAAAAGCTATAGGCAACTGAAGAGAAATGGAGGCAGAAGTGATCCCCCCTGGGTCATAAATTTCAAAGAGATATGAAAGGAATTTAAGGGAGGGCTTTGACAGAGCAGAGCAATGGGAGAAGTGTATTTAAATTATAATACCAAAGAAAACAAACAAGTGAATTAACCCTTATTTTTATATATTTTAATATTTTCATTTAAATTATTTGATTTCATTCTAGTAGTTTCCCCCCTCAGTCCCTCCTCCCACAGTTTCTCATCTCATTCCTCCTGCACCTTGCCTCTGAGAGGGTATTCTCCTCCACAAGGCCTCCTACTACCCTGGGGCCTCAAGATCTCAAGGATTAAGCACATTTTTCTCCTATTGAGGCCAGACCAGGCAGGCCTCTGCTACATATATGTCAGAGGCCTTGGACCAGGTGTACGCTCCTGGTTGGCAGCTCAGTCTCTGGGAGACCCCTGGGGTCTGGGTTAGTTGACACTGCTGGTCTTCCTATGCATCACTCTCCCTTTCAGTTTCTTCAAGCCTTTACCTAACTCAACCATAGTGGGCCTCAAATTCAGTCCAATGGTTGGGTGTAATTATCTGCTTCTGTCTCTGTCAGCTGCTGGTAGGGTCTCTCAGAGGACAGCCATACCAGGTTCCTGTCTGTAAGCACATCATAGCATCAGTAATAGTGTCAGGCCTTGGAGGCCCCAATGAGATGAATCGGAAGTTGGGCCAGTCTTTGGACCACCTTTCCTTCAGTCTCTTTTCCATTTTTGTTCCTGCAGTACATTTAGTCTGGAAGAAATCAGGGTCAGGAATTTTGCCTGTAGGTTAGTAACCTTATCCATTTTCTTTAGGCCCTATCTATCTTCTGGAGTTGAACTCTTCGTTTCCCCAATGTTGGGAATTTTGGCTTTCCCCAATGAGTTCTGAGAGTTTCTCACCTTCCAGGTCTCCAGTACTTTCTAGAGCATCCCCTGCTCCTGGAGGCTTCTTATTTCTATTCATTCTCTTATCCCTCTGGGCTTCTTTTCTGTCCCCTCCCTGCCGTGAACTGACCTCAGTCAGTCCCTCCATCCATGGGAGAATCAGAGTCCTGGAACAGGTGAGCAGAGAGTCGGTGAAAAGGGTGACAAACAGAAGAGAACACAAGGGAGTGTTGTGTCAGAATGTAATTTCTCAAAGCAAGAACCAGACTTATAATATAGAAGAAACACAAGAAAGCTAGGCGAATACATCAACCAAGGTACATCTAGATGCATAATGGTTCGTTATACAAAACAAAGAAAATACATACATAAAAATATGCCAGGAGCCAGGCAGTGTTTACAACAGAGACAGGAACAGCCCTATCTAAGATCAGCTAAACATAGGAGTCAGATGAATGGTCTGATGCAATGCTAGTCTATTGTTAAACCCATCACCAGGCGTCCCTTAGTAAATACCTAATTTTGTTATTCCTCTGGGCCTAGTGAGAAACATGCACCAGGTGTATTCTGTTCTACTAACCCTTTCAGGAATATTACAATACTTCAGTTCCTCCTAAAACCACAACCCACCTACTTTCTACTATTAGGTATTGTAGACTGCCATTCATGTCTGTAATGAGAATTCTAAGTTTACTATTTTGAACTAGCCCTGAGAATACTAGCTCCTATCCAGCAAACTAAGATGCCTGATTACTAACTGTCAACACTGGAGCATTTTGTCTGAATGAAGAACATTCTTACGAAATTCCAAACCCAGGGTCAGCTCGAGGACTGCCTAGGACATTGGTGAAAGCCAGGGAGTAAAGTTCAACCTGATTTAGGTATTTGTAAAATCATTTCATGGAGGCACCTATTATACAACAATACTGAAAGAAAGCACACAGATACATTCACCAACTAATTCAGGGACAGGTTTGGACCATTTGTGCTATGAGAATGCCAAAGTTCCAGGAGGCTAAGTTTCTGTGAAACTCTTTGCCTTGTGGCTGCATCCAAGCCTTTAGGCCTGTCATGCAGACTTTACTAGAGTGGGTGTGGCACTTCTCCCCATATCTTATCATGTTACCCTTTTTCCCTCCCCATTCCTCTCCCATCCAGGTCCCTCCCTCCCTCTGCTTCCCATGTTTTTATTAGATTATTTTCTTCCCCTTTCTAGGTAGTTCAATGGGCATTTCTGCTTGTTATACTTTTTACGGCACATAGGTTATATCCTAGGTGTTCTGTACTTTTTGGCTGGTATACACTTATCAGTGAGTACATACCAGGTATGTCCTTTAGGGACAGAGTTACATCAAGTAGGATGATATTTTCTAGTTCCGTTAATTTGGGTGCAAATTTCATGAAGTAATTTTCTTTCATTTTAAATTTTTTTTATTAAACATGTTCTTTATTTACATTTTAAATGTTATTCCTCCTTTCCTCCTTTCCCCTCTGAAAACCCCTATCCCCTCCCACCCCATCCCCATGCCTTGCTCACCAAGCCACCCATACCCACTTCACTATCCTGGCATTCCCCTACACTGAGGCATCCAAGCCTTCACAGGACCAAGGGCCTCTCCTCCCACTGGTGTCCAACAAGGCCATCCTCTGCTACATATGCAGCTGAAGCCATAGGTCCCTTCATGTGTACTCTTTGATTGGTTGTTTAGTCCTGTGGAGCTCTGGGGGTACTGGTTAGTTCATATTGTTGTTCCTCCAATGCGGCTGCACACCCTTTCAGCTCCTTGGACCCTTTCTCTAGCTCTATCCATTGGGGACCCTCTGCTTACTCCAACGGATGTCTGAGAGCATCCACCTCTGTATTTGTCAGGCACTAGCAGAGCCTCTCCCAAGACAGCTATATCAGGATCCTGTCAGCAAGCACTTGGCATCCACAATAGTGTCTGGGTTTAGTGACAGTATATAGGATGAATCCCCAGGTGGGGCAGTCTCTGGATGGCCTTTCCTTCAGTTTCTTCTCCACAGTTTGTCTCTATATCTACTCCCATGGGTATTGTGTTCCCCATTCCAAGAAGGACCAAAATATCCACACTTTGGTCTTCCTACTTCTTGAGTTTCACGTGGTCTGTGAATTGTATCTTGGGTATTCCCAGCTTCTAGGCTAATATCCACTTAGCAATGTGTGCATACTATATGTGTTCTTTTGTGATTAGGTTACCTCACACAGGAGGATATTGGCTAGTTCCATTCATTTGCATAAGAATTTCATGAAGTCATTGATTTTAATAGCTGAATAGTACTCCACTGAGTAAATGTATCACATTTTCTGTATCCATTTTTCTACTGAGGGACATTTGGGTTCTTTCCAGCTTCTGGCTATTATAAATATGGATGCTATGAACATGGTGGATCATATGCCCTTTTTAAATGTTGGAGCATCTTCTGGGTATATGTCCAGGAATGGTATTGCTGGATCTTCTGGTAGAACTATTTCTAATTTTCTGAGGATCTGCCAAAATTATTTCCAGAGTGGTTGTACCAGTTTGCAATCCCACTAACAATGGAAGTGTTCCTCTTTCTCCACATCCTCTCCAGCATCTGCTGTCACCTGAGTTTTTTGACCTTAGCCATTCTGGCTGGTGTAAGGTAGAATCTCCAGTTTGTTTTGATTTTTTTTTCCATGATGACTAAGGATGTTGAACATTTCTTTAGGTGCTTCTCAGCCTTTCAGTATTCCTCAGTTGAGAATTATTTATTTAGCTCTGTACTCCATTTTTTAATCTGCTTATTTGATTTTCTGCAGTCCAGCTTCTTGAGTTCTTTGTGTATATTGGATATTAGTCCCCTATCAGCCAGTCTGTTAGTCTATGTCTTTTTATTGAGGAATTGAGTGCACTGATATTAAGAGATATTATGGAAAAGTAATTGTTGCTTCCTGTTATTTTTGTTGTTAGAGTTGGGATTCTATTCTTGCGGCTATCTTCTTTTAGACTTGTTGAAGGATTACTTTCTTGCTTTTTCTGAGACACTATTTCCCTCCTTGTGTTGGAGTTTTCCCTTTATTATCCTTTGAAGGGCTGGATTCATGGAAAGATATTGTGTGAATTTGATTTTGCCATGGAATACTTTGGTTTTTCCATCTATGGTAAGTGAGAGTTTTGCTGGGTATTGCAGCCTGGGCTGGCATTTGTGTTCTCTGAGGGTCTGAATAACATCTGTCCAGGATCTTCTGGCTTTCATAGTCTCTTGTGAGAAGTCTGGTATAATTCTGATCTTGATCTTTTTCCCTTACTGGTTTTAATATTCTTTCTTGTTTTTTGTTGCATTTAGTACTTTGTTTATTATGTGACAGGTAGAATTTCCTTTCTGGTTCAATCTATTTGGAGTTCTGTAGGCTTCTTGTATGTTCATGGGCATCTCTTCCTTTAGGTTAAGGAAGTTTACATCTATAATTTTGTTGAAGATATTTACTGGACCTTTAATTTGGGAATCTTCACTCTCTTCCATACCTATTATCCATACATTTGGTCTCATTGTGTCCTGGATTTCATGGATGTTTTCAGTTAGGAGCTTTTTGCATTTTGCATTTTCTTTGACTGTTGTGACAATGCTTACTAAGGTATCTTCTGACACCTGAAAATCTCTCTTCCATCTCTTGCATTCTGTTGGTAATTCTTGCATTTATGACTCCTGATATCTTTCCTAGGTTTTCTATCTCCAGAGTTTTCTCCCTTTGTGATTTTTGTATTGTTTCTACTTCCATTTTTAGATCCTGAATGGTTTTGCTCAATTCCTTCTCCTCTTTCGTTTTGTTTTCCTGTAATTCCTTAAGGGATTTTTGTGCTTCTTCTTCAAGAGCTTCTACCTTATTTCTTTAAGGGAGTTATTTATGTTCTTCTCAAAGCCCTCTATCATCATCATGAGAAGTGATTTTTAAATCTGAATCTTGCATTCCAAGTGTGTTAAGGTATCCAGGACTTGCTGTCGTGGGAGAACTACATTCTGATTATGACAACTAGCCTTGGTTTCTGTTGGTAAGGTTTTTGTGCTTGCCTTTCGCCATCTGGTTATCTCTGGTGATAGTTTGTCTTGCTGTCTCTAGCTGGAGCTTGTCCCTCCTGTTGGCTTGTAAGTCTGTGTCAACAATCTTGGCAGACCAGCTCTCTTCTGGCAGGACCTGTGTACAGAGGGCTGTGGAATATTCCCAGTTCCTGGGTCAGATTCAGACTGGAAGGATCCTGTCCCAGCTGTTCCACTGTTCCTGTGCCCTCTACTCTTCTAACTGGTCCAGCTTTGGACAGTTATTAGAGAGAAAGTGGAGATCTCACCTCTGAGCCTAGGAGTGAAAGCATTTCTGGAGGACCAGCTCTTTCCTGTAGGAGCCTATACAGAGGGCTGTGGAACAGCCTTAGCTCCTGGGTGCAGATGTCAACCAAAAGAATCAAAGTTATTCTTTCTAATAGTTGAGTAGTATTCCACTGTGTAAATGTACCATGTGTTTTGTATCAAATCCTCTGTTGAGAGACATCTCAGTTGTTCCCAGTCTCTGGTTATTACAAATAAGGTTGCTTATGAACATAGTGAAACATGGGTCCTTGTGGTATGGTGGAACATCTTTTGGGTATATACCCAAGAGTAACATATCTGGGTCTTTAGGTAGAACTATTTCCAGTTTTCAGAGGAACTGTTAGATTGATTTCCAGAGTGACTGTACCAGTTTGCAATCCTCCAGCAATGGAGCATTCCTCTTTTCCACATCATTGCCAGCATGTGTTTTCATTTGAGATTTTATCTTAATCATTCTGATTGGTGTGAGGTTGAATCTCGAGGTCTTTTTTATTTGTATCTCTGATGACTAAGGACTCACCTCATTTGTAAATTCTCTGTTAGCTCTGTAGCCCACTTTTAATTGTGTAATTTGTGATTTTTGAGGTTAACTTCTTTAGTTCTATATTTATTTTGGATATTAACCCTCTGTCAGATGTAAGGCTAGTGTAGGTCCCCTCCCAATCTGTAGGTTGCTGATTTATCCTATTGATGTTGTCTTTTGCCTTACTGAATCTTTTCAGTTTCATTAGGCCCTATTTATCGATTGTTGATCTTAGAGCTTGATCCATTGGTGTTCTGTTCAGGAAATTCTCCACTGTGCCAACCAGTTGGAGGATCTTCAAAATATTACAACTTAATAGTGCCGCAAATCTCTCCTGCCAATCACTTTGGGTATTTGGTAGAAACAATATGAGGGAAGTTATATAAATGGTCATTTATATACTTACCATATTTTCATGAGTTTTGACAGTGCCATCCCTACCTCTATAATATTTTGGCTTCTTTTATATTTTCCTGTGAGAATTCCTATTAGTCAGCCACTCTGATTAATCTCAATGCCAGGAGCTAAGACCAAATCTATTTAATTTCCATCACACAGCATTTAATTAAGATAATCATCAACAGGACTTAAACTGCAGAACAAGGGCAACCTCCAGGGATACAAACCTAATGTGCAGAACAAATCATACCAACATCAGAGATTCCTTTGGAAAGCCAGGTGGATTTATTTCAGTTTAGGTACTGATCTTTGCACTTGTCCTGAAGCATTAATTTAGGTTGTCTAAGACATGTTACCAATCACATTGACCCTTAAAGTGGGTCTAAAGCAAATTTGAAAACTGTAGGAATTATGGGAGAGCTAACCAGAGTTTCTTTCAGAGTTGAGATGACATTCAGAAATTTAAAAAAAAAATTATTTTAGGACATTTTTCTAATTCATTAATAATTTGCCTTAAAATAAATAAATGCTGCTGGATCAATTGCACCATGATTAAGAGCAAAATATCCAATACAATTCCCAGCATCCACATGTCTGCTCACAAATGCTTGTAATTCTAGTTTCAGGGGATTCAGCATCCTTACTCAGACATACATGCAGAGAAAATACCAATATGCACAAAGTAAAAATAAGTAAATCTTTAAAACAAACCAATAGATGACTGTGAGCATCCACTTCTGGATTAGACAAGCAATGGCATAGCCTCACAAGAGACAGCTATATCAGGGTCCTGTTAGCAAAATCTCACTGGCATGTACAATAGTGTCTGAGTTTGGTGGCTGTTTATGGGATGGATCCCCGGTTGTACAGAAGTGGATGCTCACAGTCATCTATTGGATGGAACACAGGGCACCCAATGGAGGAGTTAGAGAAAGTACCCAAGGAGCTGAAGGGATCTGCAACCCTATAGGAGGAACAACAATATTAACTAAGCAGTACCCCCAGAGCTCATGTCTCTAGCTGCATATGTAGCAGAAGATGGCCTAGTCAGCCATCATTGGGAGGAGAGGCCCTTGGTCTTGTGAAGATTATATGCCTCAGTACAGTGCAATGGCAGGGCCAGGAAGTGGGAGAGAGTGGGTTGGGGAGCAGGGTGGAGGGGAGGATATAGGGGACTTTCAGGATAGCATTTGAAATGTAAATGAAGAAAATATCTAATTATATATATATAATATAAATAATTATATATATAACTATATATAATTACATATATTTATATAATATATAAATGACCTCAGTGTTTAGGAAAGCCTTATTTTGCAATTTTCTCAATAGCTTCACAAGTAGTCAAGACTGCTTTATATCAGAAGTATCTCTGTAATCACACAACAGCTATGGGATCTATAGCAAGTATCTTATTACAGTTTCTTCAATTTTTTCCTTTTTATTTGACAGATGAAAGAAAATACATTTATAACATATAGCACATGTGTATATATATATATATATATATATATATATATATATACATATATATATATATATACACACACACACATTGTAGAATGCTTATATAAAGTTGATTAATGTTCACAGTGTTTCATATAATTATAGCTCTGCTGAGGAAATTTAACATTCATGGTCAGCATTTTTCAAGTAAATATCATCATTGATCATGGTCATCTTGTTCTATGTTGCCCACATTTTTTTCTTATTACGGCTCTCAAGACAAATGCCAACATAGTCTGGGGATTGATTCTATTTAATGTTTACTTTATGCCATAAGACCTTCCCAGAATATATACCATACCTGTAGAAAGTGTGGCTTAAATATGTAACATTGCAGGCTCACATATCAATTGAGAATATCAATCAAAACAATTCAGATTAACAAAGGTTTCAAAGTATCTCTCCAATCAGGTTACATATGATTTTTCTAAGCCCAACTTGGATAACTTAACATGACATTTATCTTTAAAGGAAGTTTTTATTCTGTCTGTCTGTCCATCTGATGGTTGATACTTTTTCATCCTCTGTTACACTATGGGTACAAGAATAGGGGTATGGGAACTATCTAGATGAGTGAATAAGATTTTACTTGGGCACTATTGGAAGCATGGGTCACAACATATTTTTCCTGAGCCTTCTTGATGAGTCACAGAATAGTTATGGTCAAGTCATGCTCAGATGTGCAGTGATAGATGTGACAGGCCTGTACATTAATTTTATATATTTACAAATGTATTAGGAACTCAATATTCGAGTTTTTTCTTCTTTAATAAACATGCAACAATGATAATTTTGTAATACAAAGATCATTGCATCTGTCCCTCTTTAATTTGTCCTGATAAGTAAAGCTGGTCTTTGTGTTCTTTTATCAGAAATGGTGCTCCTCCTTCACCAGCAATAAATTAAAGTGTATCATTCCTACTTGAGTAACACCACCATTCTTTCAGTGATCTTAAACTTTCCTAGAGATTTTTTTCCAATTAGTCCTGAGAAAGGAAATTTTGTAAAACATTCAAATGTTCCTTCTTTCCATTCCATTGTTTTCTTTAAGACAATTACAATATTTAAGATTTGACAACCTGTACATATTAAACTTAGTGACCTTTATGACTTAGTGACCTGGAATTATAATCCATCAGCAAAGAATTATAGAATTTACAGACCACATGAAACTCAAGAAGAAAGAAAACCAATGTGTGGGTGCTTCAATCCTTCTTAGAAGGTAGAACAAAATACTCATGGGAGCAAATATGGAGACAAAAGTGGAACAGAGATTGAAAGAAAGGCTATCTGGAGATTGCCCCACCTGGGGATACATTCCTTAATACAGTCACCAAACCCATGCACTACTGTGGATGCCACCAAGTGCATGCTAACAGGATCCTGATATAGCTATTTCCTGAGAGGCTCTGCCAGAATCTGACAAATACAGAGCAGGATGCTCCCAGCCAACCACTGGACTGAGCATGGGGTACCCAGTGGAGAAGTTAGACAAAGGACTGAGGAAGCTGAAAGGGTTTGCAACCACATAGGAAGAACAACAATATTAACCAACCAGACCCCCTAGAGCTCCCAGAGACCATGAAAAGCAGTGTTTTCTGGTTGAGATAGGTGTAAACCCCAGAGACCCAGCAGATAACTTTGCAAGGAATGGAAAGAAGTTTGCCATGCTCCCAGACACCAGGCTCCTGACAGGAGACCCCAACTCCATAATTCTGTGGCTGTCAGTCATGTAGGGCAATGCCCCAAGCTCCTGGTATTCTTTCTGGACTCCACCTCCACAGTTACCTGGAAATAGCCAGGTATGCTCCTCCCCACAGTTACCTGGAAATAGCCATGTAGACCTGTCCCACTATAAAAGGAGCTGCTTGCCCCCTCCTCCCTCTCATATGCTCTTACTTTCTTACTCTTACTCTCTTACTCTTGCTTCTCTCTCTTGCCCTCTTTCTCCTCCTCTCTACACATTCCCTTCCCCCTTCACTGGGCCATAGCAGGCCTCTACTTCTCTAGTCTCTTTTTCACTGCCTTTCTACAATAAACGCCTTAAAGCCATGACCTGCCTCATCTAATAGGGATCGCCATACTAGAGCAGTGGAGCAGCAGGTCCTCCTTTAAAGAACCACATTATCCTCCCACAGAAGGCTTGTCAGTGCTTCAGTCAAGGTTTCCACCAAGCCCATCCACCCAGCTGAGCAAGCCAAGGACTCTCCTTCCCAAGGAAACCAGCCTGAGCACTCTTCTCCTGCCCTTTGCCTCTGCCTTTGCCTTTGGCCCCGGGTTCGAACCTGCCTACCTGCATGGGCTTCCTATCTGTTCTCAGCTCTTCTGTGGCATCCAGCAGTGTCTGGGATGTCCAAGAGTAAGAACCTGACATCCCTGACCTCTATGAGTTCCTGGGACCCCAGAGCCATCTCTGCCGCGACACCCAGCAGTGTCTGTGGTGTGCAAAAGACTCTGAGCCCGACTCCATCAGTTCTGCGGAGACCTCAGACTGTGCCTCTCCATCCCAGGAACTGGGTCCTACAGTTGCTCACAACCTGATATCCGCCCACCTGGTGGCCACATGTGGTGTAGGCAGTCAAATATCCCATGTCTGCCTTAGCCTTGTGGTGGACTGGATACAGGACACCATTTTAACCCACACTAAACCACCCACCAAGGAGTACACATGGAAGGACCCATGGCTCCAGCATATGTAGCAGAGGATGGCCTTGTTGGACATCAATGGGCGAAGAGTTCCTTGGTCTTGTGAAGGCTCAATGTCCCACTGTAGGGGAATGCTAGGATTAAGAGGCAAGAGTGGGTGTGTGGGTAGGGTAACACCCTCTTAGGGGGAGGGGGCATGAGATAGGGTGATTCTGCGGGGTTGGGGACATCAGGAAATGGGATAACATTTGAAATGTAAATAAAGAAAATATCCAATAAAGAAAAAAGAATTATGGTCAGAACTACTGCTCTATAGACACTTGTAGCTCAGGAAAAATAGAGAGCAAACATTTATTGGAATTATTTCAATTGTAGAAAATTCTCAAAGCTCATAAATGATAGATAACATATAATCTTATAAGGCACATAGAATACTTTATTCTTAAGACACAAGGGTACTTTGGTCCTTAATCTTGTCTTTTTATTTTGATTTTATAAATAAAATTTTTTGAAATTATAGTTACATTGTTAACTCCTCTTGCTTTCCTGAAAACCCACCCATATTACTCCTCCATTTTTCTATTTAAATGTTTGTTGTTACATGCACATGTACACACACACACATATATTTATACTCTTAACTGTATAAAAACCTGATTAATCTATATAATGTTATGCATATTTTCATTCAAGATTATTTAATTTTTCTATTTATTTGTATATGTGCTACTATATTAAGCTTAATATAATTTATTTAAATTTCTGGGAAGAATTATGTTAGAATGTTTACATTGATTGCACTGAAACTTTACATTAATTTCTGTAGGATGGCTATTTTCATATTAATCCTACTAACCCATGAACATATTCAGATTTTATAATCCACTTTTTAGTCAGATTACTTATCTTCATGGCTCTTTGGTTTCTGAATTCTTTGTACATTTTGAACATCAAATCTCTATTAGATGTATAGCTAATGAAAACATTTGTTAATTACTGGTCTTAAGTCTTTAAGATTAATTCAGAAAGTGTTGTTGAACACCAACACTTTACAGAAAAGTTTCATGATTTTTTCTCATAATTTCAGTTCATCAATTTTCATGTTGGAATCTTTTTTTTTCAATTAGGGTATATTTTTATATAGGATAATTGATATATTCTATTTTCATTGTTCTGTATGTAGACATCTGTTTTTTTTCCAGCATTACCTATTGAAAATTCCATTTTCTCTTGTGCATATTTTTTACATATTTTATAAATAGATGAATTCAGTTACTTGAACTCATATCTGAGTCTCCTATTTTGATCCATTTATCAAAATGTCAGTTTTACAACATTAAAATACTGTTTGAATTACTATAGCCCTGTATTAAATTATGAGATCTAGAGTGCAAAGCATTCCGTTATTCGTTTTGCTTAT
Source organism: Mus musculus (assembly GCF_000001635.26). Classification (NCBI taxonomy): domain Eukaryota; kingdom Metazoa; phylum Chordata; class Mammalia; order Rodentia; family Muridae; genus Mus; species Mus musculus. Next base: position 48,215,580 of record NC_000081.6, on the reverse strand, counting down.
TATTTCATTAACTATCTAGTATTCGTTTGTTTAAATTTTTGTTTGTTTATGTTTTATTTGCACATAACTTTTAAGGTTTTTAAAATATTTTAATTAATTATTTATATTATTACATCCCAAATGTTGTGCCCCTCCCAGTCTCAGCTCCTGGAGTTCTTCACCCTCTCTCCACTTCCCATCACCTCTGAGATACTGCTTTCCTCCCTCCCCCAGAACCCCCTTCGGGACACCAAGTCTACAGGAATAGGCACACCTCCCACTTGAAGCCAGACACAGCAGTCCTCTGCTACATATCTGCTGGGGGCTTTTGACCAGCCTATGTATGTTCTTTGGTTGATGGCTTAGTCTCTGTGATCTCCCAGGGGTCCGGTTTAGTTTAACACCGTTGGTCTTCCTTTCTCGACTCCCCCATAGAGTTTCCTGATCTCAGTCCAATGGTGGGTTGTAAGCATCTTCATCTATCTCAAGCACAACATAACATCAGTAGTAATGACAAGATTTATTGCCTGTCCATGAGATAGATCCCTAGTTGAACTAGTCACTGCATGGTCTTTCCTTTAGTCTCTGCTCCATTTTTGTCCCTACATGTCCTCATCCCTCTTCTGAGGGCCCTTTTTTATATACTGGAGGTGGTCTCCTCAGGTTCCATCTACCCATAGTCTACACTAGCTACAATCCTTTAAAAATGGCTAATCTAATTTCTTTCAAAGAGCAGGGAGTGTTATTACTTTAGTGGTTAGAAGAATCTGTCAATAGTAGGTACTGAGAAAATAGGGAGGAAAATACTATCATACATGGAATCAGTATACATTCTTGAAATCATTCAAGGTTTTATATGGAATATAGTTTATTCTAACCAATAGAGTATCTGTAAACATTTAAATGCTGATTCTAATTAAAATAATACATATATACTATATATAAAGAATATATATTAAATATATGACAATGCTTACATAATATACCATTAAAATATATGAATATGTGAAGAAAAACTTTATATGTCAATAAATGTTTAAAATTTGATTTAAATATAATTTTTCTTTCAATATTATGAATGATTGCACATTATTTATACTATATCAAATATTTATTAATAATAAGCATATGTGATATGTTGTTGTTTAATTATATCTAGTATGTATTATTGTACTGTGCAAGTTCAGAAGTAAAGGAGTTAAAATATAGTGTTTCTTTCCTGAGAAGCAAAATATCCACTAGAGTACCAACATTCAGCAAAAACTCACTTGATTCATAGTAACACAAAATTGGATTTAAAAATCACAATTATAAATGAAGATTGCATTGCATAGTGTGGATAAATTATATTAATGTGAAAAGGACATAACTACAGTGCCACCAACAAACCAAGCATAATTTTATTATTGGAAGGAAAATTGAATTATTTAAGAATAAGAAGTATGTTTTCTTTGAAACCAATGCAACAGAATTAACATCTTCAAGTACTAAAAATGACGAAGATAATATTATTCTTTCTTATTTTTTGTTATTAGGTTTTGTTAGCCATTGTACTATATAGAGTTGTTAGTTTGTTTAAAACATTGAAATGCTATTTAGGCAATGTAGTATGAAAGGGTGAAAACCCTTTTAACATTTATATATAGTTATTAATACCTTGGCTAATATAAAACTGTCAGGTGGAATTTTTCTCAACTCCACAGAACTCTTCCTATATCAGCTTCTTAAGTACTGAGATTACAGATCTGAGTCACAATGTTTAGCAGATATACTTTCTTAACATGAAAAATTGAATAAATCATCAAGAAAGGGATCATTTAAAACTTGTTAATATTATTCAAAGAAATACTTGAAGACTAAATAACAATTGCAATAAAATTTTCCTATAATATGTATTTTTCAATCTCTTCACGGTATTTAAAACTATGGAAATATCTATATTTTTATTGTCTTATTATGCCATTTTAGCTAATAAGTGATCTCTATTCGTTTAAACTTCTACACACACTTGCACATTACACAAACACTCATCGACCACATACAAAGAAAACTATACACACAATACAAATGTACAGAAAGAGAGAGAGAGAGAGACTTGTGCACACACATAGATATACACACATATACACCTACAGGCCATACATGTACACTTTCATATACAATTAAAATTAATGTATTTAAGCAATAAATATACCATTAGGTATATTTAGAAATTAATGCTCTTATTCATTAAATGAAAGAAACTAAAACTACTTCAGTTTTTACCTTACCCTTGTCAGAATAGCTATCATAAACAAAAAGATATAAACAAATCAGGGGAGGTTTGGGGAAATAAAAAAATCGTCAGAATTCATATTTAAGGATGGTACAATGAAATCTGATACAGTCAGTATAAAAATTAGTGTGTATGTTCCCCATAAAGCTAAAGCTAGAAGTGCTATATACCTCAGTAATACTTTCCCAGTGTGTAGACACTTATGCATCAGTGTTTATCTCTGAGCTAATTATTACAGCCCTGAAAAGAAATCAGCCTACATGCCCACCAACAGTACAATGAACATGGAAAACGTGGACCAGACAATTTTTCAGTCCTAAGTAAATATTTAATTATGAATCCTCTAGGAATATGATCGGATCTGAAAAATATTATATTAATTAGGTTAATGCAGAATCAGAAAGACAAATACTGCATGTCCTCTGTTAGTTTCAGACTTTGCATCTAAACTATATTCTTTTTGTTTTCTGTTGTTGTTTTCTTTTTCTTTTTTACATCTAGATTGCAGCTCCCCTCCCTCTCCTTCTCCCAGTCCCACCCTCCTACCTCTCTTTAACCATTTCACCTTCTCCTCAAGGTGAGGCCACCCCACTGGGTACCAACCCACATCAATTCTCATCAGTACTAAGCACATTGCACACTGAGGCCAGACAAGGCAGCCTAGCTGGGGAAACAAATCCAAAGCAAGGAACAGAATCTGAGTCAGAAAGAGAACTCACTCCAGTTGTTGGAGGACCCACATGAAGACCAATCTGCATATCTGCTATATATTTGTAGGGGTCCTAGATCCAATCCTTCCATGCTCTTTGGTTGGCAATTCAGTCTCTGAGTGCCTATAGACCCAAGTTAGTTGACTCTGTAGACCTTCTATGGTGACCTTTACTTTACCCTTCAAGCTCTTTCCTCAACTCTTGTTGAAGACTCCTTGAGCTCTGGGTAATGTTTTGCTGTTGGCCTCTGCATCTGTTTCCATCAGCTCCTGGATAAATCCTCTCAAATTATAGTTGTGCTAGGCTACTGTGTACAAACACAGTACAGTATCATTAATAATTTAAGCAGTTGACTCTCTCCAATTGGGTGGGTCTCCAATTGTGCCAGTTATTGGTTTGCCCTTCCCTCAGTCTCTGCTCTATTTTTATCCTTGCATATCTGGTAGGCAGGACAAGTTTTGGATCTAAGGTTTTATGGATGGGTTGGAATCCCTTTCCCTCCACTGGAAGTATTGCCTCCCTGCAGGAGGTGGCCACTTCAGGCTCCTTATTCCCCAATGCTATGAGTCTCAGTTAGTACCGTGCCCATATCCACCAAGGAGCCTGCCCAGGACCAAATATCCAGCTTGTCTCACAGATGCTCCTCTATCTATTTCTCTTCTCTCTCTGAACTGTCTCATTCTCCACTCCTGCTGTTTCCATACATGATGCCCACTCCATTCTCCTCTGCGCCCCCTCTCCCACCCATTTGCCTCTCTGCATCCACTTCCAATGTCTATTTTATTTCTCCATCTGAATGAGATTCAAGTATCGTCCTTTGGGCCACACTTGTTACTTAGCTTCTTTGGGTCTGTGGATTGTAGCATGGTTTTTCTGTTCCTTATGGCTCATGTCCACTTATAAGTGAGTACATACTATGCAAGTCTTTCTGGGTCTGGGTTAGCTGAGCCAGGATGATATTTTCTAGTTCTATCCATTTGACTGCAAATGACATGATATCCTTATTTTTGATAGCTGAATAGTATTCCATTCTGTAAATGTACCACGTTTTCTTCATCCATTGTTCTATTGAGAAACATGTGGGTTGTTTCCAATTTCTAGCTATTACAAATAAAGCTGCTATAATCAGAGTTGAGAAAGTGTTCTTGTGGTATTGTGTAGTGTCTCATGGGTGTATTGCCACAAGTGACATAGCTGAGTCTTGAGGTGAACTATTCCACTATCTGAAAAACTGACAGACTAATTTCCAAAATGTTTGTATAAATTTGCACTTCCACCAGCAAAGGAGGAGTGTTCCCTTGCTCCACATGCTCATCAGTATATGTTTTCGCTTAAGTTTTTGATCATCACTGTTCTGACAGGTATAAGAGAGAATCTCGGGGTCCTTTTGATTTTCATTTCCCTGATGACTAAAGATTTTGAACATTTCTTTAAGTGCTTATCTGCTTAGAGATTACCTTTTTGAGAATTCTGTTTAGCTCTGTACCCCATTTTTTAAATTGGGGTATTTGGGTTGTTGCTTGTTGGTATTTAATTTCTTGAACTCTTTACATATTTTGGGTATTAGCCCTCTGTCAGATATAGGGTTGATGAAGACCTTTACCCTTTCGATTGGCTGCTATTTTGTTGGTGTCTTTTGTCATACAGAAGCTTTATTAGTTTCATGAGGTCCATTTATTAAGTGTTGATCTTAGTGCCTGAGGTGTTAATGATCCATTTAGGAATTTTCTCGTGTACCAATGTGTTCAAAGCTATTCTTCATTTTTGCTTCTATTAGATTTTGTTCATCTGGTTTCATGTGGAGGCCTTTGATCTACAATATTTGAGTTTTGTGTAGGATGATGGTAAATATGGATCTATTTGTACTCTTCTATATGAAGACATCCACTTTGACCAGCACCACTTTTTAAGATGCTTTTTTCCCCCATTATATCGTTTTTGCTTCCTTGTCAAAAATCAAGTATTAATAGGTTTGTGTGCTTATTTCTGGGTCTTCAATTCTATTCCATTTACCAAACTTCTGTTTCTGTGTCAATACCATGTGGTTATTATTATTATTATTATTATTATTATTATTATTGCTCTGTATTACAGCTTTGCAATTAGACATCATGGTATACCTACTGAAGAAGTTCTTTTATTATACAGGATTGCTTTTGCAATCCTGAGTTTTTTATTTTTCCATATGTAGTTGAAAACTGCTCTCTCAAGGCCTGTAACAAATTGTGTTGGAATTTTGATGGGAATTGCATTGATACAGATTGCTTTTGGTAAGACCTCCATTTTCACTATGTTAATCCTATGAATCCATGAGCATGGGAGATCTTTATATCTATCTTCTTCAATATATTTTTCAGATACTTGAAGTAGTTGTCATACAGGCCTTTTACTTGCTTGGTTAGAGTTAGATCAATGTATTTTTTAAATTATTTGTTGATTATTATTGATGAAAAATGTTGTTTCCCTAATTTCTTTCTCAACCCATTTATTTACCCTCTTCTTTGTATAAAGAAGAGATACTGAAAACTTTTTAAGTTAATTTTGTATCCAACCACTTTGATGAAGGTGTTTATCAGCTATAGGAGTTCTCTGGTAAAATTTTGGAGGTCACTTGTGTATATTATCATAACATCTATGAATAACAATATTTTGATATCTTCCTTTCCAATTTTTATCCCCTTGATTTCATTTCATATGTTATTGCTTTAGCTAGAACTTCAAAATTTCTATTGAATAGATTTGGAGAGAATGAACAGCCTCTTGTTCTCCCTGATTTTAGTGAAATTGCTTCTAGTTTCTCTTCATTTAATTTGATGCTGGCCATTGGCTTATTGTATAATGCCTTTATTGTGTTTGGGTATGGACATTTTTATCCCTGATCTCTCCACGTCTTTTTTCATGGGAGGGTTTTGTATTTTGTCAAAGGTTTTTCAGTATCTGATGAGATGATGATCTAATTGTTTTCTTTCAGTTTTTTTTTTTTTTTTTTTTTTTTTTGGTATAGTGGATTATATTGCCAGATTTTCATAGGTAGAATTTTTCCTATATCCCTAGGATGAAGCCTTCTTGATCACGGTGGAAGATGTTTTGAATGTGTTCTTCGATTTGGTTTGGGAGAATTTTATAGAGTACATTTGCACCAATATTTGTAAGGGAAATAAGCCTGAAATTCTCTTTGATGAATCTTTGAGTGGTTTAGCTATCAGCGTGACTCTGGACTCATAGAATCTGTTTGCCAGTGTTCCTCTCTATTTCTATTTCTATTCAGAGTCTGGTTGAATTCTAAACTAAAGTCATTGGGCTATGAGGTTGGTTTTTTGTTTGTTTTGTTGGTTGTTTGATGTTATTTTTTTTTTGTTTTCTGTTTTGTTTTGTTTTGTTGTGTTGTGCTTTATTTTTAGATGGGAGACTTTTGATGAGTGCTTCTATTTCCTTAGAGATTATAAGATTATTTAAATTGTTATCTGATCTTGATTCAATTTGATAAGTAGAATCTATCAAGAAAGAGTCCATTTGTTTTGATTATCCATCTTTTTGGAATGTAGACTTTTAAAAGAAGACCTAATGATTCTTTGGAATTCCTCAGTATGTGTTGTTATTTCTCACTTTCATTTCAGGTTTTGTTAATTTAGGTACTGTTTCTATGCCTTTGAGTTACATTGGCTAAGTGTTTGTCTATCTTGTTGATATTTCTTTAAGAATCTGCTCTTGATTTCATTGATACTTTCTGTTTTTCTCATTGTAATTTATCGACTAATGTCTGAGTTGATTATTTCCTGCTATATACTGTTCTTGGGTGTATTTGTTTCTTTTTTGTCCTAGAGCTCTTAGGTGTGCTTTTAAACTGCTAGCATGAAATCTCTTCATTTTCCTTATGAAAGAACTTAGTTCCATGAACTTTCTTCTTAGTACTTCTTTTATTATGTCCCATAAATTTGGAAATGTTGTGCTTTCATTTTCATTGAGTTCTAGACAGTCTTTAATTTTTTTTATTTCTTCCCTGACCCAGAGATCATTACATAGAGATATTTTCAATTTCAATGAATTTATACACTTTTCCTTATCCCTCTTGTTATTGAAGTACAGTTTAATACATGGAAGTCTATTAATATATAAGAGATTATTTCAATTTTTTTGTATCTGTCAAGTTTTGCTTTGTGACTGAGTATGGTCAGTTTTCAAGAATGTTTCATATGGTACTTAGAAGAAGGTATATTCTTTTGTGTTTGTGGGAATCCTTTGCTCTGGGATAATATATATCTTTAATGCTCAGGTATGTTTCTGGTTTTCAGCAGATCAATGGATCCTGTTTCTCATCCATTCTGTTAGCCTATGAGTCTTTATTGGGAAATTGTGTCTGTTGATGTTGAAACATCATTAATGACCAATCATTGTTAATTCCTGTTATTTTGATATTGGAGGTGAGAGAGAGAGAGAGAGAGAGAGAGAGAGAGAGAGAGAGAGAGAGAGAGAGAGAGAGTGAGTTTTCATAGGTAGATCTAGTCTCCTTGTGTTAGAGTTTTCCTTCTAGTATCTGCTGTAGGGCTGGATTTGTAAAGAGATATTTCTAAGTTTGGTTTTATCTTGGAATACCTTGTTCACTCCAACTATGATAATTAAAAGTTTTTCTGGGTATTGTAGTCTAGGCTCACATTGGTGGTATGATGAGGTCTGCATTATATCTGCCCAGGACCTTGGCTTTTACAGTCTGTGGTAAAAAGTCAGGTGTAATTCTGGTAGTGCTGGCATTATATGTTTCTTGGCCTTTTTTCCCTTACAACTCTTAAATTTCTTTATATTATATATTTAGTGGTTTGATAATTATGTTCCAGAAAGATTTTTTCTTTTCTGATCCAATCTATTTGATATTCTATGAGCTTCTTGTGTGTTCATAGCCATTTCTTTCTATAGGTTAAGATAGGTTTCTTCTATGATTTTGTTGTAAATATTTCCTGGGCAATGGAACTGTGAGTCTTCTCTTCTTTTATTCCTAGTATTCTTAGGCTTGGTCCTCTCATAATGTCCCAGAATTCTTGGATATTTGTACAAGGAAAACTTTTCGATCTAACATTTTCCGTGATTAATGTATAGGTTTCTTCAATCATATCGTCTATACCTGATATTCTCTCTTCCATTTCTTGTATTCTGTTGGTGACACTTAAATCTGATGTTCCTGTTGTCTTCTGTTGGTTTATCATCTCCAGGATTCCTTTCTTCATTGCTTCTATTTTCATCATTAGATATCGAATGGTTTAATTCATTCCCTTCATCTGTTTCCTTGTATTTTCCTGTATTTCATTAAGGGATTATCTCTTTAAACTCCTCTCCAATCTTTATAAGGTTGGATTTAAGGTCATTATCTTGTACTTTGGCTACAGTATATCTAGGGCTTGTTGTAGTAGAATAGTTGGGCTCTGTGGTTCCATGTCTCTTGTAGGTTGTCTTCTTTAGCCATCTAGCTGTCCCTGGTATTGGCTGATGTTCTTGAAGCTGACAAGACTCCTCTGGAAGACAGGCAGAGCCTTGGAGTGACAATAGAGCTGAGAAAACAGCCAACTTCTGGCTTCTCCTGGCTTTATCCCAGATGAAACCGAATGTTCCTGAGGTCCTGTAGGCCTCCTGGGAAAAGGAAGAAGAGCCCTGGGCTTAGGAAATGGAGAGCAGCTCACTTCCCCTGGCTGTGCCCCAAGTGGACTTGGCACGCAGGAAATTGGCAGGGTGGAATTTATATATTGACAAATATGATGGACTGTATCTCAACTGTATATCACAGTTTGTAATTTACATAATTTTGTGGTTATGCTCAATTTATGTCTGAGAGAAGAGCTTTTTAAAAATGTTTTGATAGAAAATGTGAGCTGTTGGGGATTGGCTTTGAATTAATCCGGCCCCCAAAATCAGAAGTCTGAGTGTCTAAATGTTGAAAGTCCTTATCCCAAATTTGTTTTTGATCAATCAATAAAGAGCCAACGGCCAATGGCTGGGCAGTTATTTTATTATGGTGGGATTTTAAGGTTTATATGGGCTAGGAACCAGGAGAGATGAAAGAAGCAGAGATTGCCATGATAGGGACAAAGAAAGACCAGACCTAAAGGCCCGCTGACATGAGAGAATCCGGGAAAGTAGCCACAAGGGCCACTTCCCCAATTGTATTCAGGGTAGCAGAAATTAAATGAAAATTTAAAAATGTTAACTCAGGAGTACTGGAGGGAAATGTTTGCTAGCAGTGGGAAGGAGTAAAAATGTCCAGCCATTAAACTAGCCAAAGTATATTAAAAATAACTCCTGTGTGTGTGTGTGTGTGTGTGTGTGTGTGTGTGTGTGTGTGTGTGTGCGCGCGCGCGCACATGTCCTTCATTCAAGAATTCAGATAGCTCTTGAGCAGTCAATGAGTGTATCCATTTGGGAGCACAAAACAATTAGCTAAACTTACAGCTACAAATGGTTTTTGAAAAATAGAAGATAATAAATCACTGAAATATGTTATATAACTTTGAGCTAGTCCATATAATTTTCAGGTATTAGAGGAAACCAAATCCTAATTTTCAAACAGAATCATTTTTGGTAGCATGTGCTTGTCTTCTTTATTATTTGATTAAAGTATCTTTTCCTATAATGTGAAACTACTTGATTGGTATTGTATCTGATATCATGATAAACCTTTATGTTTCTGGTTATGAACAAAAGTTAATGTTATATTATGGTTATGAATGACCATAATATAACTTTTTGCCAAGAGAGTTATTTGTTTCTTATCCAGAGTAATATTTTTAGCAAAAATACTATCATCACCTCTACGGAAGTGTTGAAAATTATTGAAAGATTTGTTCCCTACCTAATTTAATGACAATTTAACCACATGGAGGAATGCTGTAGTCACTCACTTCATTCTGATGGGACCTCTCATTTCTCTTGTGAATTTTAGTAAGAACTAAATCCCTAGTGCCCAAAGTTACTACAGGATATTTCCATGACACTGAAAAAGTTGTGGGCTTAGAAGTTGACAAGTATTTTCTTGTATCTTCTCTAATAAATGAGCTGTTCTCATTTCACATCTATTATATGCTTAAAAATACATTCTGCAGGCAACTTTCATCTCTGGTGCCTCAGCAGTGATGATCTGGGTGCTTGTCAGGATATATCATATAGGAGAGGAGTCCTACATTGGGAGCTCTCAAGGCCAATTATCAGAATTTTTATTTTGAGGACCTGTCTTCATATATAACCTCTTTCAAGGAAGTCTAGAGATGGATGAAAAGGAAGATAGAGTTGATAATCTGTGTACTTGCAGTCAGTATAAAATTACTTTTAAAAATGATATATACTTTCCATCTATAATTCATACTTCAGATTTATAGCTTTCTTTCTCCTTTAAAAAGCTGAAGGTTTTATTGAACAAGGACAGTGTAGACATATCTGCTCAGTGTGGATGCTCATAGCTCCACTTGGATGTTTCTTGGGTGAAATTGATTCATTGAGTAAGGTTTACAAAGTTCAAATTAAATATATGAGTAAGATGGTATGCATTTCCATATTACATTTCTTTAGGCGCTGCCTGAAAGTTCTTGGGCAGATTGTGAGCTAGAAATAGACTGAACCTAGGCTAGTACTCTGAATCACCTCATTTGAGAAAACCCAACCTTCCTCTTTTAAAGTCTCTACAAGTTTCTCAAGTATGTCAGCCAGGTCTTACTGTCTTTAATGATGTGGAAGAATGCCAGCCTGTCTCCTCCACTCTTGGCTGTTGAAAGGATCATGGAGCCACATGACATCTGAGTCCAGAGGAAATGAATGGCACAGCTGAGGATCATCAGAGTAATAATGGCATCTCATTACTCTCCTGGTCTATTATTTGGGACAGAAATATAGCAGGGAGTTTTCCTGGCAATTGAATTACAAGAATTAGGTGGATAATGGGGAAAGTGTAGGGAAAACTAGAGGAAAATTACAGGAAGAAAACCAGAGTATATTTAACTTAATTTTTCTCATTCAAATATACAATAATGAAAAGCAGAAACTTCTTTTCTGTTTTACAATATTTCCTAAATAATTCAATTTTCTAAAATAAAAATTCACAGAAATTAGCACTTGTGTAAATTGTTTGTGTTAGTGTTGGGATTTTAACGAAGATCACAGTGCATCTAAAACCCCTTGAATACACTCAATTCTTAAGCATGAAATCAGAGATCACCTTCTGACTGTTTTCTTGGCCTCCTGGGACAGGAAATCTGTGACTGTGTTTAACTTTATAAAAATACTGTTATAAATTATGTAGTTTCTCACACTTGTAAGTCAATTTTTAGTCCTCAATGAGGTAGCAATAAATCTATGCATTCCTATTCTTCTGCAGTAATGTTCTGCTTTAGTCTGTAGAGTTATACAAATTCAGTACTTTTCTCATCTAACAGGTTACAGTAATTGGCAGTGCTTCTGAACTGTATGGTTTTCATGTAGTCCAAGCATGACTCATTCTGCAGGCAACTATCATCTCTGATGCGTCAGCAGTGATGATCTGGGTCAGGATATATCATATAGGAGAGGAGTCCTACATTGGGAGCTCTCAAGGCCAATTATCAGAATTTTATCAGAGTCTTGCCTGAGACTATTATTAAAATTTTCACAAATGTAAGTAGTCCTTGGGTTAGTCACAGTTTCTGGTAGCCCTAAGACAAGTAGATTAACATCTCTCTCGTTTTCTGTCATTTTTATTGTTCTCTGAGGATCCCATATAGCAGATTTTTATTATATTTGCCTTCTCTCTACCAACTCTTCCTTAATATAAACCCCACTCTCTTTCCTACTCAACTTTATGTCTTTTCCCCACATTCATGACAATTTGTGTTGCTGAGATATTCTTTTAATTATTTTTTTACATTTCTTTAATTATTGTATGTAGAGGAAGACATGCCCCCACATTTGTAGCAAATGTGCATAGTATCAAAGAACAACATGCAGTAGTTGGTTCTCTTCTTCTATCATGTGGGTCCCAGGTATGTAGCTCAAGTCTTTGGGTTTGCTGGGCTAGTGCTTTCTTCTGCTGAGACATCTTACCAGTTCCAATTTTGAATTATTTTATTCTGGAGCAAGAAAATACACAGGGCTTTAACATCAACTTCCAAGTCCAAGTTCCTAAAAGAGAACTTTCCTTTTCTTGATGTCTAACTAAACCAGAAACAACTTACTTCCTCTATTCTTTATCTCATTATCAGAATCTGCTCACCTGCCAAATCTATGAACCTGTGCACAGCCTTCCCCTCCTCCTTACTACATTGGAAGAACCCAAATGTCCTTGGATATGTGACCTGCTGATGGACTATTGTTGACGTACCAGGGGTGACATATTAACATAGAAAACTGTCTTTCTTTCTTCTAATGGCTAACGGCTGCAAATTACTCCTTGGTTAGCATGCCAAACTCCATTTTCCATTCTGGGATTTTGTCTGGCTCAGGTTTGCACAGACATTGTGCATTATGTTACCATTACTTCTATTTCATATGTACAGCTGCCCTACTATTTCCATTACACAGTTTCCTCACTGTCACCCACAGCTTCTTGCTCTTATACTCTTTCTATCCCCACTTCTGGAATGACCCCTGGGAAGAATTTGTATTACATGGCTTCATTTAGTGCTGAACATTTTGCAACCTCTTATTATGAGTACATTGGCTAGTTGTGACTTTCTATATTGATTATCATCTGCTGCAAACAGGGTTTCTCTGACAAGGATTGAGTAATGTGATTCTTGTGTGAGGAAGGTAGATAATATAAATCTCTGCTCAATCTTATGTTTGATGTCATATATTATGTAATATGTTTATTTGTGCTTAAATAATATATCAAAATATTTGAATAAGAGAAAGTTTATACTAGTTTAGAATCAATCCTCTCTGACTCTGTGGATGAAATGTGCACAGAAATATTTTAATGTACTCAAGGTGTGTCTCAATGGTGGATAGTTGTGATTTTCAACTTGATAAAATAGATTAGGTTGGGCTGTTGGCATGCCTGTGAAGGAATTTATTTTCTTATAAATAACAAATTAGTTAACTTTATTGTATGTACCTGAGTGTATGTATAGGCATCTTAAGTTTTCCCTTAGAGGCCTGAGGAGGTATTGTATCTCCTGGATCCAAGCTACTGGTGTTTTTGAGCCACTTAAAATGGGTATTTGAAACAGAACTGAGTCTTCTACAAAGACAGTAACTATTCAAAATAGCTTGAGACGTGGTTGGAACACAACTTCCTAAATTAGATAAATTAAGGTAGGATGATGAATCCTGAAAGTAGATGGTGCCATTTAATGGGATGAATACTTCCATTTGTGCATTAATTCATTCCTCACTGCTCTTGACTGTACATGTTATGTGACTAGCTGCTTCAACCTTCTGCCACCTTGACTTCTCAGCCATGATGGACTACATCTTGCAATGTGTGATAAAAAGATTTTCCTCCCTGAGTTGCTTTTTCCAGGGTGTTTTATCACCACAACAAGAAAGAAAGGAGGTGCAGTTAACCTCTAAGACAATGAGCATCCTAGTCTCCAGGAAATGGTGAAATCACTATTTCTCAAGAATATATATCCAAGTCAATTTCTCTCAGATATGTAGTTGTAGTTTGTTAGTTATCCTTTCTGTTATTTCACTTTCTATATGTGTATGGGGAAAACAGCAATTGCTGAAACAATTTTCTATATTTTACTAGAGGATGGAAACATCTATACAGTTTTCCTCCTAGGAAGGCATTATGTCATTATGTAAGCACTGTTTAGAAACTAACATGATTTCATTGTAATGTAGAATGTTAACTTAAATTTGATTTACAAACTAAATGAAAGTGATTTTATTTCCATCTAATTTTATCATGATCTATATACCATCAGAAATATAAGAACACACTGACCTATCAGATTCTATAAGTTATTTTCTATACAAGATTATTTTAATCACGTTTGGTAATCAACCATTTATCCTTCACTAAACACATGCTTTTTAAACTGTATTGCAAACATTATCCATAACTGGGTATCCAATAAATTGATCCATAAAAAATAGGAAAAACATCATGCATTATTTACTTATAAAGTTTTTGTCTTCAAGACCCAGTGAATTTGTTTGCTATATGTGCTAGTTCAGTAGACACTTAACCTTCATGTCAACTTAACAAAAGCTAGAGCCATTTTGGAGAAAGTAACCTCAATTGTGAAAATATCGTCAGAGACAGGTCTTTGGGTAAGTCTGTGGGACATTTTCATGGTTAATTGGGAAGTCACAGCTCACTGTCGGCAGTGCAATCCTTGGGTTGGTGATAGTGCGTGTTTTAAGATAACTGGTTGAGCGAGTTATAAAGGCAAGTCAGCATGTAGTACTTCTGAATGATTTCTGTATCATCTTCTATCTTTACTGTTGAGAGTTCCTGCCCTTTCTACATTAGATTTAAAAAACCTATAAGTTATAAGATTAAATCAATACTTTCTTCCCCAATTTGCTTTTGTTCATGATGTTTTATCATAGCAATAAAAACAACTAAGAGAGTATTTCATATATGAAATAATTTGATCTCTCAGACCTTTTCATTTAAACTTATAAAAAATACTGTATCATTACATCAATTGTGTAAGATCTTAAGTGGCATACCACAAAAGCTGTCAAAGTGTTGTCCATTCCCTCCTTCCTGCCAGAGCCTACGGCCAAGGTGAGATGCTGTCAAAATTTTTGACAAAACCTGTCAAAATGGTGGCTCTTGTCAAAAGGCTGGTACCACAGCATCTCCTCGGCATGCAGCAGTCACAGGAGCTGTTCTTGTTGGTATATGGCCTTTCATGTCTGGGCAGGAGCAGGCCTGCAGGAGCTATCCATGGTGGTGATGTCTTCCTCCTGCCTCAGCCTACAACCTCAGTGAAATGTCACTTCAGGAGCTGTCCCACAGAATCTGTTCACAGTGTCAGCACCTCCTCTCCAGCCTCCCCAAGCAGCTACACAGATATAGCACTTCAACCAAAGTTACCTACAGCCAGAAATGATTTCACACCTTAACCTGTGAGCTCAATGTAGGGAAAGAGGGATGAAAGAAAATCCCACCAATCTCTGGGCCAGAAACTCACCAACCCCTGAGCTTCCCAAATAAATTCACCAGTCCCTGAGCTTCCCAAATAAACCCACCAATCCCTGACAAGGAAACTCCACCAATCTTTGAGCTTCCAATACTCAAGTCTTGAAATTCTAATAATCCTCCCTCTTGAGCACTCTGCCCTGGAAAACTCTGCCCACTATGAAATTCTGTATAACTCCTACCTTTGTCCAATTCCCTGCTGTCTGCTCCCAGGAACAGAGTGTATCCATTCCTGGATTCCTCTTTACACACCTTGGATCCTCCAATAAACCTCTTTCATGAGATTGTCAGCCCACTATGACTCTCTCATCAGGAGAAGCTAGGAAGAAAAATAAGCAATGAAGAGGAGAAGGGAAGAAGATAAAAAGGAGTGGGGCTGAGGTTCCCAAGCTCCCTTGGGAGCTGCAGTGTCTCTGCTGCGGAGGTTTACGCTCAGAGCTATGTGTTCCTGCGTTCCTGTGTCTCAGTAAGCTCTTCCACATTTTCCCCTTAGAGCTGTAGCCTTCCTGGGCTTCTGAGTTCCAGCATATCCTTCCATCTAAGTAGAAACACAAGGCACTTCCTCTTATAAACTCAGCCACTCTAATAGACCTCTCCTTGTTCTCTTTCAAATTCATACTCTTTGTTCATTTATGAATGTTACATGTATATGTATATGTATTTAAATACAGCCTTATCAATCTTCATATTGTTAATTACCTGGATGTTCACAGACACGATCATTTGATATTGGATAACCAATTGTGTTTCACACACTCTCAGCATTCCTTAAAGTTCCTACCATATTTTGTGTATGGCTGTAACCTCTTAGGGTTCGTTCAGTCCACTTTCGCACTTCAGCATGTCTTTGGTTGCTGTCACTGATAAACTAATCTTTAGGCTGTCATTTTTGTGAGGATTTATGGGTGTAGCTTCTAAAATTCCAGGGATTACACCATCACAGCAAAGTCCATGATCCTCTGGATTTATTTTTCTACCATCTCATCTTTAATGAGTGTTGAGGCCTGGTTGCAAGAGCTGTTTTGAATATGGGTCAATTGCTAATAGACTCCACAACTCTGTACTCTGATTGAAAATTTTCTGTAATTTTCTCTGTCAGTTTCAAAGAGAAACTTTCTTGATGAGGGGTAAGAACTACAGTTACCTATGTATATCGGGATACCTGTTTAGATTATATTGGTTTAGTAAAGTGAAGGGGATATGTTCTCCTCCAAGATCAATGACTAATAATCACTTGGTAGCTGACTGAGTTTCTATTACCAGGCATGACTCCTGTTTTGCTGTGTGAATATTAAGTTCAATTAGATAACTGTTGGCTACCTCCATGGTATGGTGTTCACTACTGCATCTTTAGGGTTACTGTGCCACACTGATTGTTCCTGTGGTTCCTAGGCATAATAAGTAGCTAGGACTGATTGTTGGTTGCTTCACTCCTTTGGAAGCTTGAATTTTAAATTCTGATATCATGGTTTTTCAGTCAATCCCATATCAGGGTCCTCTGTGTCCTTTAATTGAAATACACAGAATCATTAGCAATACTTCCATCTATGGAGGGCAACAAACAACAGTAAACATAATCTGTGCTCTTCAACACAGACCAACAATTTAAATGAGGACTTCTCAAACCTTGTGTTAGGGTTTTGTTAGACAGTCTTTGGCTCTTGGGAAGGCATTTTCAGCCCAGATGAGAAAATCTCATTTTAAATATATGTTAATATTCATACACAGACTTACATTCAATAGAGTTAATTTTAAGTAAATCATTAATCAGTACATTTCTGTATGACTATTTGAGACATCTTTACTATAATTTACCTCCCTCTTCTTCTGTATTCATCTGCCCATCCCTAATTAATACCCATTCTGTTCTTCCATGTCACCAGTCAGATTCCTTGTGTCCTGCTATTCTCCTCTCTGATGCTCCTTAACTACCCCACCCTTACCATGGTTGTACTTTTCTGATTTCCTCAGTTTTTCCAGTATTTGTACTCATATCTGAAGGTTTTGGAAATAGGGGTCTCAAATTAGAGACGACATGTAATATTTGTCTTTTAGGGCCTGGCCTTGTTCAATTTGCTCTTTTCTATTTCTATCCAATTATTTCCAAAAGTCATTGTTTCATCGTTTGTGGTTTTTTTTTTTTTTTTAATAGCTGAATTACATAGTGAATGTGAACCACATTTTCCCCATTCATCAGTTGAATGGACATTTAACTTGTTTCTATTTTCTAGCTAGTCTAAAGAAAGAAGCAATGAACCTGGCTGAGCATGTATATGTATACTAGGATATTGAATCTTTTGCGCTATAGATAGATAGATAGATAGATAGATAGATAGATAGATAGATGATAGATGTCCAGTTTCATTCTCAAGCATATGACATCCAACTTTTCCAGCACTATCTGTTAGAGATGCTTGCTTTTCTCCTTCATATAATTTTGGTAAAGACCTCATGTTTGTGCCTTTAGTTTTGTTCTGTTCTTCTTAACTCCTTTTTCAATTCACTTCATTATTTATTTTCTTACTATGGTTCTGTAAAATACCTTAAGTTCAGGAACAGTAATCCCTGTAGTGTTGAGTTTTTGTTTCATTGATGCTTTGGGTTTGTGGTTTTGTTTTGTTTTTAATATTTTTGTTCAGATTTGTTCGCTGTCTAGGGTCTTTTGTGGTTTCATATAAATTTTAGGATAGCTTTTTTTTTTAATTTATCTGAACAATGCAATGGAATTTAACTGTTGTTGCACTAAAATTGTAAATGACTTTTGCTAATATGATTATTTCCATAATACTAATCCTATCAGTTTGTGAGTTCCTTATATCTTTCCACTTGCTGTTATCTTTTCTGTCTTTTAAAAATAGTTTTAAATATTTCATCATAGAGATCATTTACTTCACTGGTTAGGTTTATTTCTAGGTATTTTGTTTGATATTAGTGTATTACAAATGGGTATATGTTTATGATCTTTTTCACTGTAATTTGTCGTAATAAATGTGTAAAATGTAAAAAAAAAAAAAACAAAACAAAAAAAAAAACTGCTTTTGATTTGTAAGAGTTGATCGTCCATGTTCTCCCCTTTCTGAATTTGTTCAACAATTCTAGAAAGTTTTGTTGAATTTATTTATCATTTCTAGAAGAATTTTGGGGCTCTCTATCATGTTGTCAGTAAACAGCAATTGTTTGATTCATTTCTTCTTTGTTTGATCCCTTTAAGTTCCTTCTCTTGACTAACTATTGTAGATAGTGTATTGATAAGGAGTGGGAATGGGAATCCTTGTTTTACTCCTGACTTCAATAAGAATCTTCAAGTTTTTTTTTTTTTTTCTATATTTAGGGTGATCTTGGCTGAAGGTTTCTCATAAATAGTTTTTATTATGTTGAGGTATGACCCCTCAAGTCCTATATTTTCTTGGGCTTTTATAATGAAAGCATGCTGGATTTATAATAAAAATATGCTGGTTTTTCTGTATATATTGCGGTAGTCATATAATATATGTCTTCAAGTCCACTTCTGTGGCTTATCATAATTATTGGCTCTAAATGTTGAAGCAGCTCTGCATTTCAGCTGTAAGGAAAGCTTGGTCATGGTAAATAATTGTTTGGATATGTCTGCATTATTTTTACATGGAAGAGAGATACAGAAAGGGTCACTGCTACACTGTTATCAGCTTGAAATTAGAATCAGGGTATAAATCCTATATTTAGTTCCATGATCCAAGTAATAAATCTCAAAACCAATGTTTATCTTACAAGAGATATAGTTCTTGTTTTATTCTTAGTTATTATATGTTCCTGAATAGGTCAGCGTTTTAATGTATCATCACAGGGATGGAGTTATTTGTGCTTGCTGTGCTCAGGAGAGAGGGAACCACTGATGTTTGCCATAGCATCAAGCAGTTCAGCTCTCACATCAGGATTTAATGAAAGGAAAACATTTTAAATGGCAGGGCCACAGCAGCACACCTTGAGTTAACAGTTAACCTAGCTTTCCTTGGCTTTAAAGATCTGCTCTATTTCCTTCTAGGAAAAACAATAAAAAGAAGAACAACAGGGTGCATTCCAATGATGTCATGGCTGGCTCTGCTTTTAAAAAGTCCTTATTATAGGAAAATAATGTATTTTGGCACATTAGAAAGGATATTAAAAGTATAAATGGAATTTAAACATACAAAATATGATACCTTTAATTCTCAGGACCACAAAAAATTAAAAACTACACACAATATTAAACTTTCGTGTTTTTTAAACAATTTGACTTTATAGTTATGTTGCCATAGTAAGTGTGAACATGAGCGTATAGTTATTCTTTTGTATTATTAAAGAGGGATGATTTTTCATACAATACATCCTGGCTTGGTTTCCATCATCCAGTATATCCAAGGGACCCCATATTCTCCCCAGCTCAAATCTTCTCCTTTTATGACTCTTGTTAAGATATAAGTCAGAATATATAATAGTAATAATACAATACAATGAAATACAAACAAACAAGCAAACAGAAAAAGACACAACAGAAGAAAAACAGACAAAGGAAACCCAATAAACACATATAGAGACACACATGTTCATACCCCCCAAAAGCTAATAAAACACTTAACTGGAAACCATCATATATGTGCTAACTATCTACATGTTTCAAAAAGAACTACAAAAGCCTTGGAAAAAGTGATTGCAAATTAATATCAAAATATACAAGCAAGCAAACCCCAGAACATTATGACATTTGAAATATCAAAGTTTTATTTCTTTGTTATAGGAAGTTTAAATTTCTATTCAAACACATATAAATTTTCATAAAATAGCAAGGATCATTTATTTCACCAGGTTTTTGTAATCATCCCGATCCCTTAGCTGAAAGTAATCATCATTGACCTTTATTTTCCTCCTAGGTAAATCGCTGGGATTACACAAAGCTCTCTTTGCTGAATATTAAATTGTTTTTTTTTTATTGTCAGATATTCTGATGCTAGAAATACATTTCTGTAAGCATCAGTACACTGGCAATGCCAGCTTGTCTCTTACCATTAGCTGGTCAAATAAATATACAAGGAGTTTGTCAAAACTGCTGTGCAGCACACTGAAAGGGAGAGGCCCACATCATTGTGATCAATGAGCTCACACATGCACACTTCCTTGATACAGTTCTTAAGAGCCAAGCTCTGCCTTCAGGACAGTAGCAATACTTGAGTCTTAATCCCATGAACAAACAATGGGCCAGAAGGATTCTAGCAGGCAGAGTGGCAGATACATTTTAATTACTTAAAAACTTTTAAAGTCAAGTCAGACATTATTACTTTGAATGTTTTCCTATATCCTATTTTCATTAAGTATCTAATCCAAAATATATACTTACTTGAAGTAAATGTTTAAAAGATCTACACATTTATGCCCCCAATATCTTCTATGAGGCTTCATTCCTGTATTATGCAGTCCAGTTGCTCCCAATCTGTGTCATGGTGTCTCAGATACCCTAATTCTGTATCTTAGTTCAATCTATATTTGTCAGAGACATTGATTATTGGATCAACACTTGAAAACTGCTTAAGAGTAAACCACTAGTTGCTGTTATCACTTCCCCAGCATTTTACAGTACACTGAGAGTTGTGTTTTACAGGCAAAGTATAAAGAAGGTTTATTAGAGGGAAGGGAAGGGGAACTGCAAAAGGGGTAGAGGCAGAGAAAGAGGGCCAGAGAAGGACAGAAGAGAGAGAAGAGTAGAAGAGAGGAAGAAGACAACAGCTGGAAATATGTTGGGAAGAGAAAGAGAATAGGATATGAAGGGGAGAGAGGCAAAAGGAAGAGTGAAAGGGAGAGAGGAAAAAGAGAGGAGAGAGAGGCATAGAGCGAGAGGGGGAAGAGGGAGAAAGGAGTACATGGAGGCAGGGGTGGGGGTGGGGGTGTGGGATTAGCTCCTGGAAGGAAGCTATACAAGCTGTAGCAAGGTAACTGTTGGGTACAGCCTAGAAGAAATGCTAACACTGAGGGAGATATGGTACAATAGTAGATAGGAGCAAAAAACTAACAAGAATTTTTTTGTTTGTTTGTTTTGGGTTATTTTTTGTTTTTGTTTTTGTTTTTTTTTTTTTATTCAGATCATGTAGTTACACATTTCACATACACAAAAACATCTTTTCACATACAAGTGACTTGATGCATTTTATGTATAAGGATGAACTTCAGAGCTGTTAGGTAGGTTGTGTAAGATTATGGATTCAGAAAATTTGTTTTTAAGTGAAACTTGTAAAACAATGGGAGACCATATCATCTGAGAGGATTGGATTTTAGATTATGGCTTTCAGATCTACATAAACCAGCTTTCTGTTGCTATAACAAAATACCTGGAAATAATAAATGTAAAAGATCAAAAGGGTTTTTTTTTTGGCTGTTGGTTTCAGTTCCTGCTTGGCTGTTCTGGTGTTTTGGTCATGAGGTTAGGCAGACATTATAGAGGTGTGTGTTGGGTAGGTATGATGAGAAATTTCAGAGATAAGGGAATGCAATAGAGCAAAACTTCCTGTAATATGGGGAAACAAAGATAAACCCACAGAGGATGCAACATCAATCACATCATCAAATAGGCTCCAAATCTTAAAAGTTATACCAGCACTCAATACCTCCTCAGAATGACACCCAAACATTGACCATTTGGGCCTTTGGAGGAAATTTCAGGTCAGACTGTATTAGAATCCCAGAAGAACTCAAAAACAAAAGAAGACACAAAAACGAGAGTTTTGAAAAAAAAATGGAGAGGAAATGGAAAATAAACATTTAATTGGTTTTGTTATAAGAACATACCATCCTTGGTTGTTAAAAAAAATGTTCTCAAACCTTCTTAATAAGTATCCTACTATCACATAATATTACCCTATTCCCCATATGTACATTTTAGTAAGTTTTCTTACTCAAATAGATAATGGAAAAAAGCCAAGGAAATTACTATAAATTTTAATTTGTTTAAGCTATGCACAAAAATGAGATTCCCAAAAGCTCAGTGATTCTCCCTGGGAGAGAGCATGGATTTTCCTGCCGCAGAGAACATTATTTCATTGTCACAATTAGAAATTAAAGTTTAAATATGAGAAGAGTATGTATGAGTAGAGAGATGGATGGCTCTGAGCCTTCTGTAAGACCGTGTAACCTCCTGCAGCAATGCAGTCCATCTCTAACCCAAATCAGTGCAGCGATTGAGAAGCCCTGCTCCAAGCTGGCCTCTGAAAACTACCAAAGAACATGATTATAGTGCATGAATTTAAGAAGCAGAGAGGCACACGAAGAGCACTCTGTCTAACCACTCACACTAGCTGATGCTTTTACCTGGTGACTATTTGTAAAGGGTGATGCTTCCATGCCCCATAGTCATGGTATTTTTTTTGTAGACATGCACATTTTATATTGTTCTAGAAGATCCCCAGATACAAAGATTCCATGACATCTTGAAAAGCTCAGTGCAGTTTTGTTTACTGAATTTGAAAGCACTAAGCTTGTGTTCTTCCATGGAGTTTAAAATATCCTGCAATGATTTTCTTTGTCACTAAGTCCCAGGGGTGGGGACTAAGTCCCAGGGGTGGGGGATTTGAGAGAATGTGCTGCAGGTGTTTTATACAATGATGGGAACAGTGTTAACCCAGGGATATGTATCAGCTACCACCTGTGTGATTTTGCTTTGCCTGGGGACAAGACCCAAACTTCCCCAGCTCAGAATATCATTGTCACCTTTCTTTCAGCATTGATTTTATTAAAGGTATTGATTCTTGTACTACTGTACATCTGAAACTAAAATGGCAACTGTTAAAATAACATAAAATATTGGCAAGGAAACAACGAAAAAACAATGATGTCTAATTTTAATATGGTATTTTGAGCAGAACAGGGCAGTTTTGAAATCAGCACCTATCAAATTTAAATAGATTTTGGGGTTTAATGTACCAATTATAATTTCCTCCTTTGGACAGACAAATGAATTATATTCAAATAAGACAGTAGCATTCTGGGAAATTGGATACCCATATAATAACTTCTATAGTAATGGCATATTGTGTGACTCTGAAACTATTACACAAATAAAAATTTTACTCCTACAATCATATTGAGAATAAAACTGGAATTGTCATTTTATAATTCATTTAAAAATCTTTTTGAAATTCAGAGAAAGTATGATTGTTAATCAGTATTATAACTCTATCAATTTGTTTTATATCTCTATGCTTATATCATTAAAATTACTTTTCTTCATATCAAAATAAATAAACATGTGGGTCAGACATTATAAAACAATTGTTTATTATTATTATTATTATACCCTTTTCATAATTTGAGTTTTGTAGGAGGACATTTTAATTGACTTTTAAACATTTGACAGTTGTTTTATATGAATATTCATATTCTCATTTCTATTGAAAAATTAAAACTCTTGTCTGAACTTTGCCAAGATTTAAATATCCCTGAATACTATGAGTATATGTACCCTCCTATACTGTGACAAATGCTTGCAGGTATGTACCTACTTTTTACTTTAAACCCAACCCTGCTATCTGGTGTATCTTCTATAGATCTCTGAACATGAAATATTTGACTTGGGCACTTTTATAACATGTACCACTGTTAATATGGTCCTTTCATTTTTTACTAAATTAAAATTTTGAGTTCCAATTAAACTAATATATCTGTTTACACATCAAGATAAAAAATCAAGATAAAATTTTAATTCTGAAATTTTTAATCTTCTTATACTATTCGAAAATTTCTTTGTATCACCCAGCCTTTCTCAGAATGAATATCATAGTATGAGTACAATTTTATTTTACACCCTATGCTCAGTTAACCTGAGTCCAGTTCTTTGATTCTAGGTTTGTTTGTATCATAGTTTCATTTTAAGATTTCTCTCCTTCCAATTCATTTTGATTTTTTTAGATTTATTTTCTCTTAGTCTGTTTCAAAATGGCACCCTTTCTCCCAATTTTCATGAAAAGTTTAACAGTAAGCAAAGTTAACTCTTGTTTTTTCAGAACATTTTTCTTTTTACTTCAATTGATATGTTTTTGCAAGTGTATGGAAGGGAAAAGTGGGGGAAAACTTAGCTTTCAGAGAAAGGAATAAGAGAAGAGAGGTAAAAAGTCAATAAGAAGTCAAAATAATATTACTAGTAAGAAAAAGCAGGTGGAGATTAAGAAGATGAAGTTATAGAATTAGGGAGAGATAAAGAGCATATACAGGAACCATTTGGAAGGAAAAACTATGCACCTGTGTAATAGTACTTTAACTGTTGGGGAAAGGTAAACAAAGCAACAAGAACTCTTCTGTTTGAGATCAAGACAAACGTTGTGGGCTTAGGGGAACAAAGCTTGAAATTCTGCTTAATAAGCCGAGTCTGAGGCGTTAGTAAGCCCGTGCAGGAAACATAGTTTCACTTACTAACTAAACTGATATTGCAGACAATTATCTTTCATTAATCTATGTTGATACTTGTAGATGAAAATGACTCACACCATTAA
Organism: Mus musculus; assembly: GCF_000001635.26. Lineage (NCBI taxonomy): Eukaryota > Metazoa > Chordata > Mammalia > Rodentia > Muridae > Mus > Mus musculus. Next base: position 48,191,019 of record NC_000081.6, on the reverse strand, counting down.
ACATACAAGCAATAGTGATTTTTTTTCATATAAGAAAACAATAGTGATTGAAGAGACCCCTGACTGCTCAAGTATAAAAAAATAAGTCCTGGATATGGACCGAGTCCAAAACCAGTCACTGATTCCATTGCTATGAGGCTCAGATGGCATTCAGAAGAGGATACAGGAAATAGAGAAGAGCAACGGGAGAGGGTGAAAGGCTCTCAAACAGCATTCCTCAGACTTGATGCAATCATTAACTCACATAAACCATAGTTGTCTGCTTTGGTCTACACAAGACCGGTCCTATCAACAATAACTTAAGAACTGTTAAGGGATTCAGGTGGCCTTACATTTACTTCAAAACTGTTGGTATCTTATAGATTCTGGAAGACATAGACTAACCCTCTTTTGATATGTAGCCTCTCCAAAATCCACCATCACATAGATAAACCAAGCTAATATTGGTTGACCATACAATATGTACATACATATTTGCGAGATTGATTGAGGGAGAGGGAGAATAGAGTGCTAGGGAAGTGGAGGATGGGAGTGAGCAGTGCACAACGTGTGCCCATGCAAACATATGCAAAAGTAATACAAATTTGAATAAGACTATTATTCTTTTGCATGTAGAAAATGGCCATCCCATCTGCAGATACCAAACCCAGACACTATTGCTGATGCCAAAAAGTACTTGCTGACAGGAACCTCCTGAGAGGCTCTGCCAGAGCCTGATCAATACAGATGCAGATGCATACAACCAGCCACCAGACTGAGCAAAGGGACCCCAACAGAGGAGTTAGGAGAAAGGACTGAAGATGCTGAAGGGGTTTGCACACCCATCGGAAGAACAATATCAACCACCTAGACCCCTGAGTGCTCCCAGGGACTAAACCACCATCTAAAAAGTACACATGGAGGGACCCATGGTTCCAGATACATATGTAACTGAGGATGGCCTTATCTGCCATCAACAGAAGGGGAAGGCTTGATACCCCAGCAGAGGAGGATGCTAGGGCGGTGAGGCAGGAGTGGATGGGTGGGTAGGGTGCAAACTCATAGAAGCAGAGGGAAGGGGACAGGATAAATAAATAAAATAATTAATTAAAAAAGAAATAGGTTGAGCCGGGTGTGGTAGTGCATGCCTTTAATCCCAGCACTTGGGAGACAGAGGAAGCAGATTTCTGAGTTCAAGGCCAGTCTGGTCTACAAAGTGAGTTCTAGGACAGCCAGGGCTATACAGAGAAACCCTGTCTCAAAAAAAAAAAAAAAAACAACCAACCAACCAACCAACCAACCAACCAACAAAGAAATAGGTATTTCCATAAATCAATATTTCTCATAACGTGGTTTCACTGAACCCACATCCAGAAATAATGTCTTAGTTTTTTTTTTTTAATGCATTTTTTTTTACGAAGAGGTTTTATGCCACTTTGAATTATCCTTATTGTTAAGTACAATTTCCATATTTGGCGGAGTGACAGGTTGTTATGTCACCAAGGATTTATTCCACATATCAACATGAACTAAACAAATACACGATAGCAAAACTACCTTAATATTTTAAGAAAAGAGCTTGAAAATACTCTAAAAATTGTTTCCACAGTGGAGGGAAAAAAAACCAAAAAACAAAATTACCCCACAGTTCATGCAAACATGCATGTTCAGTTGTAATAAAATATTAACATTTTCATTACCACATACATTGGAAATAAATGCAATTTTCACGTTTTTCAGAAGTGCTATTTAAAATGCAGATGGTTTACCTACATTGTCTCCTCCTGCCACTGCTTAGGTTCTCTTTCTTTGTGAACGTTTTACTCCATTGACAGGGAGTGCTTTGTAATTGGACTCCCCAAGCTGCAGTTAATCTCCCAGATGTACCCCCTGAGGGCATCCTTTGCATGTTCTTTTGAGCATTTCCTTAGTTGAATAAATAATCTGTACCTGGATTCTTTGTCTTTCCTTTTGTTTCAATAACTTGGTAAGGTGGTGAAAGAAAAGGGCTGGGGTCAGACCAATGGCATCACAAAGTTAAACATCCCAGAGCATTCTGACAAGTTAATCCCCAATGGTGACTGAATAGATGTCTAAATAAATAAACAAACACACTATATCTCTAAATTAAAAAGAAGTAGATATTCCATAACATGCCCTATGTATCAAAGCAGAGAGTCGCATATATAAACAGGACTTTTAGGATAAAGTTAAACTACTAACAATTAAGTTAGGAAAAATAAATTTACTTACTATTTTTACCTTTAAAAATTAATAGTATTTATCACCTTTAGGAGAAATTACATTTATTAGGCTTTAATCAAATGTATCTCATCCTGGGCAGTCTGGTTCTTGCTGAATTTAATTGTGTTTCTTTTGCACAATCTTTCTTAGTTTCCATTTTTCTGCTTTGGGTTCCTTTCAGTATTATTCACTATTTATGCACTTCCTGTCAGGGTAGACATGCATTAGACTCCTATTCTTATGCAGATATCACTAAGATGTACTTCAAGATTATTTCTAATTTGCTTCACTCATGACAGTTTATCAAGGTTTTGTGAAGACAGAGAGACTAAAATGTCCAATTAAGTGTTGTAGAGCTGAAACAATTCTTGGTGATTCAAGACACTGGCTTAAACAGGCTTAGTCATTTATCTTCAAATAGGAAGGGTGTGTGTGTGTGTGTGTGTGTGTGTGTGTGTGTGTGTGTGTGTGTGAATGTATGTATGTATGTGTGTGTGTATTTCTTGAATTAATAGTGTATTTCTTTGTAAAGTATATTGAATACTATATTTATTAATTTTCACTAAAAACCAGTTTAACAGACACATGTAAACAAATTTATACATTTATAGGGTAGCAGGTGATACATGCACACTGGGTGATTTCCTGTAAGATTTAAATCAGATTAAACACTTTGGCCTCACAAATATTTCACTAGGGTGAAGCATTTAAAAGTCCTTTGTTTTACATTTTTAAAGTATAAAAGTAAGTTTTTATCAATGCATACCCTGTTGTACAATAGCCCTTCATGTGTAGTATATATCTTATTATAAATTAAAAATTTTTAGTAAACACAACCCTGAGACATACTTCTAGAGCAGCAGTCAAAAGGCCTTATTACACACACAAGATTAATGATTTCCACAAAGACTAGAACATTCAACAGAATACCACATACTGCACTGAGAGTAGATATTGTTAAATCTCTTAGAGTTAAACAGACAAAAAAGTATACCATGAAGTGTAATATTCTCTGAATACTCAACATCTATAGTCTTTTTCACTCTTTTTCCTGTAGTTGATTGACTTGTTAAAAACCTCTCAGACAATGTTGTATAGTAGCACTTATTGTGAGCGTCCACATATTTATTCTTTTAATGGCAATTTTTTCAAACTTTATCAAACAAAATAACATTTACTCATAGCTGACCAGTTAGCTCAGTTGGTTAATGGTTTATTTATTTATTTTTATTTTTACCATCATTGACACTGTTAGAACCTATCTTCCCTTTCTATTGTAGCATTCAAGTAAAGAACTTTTACCTGGTGTATGGAATGCATGTTTTCATTGTCACCTTTCTATTATAATCACATTGGCTTTTTCCCTTTATGTTATTACAGTCTACATCAGAGAAAATATTTGTATTTTAACAAATAGTGTATTTTTAATTTTTTTTTAATTTAATGATTTGCTTCAAAGCTGTGCCAAAGGTTTTGTGTTTTTGTTCCTTTAGCAAGTGGCCCATACTAAGGAAAGTACAACATAGGCAAATAACAGAGATGATATTCCTTTAGAAGATTGTAATTTTATATGCATTTTAGAAAATGATTTTTTTTAGACAGTTGCTATGTAGAATATATTCCCCCACAACAATCTCTAGTTTTGATGAGCTTAACAGTTCTCAGCATCTTTAGAGCAATTCAGTCTATCAGGTCACTACCAAATGAACACCTTGTGCTGTTCAGGTGATGTTATATCAGGACTACTATCTCTAACTGAAGTGGAGAAATTGTGAATCTCTTCTATCAACAGTAATGATATATCAGCTAGGATCTGAACAAGTGGCTATAATTTGTGGAAGTCAATATGACAAGAAATATTTTAGAACTGAGAGTACCAGGACTAGTTATAAATTTAGGTATGGCACATGCCAGAAAGAACATGAGCCAATACAACCACAAGCAATGTAAATAAGAAAGATAGCAGGACATGAAATTGGAAATTAAGTCTATAGGATTCACATCGATTCTATGCTAGGCAGTTTCTAGCTCATCCTATAAGAAAGAGCCACATAAGTTTACAGGCAATCAAGTAAGGTAATGGAGTATACATTTTAGAAAGACTAGTGTAAAACACACAGAGAACTTCAGAGAAGAGAGAAAGTGTTATCTAGATAATAGGTAAGCAACTATCTAATATAGTCAGAAAAAGTGACATAATGATCCTGGGCCTGGAGATTCGGGAAATTAGGAAATCTGATGCATCCAAGTACCATTTCATTCCAGGTGTGTGGCAACGTTTAGGGCCAAAAGTAATGGATAGGGTGAGTCAGAGGATGTTTAAATGAAAGTAATCCTAATTAAATGTTTATAGAGTTCCTAGTATAATAAGGAAAAATTTACTAGGAATCCACATAAAGGACAGATGCTGTACTTATTTTTAGGTTACCAAGTCCAACATGAATATCCATGTCATAGAAATAAATTAGTTCAAATATTCCTGGGCTCTTTTCTAGAAAAATCACTGTGGGCTTATCATAAAAACATCCAGGACCATCATAACTTGATCTTCAAAATGACAATGCTGATAACTCTGTTAAAACATAACTATATATGAAGATACATGCTCAATTGCAGCTTACTCTAAACTGTAGTTGATTGCTTTCGACAGGCTAGAAAGGAATAACATGCTGGGACTTTAATGAAATAAGGCAAAGAAATCCAATTTGCAGTTATTAGCACCTAGGAAATTTGTGGTACATAGGAGAATAAAGAGATACCGTGGTTTGACTCGCACTTTTATTAAGAAGAAAGGAGTAGAAAATTAAGGAAATATTACCACTTTCTGTGTCAATTCATTAAAATTACTTGCACAGCTCTTCTTTTGTCTTAGTGGCCCTATTCAGAGGAAGAAAATGAGTCAATTTAATATTGACATCTCTTAACTTATTAGAAGTCCTTGGATACTTATTAAGTAGCAAAGAATTTCTTTTCAAATTGCTCAGTCAATCCAAGGCTTTGTTTCTTTCTCTTTGTATTAAAATAATATTAGGTAAACATGCCTCTGTGTCTAACAGTGAAATTTAGACACAGAAGACATTCATCATACCTCACAATTATATTCACAATCCTTCACAGGATTTAAATCATTAGGGTTGGGATTATTGGCATGTAAACCACTTAAATTCCTGTAATTCAGCATATCTCAATATATTTTATATTTTTATTTATAACTTGTTTTCTACTCATGCTCATATTATTGTGTTTTCAAATTTTAGAATGCAACAAGCACTCTAATTTGAAAATAAAATATAATATTTTAATATATATTTCAATGCAGTAATTTATGTGCAATTTTGAGTTTAACATCCATTGAAAGATACTTGATTGCTGTGATATTACACAGGGTATATACCTATGTTTGAAATTTCAATTTCTTTTTCAGTGAAGACATGTGGCTCTAATCTTCAAGGACCAAGTGGCACCTTTACATCTCCCAACTTTCCATTCCAGTATGACAGCAATGCACAATGTGTATGGGTGATCACTGCCGTGAATACCAATAAGGTAAGAGTTTTTAACTTCACTTAAAAACCATAGTCATAAAGACAATTTTGAAGATATAGCAAGGAGAGGACAGAAACCTGTAAGTCCAGAATAATTCACAATATAGGCTTACCATTTCATTTGTATCTAAAAGAAATACAAATGAGAAATTTGAAAATTAATGTCTCCGCTCCCAGTTACTTACATGTAAATGAATACATCCTGAATTTATCATTGAATGATTTTTGACATATGTGGTTGAAGATTGCAAGCCGAGGCTTCTTTTCCTAAAACAGCTGTTGATTATGACTCTTTACTTGATATGGTTTTCTACTTGACATGCCTTTCAGGTATATTACGTTTTCATGCATAGGTAACTTTCATTTGTGCCTTGCTGTCATAACAATACTTTCAGTAATTTATTAGATATAGGTGGTTTAATGTGCTCTGAAGCAATAGCAGATCCATATTATGGATGTTTCCAAAGATTGAATTTTCATCCTGTTTGACCACCACATGGGTAATGCAGTAAGTATCACTCACTGAACTACAAACAAAAGTACAGCATCAAATATGGACAAGAGGAACTAAATATGATTTATCAATCTCGCTTTCACTATCTGGTCTCTCTTTGAAAAGTTCATTTCTTTATTAATTCTATTTTAAGTCCTAAATGTTCGAGGCGATTCTCAGCTCCTTAGAGTCTAACATGTTCTCTGGTTAGAGTAGAAACGTCTTAGCAATCAATGCTCTAATATGGGTCAGATCATTTCTCTCAGAGTGATACATAATTCACATAATAATTTAGGTTGTTTAAACTCTGCAATCCAATTTCTTTTCCTCAGTAAAAGCATGTATTTCCCGTTTTATTGTGAGCAAGGAATAAAAAGCACAAGTAAGTCTACTCTTAGTAGATCTTTGTAATATATTTATAATTAGTAGAGAAACTAAACACTGTCTAAGAGAATGTCTCTAATATCCGACATTCCCCTACACTGGGGCACTGAGCCTTCACCGCACCAAGCAACTTTTTTCCCAATGATGTCCAACAAGGTCATAATCTGTTACCTATGCAGGTGGAGCCATGGGTCCCTCCATGGGTAATCTTTGTTGGTTTAATCCAGGAGAGCTCTGGGGGATCTGGTTAGTTGATATTGTTTTTCTTTCTATGGGGTTGCAAATCCCTTCAGCTTCTTCATTCCTTTCTCTAACTCCTCCATTGTGGTCCCCATGCTTGGTCAAATGGTTGTGTGTGAGCGTGTACCTCTGTATTTGTCAGGCTCTGGTAGAGCCTCTCAGGAGACAGCTATATTAGACAGCAAACACTTTATGCATCAAAAATAGTGCCTAGGTTTGGTATCTGTATGTGGGATGGATCCCCAGGTGGGGCAGTCTCTGGATGGTCTTTCCTACAGTCTCTGCTCCAGACTTTGTCTTCGTACTTCCTCCTATGAATATTTTGTTACCCCTTCTAAGGACTGAAGCATCCACACTTTGGCCTTACTTCTTGAACTTCATGCTGTCTGTGAATTGTATCTTAGGTATTCCAAGCTTTTGGACTAATCTAATATCTACTTACCAGTGAGTGCATACCATGTGTGTTCTTTTGTGATTGGGTTACTTTCACCACTTTCACTCATGATTTTATTTTATTTCTTCCTTTCTTCCTTTCCTTCTTTCTTTCTTTCTTTCTTTCTTTCTTTCTTTCTTTTTCTTTTCTTTTCTTTTCTTTTTTTTTTTTTTTTTTGGACAGGGTTTGTCTGTATATCTCTGGCTGTCCTGGAACTTACTTTGTAGACCAGGCTGGCCTTGAACTCAGAAATCCACCTGCCTCTGCAGCCCGAGAGCTGGGATTAAAGGCATGTGTCACCATATCTGGCATGATATTATTTTCTAATTCCATCCATTTGCCTAAAAATTTCATGAATTCATTGTTTTTTAATAGCCAAGTAGTACTCCACTGTGTAAATATACAACATTTTCTATATTCATTCTTCTGTTGAAGGACATCTGGATTCTTTCCAGCTTCTGGCTATTATAAATAAGACTGCTATGAACATAGTGGAGCATATGTCCTTGTTATATGTTAGAACATCGCTTGAGTATAAGCACAGGAGTGGTATAGCTGGGTCCTCAGATAATACTATGTACACTTTTCTGAGGAACAGACAGACTGAATTACACAATGGTTTTAGCAGTTTGCAATCCCACAGACAATGGAGGAGTGTTCCTTTTTCTCAGCATCCTTGCCAGCATCTGCTGCTGTTACCTGAAATTTTGATCTTCATCATTCTGACTAATGTGACATGGAATCTCAGGATTGCTTTAATTTGCATTTCCCTGATTACTAAGGTCAAAACTAAATTTAAACAATATCTTTCCACAAATTCATTCTTACAACGGATAATAGATGGAAAACTCCAACACAAGGAGTGAAACTACACCCTAGAAAAAGCAAGAAAATAATCTTTCAACAAACCCAAAGGAATATAGCCACGCAAACATAATTCCACCTCTAACAACAAAAATACAGGAAGCAACAATCACTTTTTGTTAATATCTCTTAACATCAATGGACTCAATTCCCCAGTAAAATGGCAAAGACTAACAGACTAAATATGTACACCGGACCCAGCATTTTGCTGCATACAGGAAACATACCTCAATGACAAAGATAGACACTACCTCAGAGTAAAAGCCTGGAAAACAATTTTCCAAGCAAATGATTCCAAGAAGTAAATTGAAATATCTATTCTAATATTGAATAAAATCATGTTTCAACCATACTTGTCAAAGGAAAAATCTACCAAGATGAACTCTCAATTCTGAACATCTATGCTCCAAATTCAAGGGCACCTACATTTGTAAAAGAAACTTTACTAAAGCACAAAGCACACATTACACCTCAAACAATAGTAATGGAAGACTTCAACAACCCATTCTCATCAATGGATATATCATGGAAGCAAAAATTAAACAGAGACACAGTAAAACTAACAGAAGTTATGAACCAAATGGGTTTAACAGATATCTATAGAACATTTCATCCTAAACATATATATAATTAATTTCTTATCAGGAGCTCATGGTATCTTCTCCAAAACTGACCATATATTCAGTCACAAAATAGGCATCAACAGATACAAGAAGATTGAAATAATCCCATGCATCCTATCTGATCACTATGGACTTAGGCTGGTCTTCAATATCAAAAACAACAAAAAGCCCACATACACATGGAAGCTGAAAAATGCTCTATTCAATGATAACTTGGTCAAGGAATAAAGACAGAAATGAAAGACTTTTTAGAATTTAATGAATATGAATGCACAACATATTCAAATTTATGGGACATGATGAAAGCAGTGCTAAGAAAAAAACTCATAGCTCTGAGTTCCCCCAAAAAGAAACTGGGGAGAGTATATACTAGCAACTTGACAACATACCTGAAATCTCTAAAAAATAAAAAAAGCAAATACATCCAAGAGGAGTAGCTGGCAGGAAATAATCACACTCAGGGCTCTAATCAACCAAGTAGAAACAAAAAGAAGTATACAAAGAATCTACAAAACCCGGAGCTGATTCTTTGAAAAAAAAAATCAACAAGATAGATTAATGCTTAGGCAGACTAACCAGAGGATGCAGAGACACTATCCAAATTAACAAAATCAGAAATGAAAAGGAGATATAAAAACAGGTTTCATTCTTTAATGAAGAACAAAGTTGCTACTTGATACCTCCTAGTGCCAAACCAACCCACCCCCCCCCCTTTTTTTTTTCATAGCTTTCCTTCTCAGGTTTTCCATGCTACAGCGAATGGCCTCACACCTGTGAACATATGCTATTCATAATTGGACTCAGTGGGTTATTAAAAGGACAAAAACAATAACCAAAATACATGAAGTTAGGTAGGGATATAATGTGGGAGACATGAGAGGAGATGTTTGAGGGAAATAGTGGTAGATATGACAATATTTAATTAGAAAATAATTACAATTATCTAGAATATAGGAAAATAAAAAGATAATCTGTGACATGTTTAAAATAATACTCTATATGATATAGCATATTCTGTAATATAATATGTATAAATAAAATAATCTAATGAAAGAAATGCATATTGTAGCGTAATTAAGTAGTATTACAGAACACTTTCATTTTGAAACGTTCTCTTTCCTGGATCTCTTTATTCTATTCTGAAATTCTCTTTACCTTCTCAGTTTTGGCCTTGATTATCTTCCCTTCTCATCTCCTTAAAAAGTCAAGATTTTTAGTGCTAGCACCTGATTTTCCATTCCCCTTTGTTTCTGCGTGTCCAAATGTAAATCTAGTAGATTCATTCCACATAACTAACATTCCTACAATATCCTAATACATATTGTAGGAAGAAAGTGGGAGAAAGTAGAAGAAAAAGAAAAAAGAAAAAAAAAAAAAAAGAAAACACTTTTTGATTTTCTTTAGAATATCAACTAATTGTGCAACTAGTGAGTCAATGGCTTAGGTATAGAAAATAATAATTTTGACTGTTACATGGTTTTCTGAAAGAAATTATATCAAATGCTATAGTAATAATTTAGCCTAAAATGGCTTGATTCACTTATTTTCTTATGAGAATAAATACATAGTCCAAAGTAGCTCAATATTCCAGCTGGTTTTCCCATGAAAAATTAAGTATCACCAATTACCAGGAAGTTCTAAATCAAGCATGTTTGTGGGGCAATGATTTCAGTTGGGCACCTCTGCCCAGCAAAGAGATAAATAATGTGTGTTTACGTTACAAAAATAAAATTTGACAAAGTCAAATATGAAACTAAATCTCTTATTTTCCTTTCAAATGATTTTTTTTTAATGAAAAGACAGAACTAAATATCTCTTAATCATCTACACATCCAAAACATTCCTCTCTCTCTATTTGTTTCACCAACAACTGTGGTCCCTTTTTTGCCATGGAAATGGATATTTTTCTGCAGTATATTCTGATTTTTCCCCTGACTTCTTGAAGATCCTTTCCACCTCCCCTCAAATCTAAGTCAACTCTCTTTCAGTCTCACCTAAGAAATCAAACTGGCATATAAAAATTGTTAATAAATTAAGTTAAAACTAATACCAAACAAATAGGACATAACAAATATAAACAGAAGTAAAAGAGCCACCAAAGAAAACAGCACAAGAAACACATAGAGATTCCAAGACACATGGATTCCTATACACGGGAACCCTATAAAAACACAAATTCTGTTTGAAAACTTTATATATATGCCTGAAGTGTTATAAGACATCAAACCTCCAAAGAAGCCATTGAGTTTGTGTGGGCCATCTACTGATGGGCACGGAATCCCCCCTGAAGAGCGATTTAAATGCACAGGAGACTCAGGGAGAAAAAAAAATCATTTCCTAGTTGTTATCAGTTGGATCTAGTTTCTGGGTTAGGGATGTGGATTGTGTCCAACTCTATTCTCAGCACTATGATCCTATTGTTTTACAGACCCTTATAGACTCTGTGCATGTTGCCACAGTCTCTGTTACTCTAAGCCTTCTAGAAGAAAAGAAAGTTATGAAAAACATTAACACCCTATGTAACTCCTGAACTTTACCTTGTCTACTTGAATTTACAAATAGTTCTGAGCAATTTGAACAAATAAAAATTCCTAAGAAGAACAATCTAGTTGACACTAATTCAAGTAAAAGGAGTAAAAACACTCATGGGCTCCCTTTGATGCATAAGAGTACAACAAAAATCTTGTCAAGCTAATATTGAGTCCTAGTATTTTATCCAAGCAGAGGATTTCTTTCCTGTTTCCACAAAATATGTATGTAACTATGACTTTTAATTTATTAGTAGACATCATGGGCAAAAAAAGGAGAAAGCAAAAAAAAAAAATAGTGAACACAGACTATATTCAAAATGCCATTGCAATTTTTCTTTTTTACCCATTTATCTAATTATGCTTTGTACAATATTGTACTTATTTACCCACATTCCTCTGTTACTTTTTGGTTTCATTGACACACTGTGATTTTATTTGGTTTTGTATCCTGTATATAAAACAGACATGTAAAACTATTTGATGGCTGACTGAACTAAAATAATATTTGGAAAAAGTACATTTAAAAACTGTACACTTACTCTTGGTGTCTTGCTCTTGCTCTATCCTTTTGTCTCATTCCTGCTCTCACCAGGTTCTCACGGCTGGCCTCTACTCCTCCCCCTCCCCTCCTCCTCCCCCTCCCTCTCCCTCTCCCTTTCTCTACCTATACCACCCTCTTAACATCCCTTCCCATGCCCTTAATAAACTCTATTCTATACAACAAACAAACAAACAAACAAACAAAATACTACACACTTAATCATATATTTGACACATTTATGGAATAAAGAATAATTCTCATTTATCCTCTCAAATAATAATCAAAAATTACCTTGATTTTATTCTCAGTAATAAGAAAGTAAAAAGAGAATATCATTTTGAGTAAAAAATATATAAAGATACATAAATATTTTAACAAGTTTTCATTATTAAACATATTGTATGAATATATGCAAAGAAGTATTGAAATGATTATGTATGTACCATAAACATTTAGAAAAAGTTTAAATAAAACAGGTGGTAAAATAATTCTCAAAGATTTAGAATTATAATTGTATTATTTCCTTTTTATGGTGATTTTACATCAATTCACTTTATATAGGGCAATGATAATATTTGAAAACACAAATAACTAACCAACTCTACCTGAGGGAAACTTTGAGTTCATTAGGGTAACTTATAGAAGCATGAGTAAGGGTTTCCCTACAAAGGCATGAGTAGTTTAAAGGAAATTTTAATACCTGAAAGCGATTTCACCATGGATATGTGTGCACTTATGAAAGGTCTATGCCTGGAGATCCTTGTCGAACCTATCGACAACTGCCCCAAAGAGTATCCATTCTTAGTAAGTGTTTAAACTCTGTGAGAGGCATTATGAAACCAAAAAGTTTCTGAGTTTCCAGACACTTTTATTTACTTAATGTGTTTTATGAGTGTCTCCATTCTGTATGGGAAGAAATGGGTAAATTTAGAAGAAATAGTGACATAACACTTGTAAACTACTAACATAAAAAATGTTTCCCATTAAGCTAAGTGTTTGCCAATGAGGCAGATAACTTAGTTAACTTACTTTGTAACTGCAAGTTTGATCCCTTACATTGAACTGAATAATGATTTAAGAATGATGTTGTTTATATTTCTGTTTTCAAATGGAATGTGTTTGCATGTATGTACTTTAATTTCATTTTTTTGTGTCCATGTTCATTTGTGTGTCTTTCAGAGATGTGTGTGTGAGTGTGTGTGTGTGTGCATGTTTTGCTCCGTTCTATGCTGCTTTTAGAGAATACTTGAATCTGATTAAATTCTAAAGAATAAAAATAATTTCCTCATAATTGTTGAGGCTCTCTGGTCCCAGATGATTTTATCTACAGATTTAGATTTCTTGTAAGGGCTGCTACTCTATTTCTAAGGTAGTATAAATTTATACCATCTCCACAAAGTAGGAACATCATATTTTCTCATGGCCAGATGTGAAAAACAAGGGAGCTTAATGCTACTTACTGCATTTGAAGAGAATCACTGCTATTCCCAAAGGTGGAGCACTAATGACCTGCTTACATTTTATTGGCCTTGCCTGTAGATTATGCCTGTACCAATGCATCAATTTTAAAGGGAAAATATTTAATGCATAGTGTTTAAAATTACCTCTATCTCTATCAATATCATAAAGATGTATCTTACATTTACTTGATGATAATTTTTATAAATGAAAGCACAGATATATATATATGTATATATATGTATATATATATACATATATATATATTTTTTAAATTTATTTACACTCCAGATTTTATTTCTCCCTCCCCCATCCATCCACTGACTGTTACATATCACATACCTCCTCCTCACCACCTCCCCTGTCTCCACCTGGATGTTCCCACCCCCGACCCCACAAGACCTCTAAACTCCCTGGGCTCCCAGTCTCTTTAGGGTTCTTTGAATCATCTCTGAATAAACACAGACCCGGAAGTCCTCTACTGCATGTGTGTTGGGGACCTCATACCAGGTACTTATGCTGTCTGTTTGATGGTCCAGTGTTTGAGAGATCTCTGGGGTCCATATTAATCGAGACTTCTGGTCTTCTTACAAGATCCCACTTCTCCTCAGCTTCTTTCAGCGTTCCCTAATTCAACAATAGGGGTCTGCTGCTTCTGTCCATCGGTTGGGTGTAAATATCTGCATCTGACTCTTTCAGCTGCTTGTTGGGACTTTCAGAGTGCAGTCATGCTAGGTCTCTTTTTGTGAGTGCTCCTTCCATAGCCTCAGTAATGGTGTCAGGCTTTGGGACCTCTCCTTGAGCTGAATGAAAAATATTTAGAATGCTTCTCATTGATTTTAATTTTTTATTCAATTGTTTTCATACAATGTATACTGATATGGCTATCCTTCCCTCTACTCCTCCCAGTTTCTCCAACCTCCTCTCCAACTGTATTAATCCTATTCCTGTCTCTTGCAAAAGCAACAGACTTCTGAGGGATAATTCTAAAATAAAATAAGAGAAAATAACAAACATATCAGAATAGGAGAAAAGAAGCAAAGAGAAGAAACCCATCTCTCTCTCTCTCTCTCTCTCTCTCTCTCTCTCTCTCTCTCTCTCTCTCCCTCTTTCTCTCTCTCTGTCACACACATGTGCACACACACACACACACACACACACACACACACACACACACACACTACTTGATTCATTCCATAATAAAGTTCAATGTTATACATTACAATTTTATTCAAGTTATATTTAGCTCAGTTTAACATTTTAAAACTGAAGCAGTGTGAACACTTATCTGTAGCTTGGGAGGTTAATCATTTCCATAGCAATTGGCAATTTTAGATTTAACTTAATCTTGAAGACAAAATTTCATATTAGACTTGCCTTGGGAATAAAACTGTTCTGTATTTTTTTCCATTTTCTAGTCTTGATATAGTTTCTTTGTGTTGTAAAATATATGCATAAAATATTCTTAATGGCACACTAATAAACATTCACATAACTATTTAATAGATCGTCCACTACAGACAGGCTTCTGTTTCATAATCAAGTAAAAATGATAACACACTTATCCTGCTCTCTGGGAAGGCTGATGTGGGAAAATCCATGCAATGTTTTCAGCCTGAATAAGACAACCACAGTAAACATAATAATGATTACTACCTCGGAAACTACTAGACCACTGCTGCAATCACTAGCACCATTACTCTGTAACAAAAGTACAGTGAGCTTCATTATCTTCAACAATAGGAGAGCTTAGCTTCCTGCTGTACAGAAACTTGCTCAGTTCAGAACTTTCCATACTCTTGGGAAGATGCCGTGGTAATGATTCATCTGATACCACCAGCAGTTAGGATTCCACCTCTAGAGTCTGAGAATGAACTGTGTAAGGTTTTTAACTTCTGCTTCTTGAAGCCAAAACATTACAGTAAAAAATGGAAATGTTATTTTAAAGGCACCCTTTGAGTCAATGATCACTTTATTCAAAGTTCCTAAGAAAATGGTTTCTGGCCAACACAGAATACTTCTCAAGATTCCCCCTTCTTGTTATTTGGGTTGGGAATGTGGAAGGTAACTTGGGAGATATGATTAACTCACACATCCAGATCAAACATGATAAATATCTGCAAGATGCACACCAGAATTTTGTCTCTTTTCTTAACATTGACTCTTTTTTTTTTAATTAGATATTTTCTTCCTTTACATTTCAAATGCTATCCCCAAAGTCCCCTATACCCTCCACCTGCCCTGCTCTCCAACTCACCCACTCCTGCTTCTTGGCCCTGGCATTCCCCTGTACTGGGGGCATATGATCTTCGCAAGACCAAGGGCCTCTCCTCCCATTGATGGCCAAATAGGCCATCCTCTGCTGCATATGCAACTAGAGACACAGCTCTGGGGGTGGGGGTGGGGAACTGGTCAGTTCATATTGTTGTTCCTCCTACAGGGATGAAGACCCCTCTTGCTCCTTGGGTACTTTCTCTAGCTCCTTCATTAGGGGCCCTGTGTTCAATCCAATAGGTGACTGTGAGCATCCACTCCTGTATTTGCCAGGCACTGGCATAGCCTCACAAGAGAGAGCTGTGTCAGGTTCCTGTCAGAAAAATCTTTCTGGCATATGCATCTGGAGGATATCATCCTGAGTGAGGTAACACAATCACAAAAAACCACACATGATATGCACTTAACATTGGCTCTTATCTTTGAATTCCAGCCTCATTTGGCCTAACAACCTAGACACCCATATTTTGTGATATAAGATTGGAACAGAATAACATCTGCAGAAATACTACTTTTTACTCTTCCTGTTTCATTTATGACTGCTTTCATACACTCCTGTTAGATGCTTAGTTTGTGATGCTCTATTGCTCAACAGCTAGCCCGAATGATTCCATGTATCTTTCATTTTATTAACCATGGTATAATAAATCCAACTTCATATCTCAGAAGTCAGAAATTTCAATCTACAACATGTTTTTAAAAAGACAATTTCTTATGCTCAGGAAATTTGTAGCTAGACTTCTAAATAAACCATAAAAGAACACAGAAATATACAATAACACTTTGAAGAAAAACCTTAAGTGGAATACAACTTCCACTTAGAAGTTAAAGCTTGTGTATTTAAAAATAGATGCACATAGATAAAGGAATCAATATTTAGATAGGTAAATGATAGATACAAGATATATAGGTATACCTTTAAATGAAAGTAGATGGGAATAGATCCCACTCTGAATAAATCCATTATTAGTAAGAGATACTGCAGAAGATGCATTTCTTTTCTAGTCTGTATAATAACTACACAGCATTGATTAAAATAGTTTGAAAATATATTTTATTTGTTATATAAAATATACATAATGTCCTCTAATGATCAGAATATTTTCTACTGAAAATATTTGAAAATATAAAAATTTAAGTTGATCATTGATGTATATTGTGACATTTATTTTTTTATGTTACAGGAGTTAACCATATATGACTAATGGAAAATATCCAACATTTTGTCCTTTTTTGATATAGATTTTCATTTTATACAGCATTGTCCCTTCAGTGAAGCACTTGGAATGTCTTATTCAATCTGGCATTGTTTCATGCGCCAATCCCCTACAGAGGAAAGCCAGTGTACAGATAGAAAGGGCATTGTAAAGTAAAAGGAAGCTAAAAGCTTTTATCATCCCATCAATATTTTTTTCTGTCCCTAGATTCCTCTTCTCCTCGGCCAGAAAAATATGAGCCCTTATAAGAATTGAAGCTATTAACCTGATGCAAAAGCAAAATGGATGAACCTTAGAGAATTCCCTGAGCTGGCACTTCTTATTATTAATGGTCTAGGCAAGCTCTTTGGAATATATCTTATGTAACAAAATATCTAAGTATAGCATTACACTATGTAAGTTTTGAGAGTGTAAGACATTATTCTTTCTAAGTGAGTATACTTCCAAATAAGTAAATAATAGATTTGCATTTTTCATGCTTGAAGTCTTTTATATTTGCTATTAAGAATTTCACTAAAGTAATATCTCTTGGTATTTTTTATATAATAGATAATTTAATATCACTATTAAACATTTCCATGCATTTAGCATTATACTGTTATGATATTATATTATTTTGACATGTATAAGTAATAAAATTTGACAAAAATAATATCTTGAAGCAAAACATTTATATATTGGCTTTCTACGTGTATAAAAATCCAAAAGAAATAATGGCTAAAATCATTTTTATCTGAAGTCAAACATCTTGAGACTGTCTGCTCTTCCATTCCTATATTGCTTGCATTGCATGCAACTTCAACATCTCTTACTCTGTCCTGTTTTCACTTAAATCCAGACTAACCTCGTTGGTGAAAGAACCAAATAAAGAGCAAGCACATACTGTCCACATCTCTAAAAACTTATCATTTTCTGCCTATTGCATATGAAATTCAAAGTTCTTAAGGAATCAACTTTATGCTTGCAACACTGGCCATTTTTTCTCATCATTTCTTGTCTCACACTTTATATATCACAAACTGGAGAGTGAGGTTTTTCTGCTATATTATAGTTCAAGCTTAGCCCTCTAATATCCTTCCCAAGCGTGCTGTCTAGTTTTATGTCAGTTTGATTCACAATAGTGTCATTTGAGAAGAGATGTTCAATTTAAAAATTTATCCCACTAGACCGATCTGGGGACAAGCCTCTGGGGCCAATATTTTTCTTGATTAATGATATAGTTTAAAGGACTGGGTAGGTGGCCCTGGATGGTATAAGAAAGCAGGCTGACCAATTTATGGGGAAACAAGCTAGCAAGGGTCCTTCCTCTATATCCTCTATGTTCGTTCCTGCAATCAAATCTCTGGATGATGGACTATAAACTGTAGGATGAAATAAACCCCACCTAAGACACCTAGTTCATATTTCTTTCCTTTTCCCTGACAGGGCTTCTCCCCTTGGGAAATCTTTTCCTCTACTCTTTCAATGGAGTGAACAGTTCTCATGTGTCTCCAGAAAAGATAACTGTCACATTCATGTTACAAAGCATCATATAATAGACACTGCATCCACCATGGCTAAGTTAATTTTTCTCCATTGGAGTTTGATGACAAAGGCTAGAAAGTATATCAAGAAACTAGTTTATATATCAAGTTAATTTAGATCCCTCAGTTACAGAGATTTGTATATTTTAATTAAGTATATATTTAAGATTAGTTTACCTATAATCAACTAAGTTATTACTATTGCAGTGACATATTTTTTCTTCTGATACACATATAGTGGGAAAAAGTACTAAAGGAAAGAAACACCTTTAGCAGTTGACAGTATCAAGGAAGAGCTCTTCCTATAGATCTTACTTGTTTAGTCTAAAAGATACTATCCTCAAGATACATTGTAACAGATATGAGCATCCACTTGATTAATTTACCTTGACATATAATAGCTGCCATTTACTAAGTACCTACTGTTTATCACTCATTTTGTATGTTGTTTCCCAATGTTGAATATCATGATTTAGAAGGTATCATGTATAAAGACTATTTTATGTGTCTCAGAGAGCTGTCTAACTTTGTCTGACATTCTGTTTTAGAGATGGAACTTAACCTCAGGCATTTCCTGTGCCCTTCACTAGATTATCCTGTATCTCTAATGAGGATAGTTGATATTAGTGTTAAAGCATCATTAATTTGTTGAGTTAAACACTATCAAAGGCTAATTTGAATGTTGTACTAATTACATAAGTACAAAATGTCCCCTAGAAAGGTCAGCTGCTATAGAAATATTGAGAAATTTTATCTGCTTTCAGGCTAAGTAAAAATTCAGACTTCTCATGGAAGATAAATAGCTCATATTAATTTAGCAACTCTATTTTTTTAACAAAAGTATTGAGCAGATACTTAGCTATTATTGTATTTCAGAAAATCTCTAGTAAGTAGGAGGCATATCCCAGACACAAAAAATAAATTATAAACATTTTAAAGATTTACAGTGTGTGTGTGTGTGTGTGTGTACTTGAGTGTGTGTAGTTGCTCAGAAGAGCACATTCGATTACAGATGTGGGCATTTTTGAGATTAAATCAAAATAGGTGCCTAAATCTTACTTCTCCTCTTCTGATAGTATTTATTCTTAAATTTTGATCCATTTCCCCAGCCGCTAATATTGTTTTAAAAACTATGAAGTGTTGGAGAAGCACGGTACTCTAAAACTTTGTAGCATTGGTCTACCAAAAAGAAAAATAGCATGATGTATTTTGCAAGTATATTTTTGACATTAGGCAAACTTCATTTTTTCTCTATTATTTGAAGAAACACAGATAAATATTCTAGGACAAGGCATTTCCTTAAACTAAGTGGTTTTTTTTTTAAATCTTTATTTGAATAGTTTCTATTTAAGTATGGAAAAAGTCACGGTAAATCTTTTCATTAATAAAGAATTGCAGTAAGATAGAATATTGTCCAGGGCTATAAAGACTCTAAGCCTGTTCATAAATCATCTGTCTCTTCACACTATATTTTTCATCATATAGCTACTGTGTTCACATTACATATTCTAATAGATCTAGTCAAGAGAGTCAGATCAAATCAGTTCAATACAGATTTTTAAATTTAACTTGAAAATGCAGATATTGTTTTCTAACCCCTTTCTCAGTATATTATTTATTCCCTTGAATTGACTAAAATCAAGTCACTTACAAGGCTCTAATGATTTAAATGCTCATAAATGGAATTAGACTGACAAGATCATCATAAGTGATTATGCCACAACTATTATATGGCATATGGTTTGAGCCCAACAATCCCTGATGCAGAATGATGCACAGAGTGCACAGACAGTATGACTAAGTTAATTTTCTGCAAAAGAAGAGAAAAGGGTTAAAAATGAGGAATGACTATTGTGTCTGACACAATCATTACTTTTGCTGTATCATGCCTGTCTAAACACTTTCAACTTTGGGGCTTAGCAAGATTGGTCATTCTGCAGAGTGCTTGCAGCACAAACATAAGAACTAGGATTATATTGTCAGCACCCAACATAAAAGTCATGAAAAAATGGTGGATACATATAATCTTAGCACTGGTGAGGTGAAAGTAGGAATGTCCCCGAGCCCAGTCGACTAGAAAGCCTATCCAAAATAGTGATTGCCAGACTGCAGTTAGAAGCTTTCTCGAAAATAAGATGAAAATCCAAAGAAACACATATCTGATGAGGTTAACCTCAGGTCTTCACATTCAAACACATACACAGACATTTGCAGATTCACACCCCAAAACACACAGAGTGGCATGCACAAATGTGTACACATGACCATACATAAACAGGCAATCTCTATCCAAACCTGAGACCTAAAATCCTATACATTTACTGGTCATAGAAAGCCATCATCTCTTGTTGAATAATGTTAATGAGATCAGCTTCTATAAAAGTAGGATAATTATCTTGATAAACTTGGAAGGTAGCATTTTTTAATAGGAACACACACAACTTTATGAGATGAAATTATCACAAATTCTTTTTAAGCACTCAAAAAAAAAAAAAACACACACAAAAAACACAAAAAACCCAACCCAACCCAACCCAACCCAACCCAAACCAAACCAAACCAAACCAAACCAAACCAAACCAAACCAACAACAACAACAACAAGAAAAAACAGCAGCAGAAAATGAACCAGTTAGAACTATCATTATACACTGGAAATCAAGAAAGTTGACTTAGTTTAGACAATCAAGAAAGTAATAAATTAAGTAATTTAATTTAAATTAATTGGTTATGTCAGGGTTCTTTTCATCAATTTTGTGAAGTAAGTGAACAGACCTCCATCCCATCAAGTGACTATATAATTTCATAAGTAATATGGCATTCTTTTTGTACTTCTATACATAACATTCCAGTGTTATCAATAAATGATAAAATATATAAATAAACACGAATCTTCCACATCATGTTGATGGCCATTGAGTATTTGTATATTAACCTTTATTTTTCCATATTATACAGAGATAAATTAGAAGAAAATTGCTTTGTAGCCACATTCATATTACAGTTTAGTCCACAGGAAGGAGTCTTCATGCCAAACCTTATTTAACGATGACTTTACATGGAACAATTCAGGATGTGATGGGAAAACCAGGCAAGAATGAATCAAATCAAAATGAATATCTAGGGTTTTTTTGTTGTTGTTGTTGTTGTTTTGGTTTTGGTTTTTGGTTTTTTTTCGGGGGTGGGGCGGGTGTGGTTTTTCAGACAAGGTTTCTCTGTATAGTTCTGGCTGTCCTGGAACTCACTCTGTAGACTAGGCTGGCCTCAAACTCAGAAATCTGCCTGCCTCTGCCTCCTGAGTGCTGGGATTAAAGGCATGCGCCACCACTGCCCTGCTGAATAACTATTTTTTGTTGATTGTATGTCATAGAATGTGTTCAAGACTATAAATATTAAAACTTCCAGTGAAAATTCAATACTTAATCAATTATCTGAAGTGTATGAATTGATTTTAAATTAATTTTTTGCTTAGTTTTATTTGAGGCTGGGCTTCCTTTGTTGCAAAAATTCATGCAAGAATCTCAGTTAAAATTTAGGAAAAGCCTTCCATTAAATGTGTGCCCAAACTATTTAGGACATGATTCCTAGTAATGGATATATCTAATGTGGTATAGAGCAAGCAGTCAATAATTTACTAGGTACCTATTTTTTTTATACTAGCTTATTAGTATTTTTAAGCCATGTGAAACAAACTATTTCCTAGTTTTGATTGCAATTCAGTCTTCAATCTATTATTTTTAAATCAACTGGCGTAAATTGGATCTTTACTTTGGATAGAATGATTGATGAAATATTCTGAGAGGCACTCTCACTGAAATAACAAATTCATTACTTCATATGTGTGATTGATTCACTAGAAAGCAGAGGGAATCGGTAATACTATGAAAGAATACTATAAATAAAAGCAAATAAACAAGTATATCATAAAAGACATACCCATAAATATATACATGTAAAACTTGAAAAAATCAGTAAACTGAAAGACAATGATGGATTAAGTAGAAAATAAATTATTTATTGGGGGTTCACTTCTGGAATTAATAATTATGAATTTAGGCTTTGTCTCCTATAACAGCTGATAACATAAAACTTAACTTAGAATGCCTCAAAAGTCATGGATTGATTCCAGTTGGATATCTACATATGAGCACAGCTCAAGGAAAATAAATGTTTTTATTTTTGGTTTAGGTCCATAGGATTCACAATCTTCATGTTCAACTAAATTATAGTTAATAGTTATATAAATGCAGAAGCAAATAAATCTTTATAAAAGTGCTCCCTGAAATAACAGATTCATATGCTTAAATATATCCAATACTGAATACTTAGCTAAACAATATGAGTTAGTATATTCTTCAAATTGCAAGATCTTTATAAAGTGGAATAATATTTCACTGTATGCATCTATGTGTTTATGGTTTTCTTTTTCTTTCATTCAGTATTATAAAGTTGTTAGGTTGTTTCTATGTTTTGGCAACTGAATAATGCTTCAGTGAACATAAGAATGGAGATATCTTTTTAAGTTTGTAATTTAATTTTTTCAGCACTTATGAGAATTATAGGAACATATAGTAGTTCAACCTTTAAATATATCTTTATTATTTTCTACCCTCTTGCATATTTCAGAATACTTCTCATTTATTATCTTCAGCTTTGTTAAACAAAATATGCATTTATTTTAGACCTGTGTGTGTGTGTGTGTGTGTGTGTGTGTGTGTGTGTGCGCGCGCACGCCATGGCTCTGTAAAACCCATCACATAAAAAACCTGAAAGTATGGGTTCTCTACTTCCACTATGGGTCTCATGGATAGAACTTAAGTGTCTTCCTTTTTATGTCTCTGTTGATTGGACTCTGGAAGAGTTTAGTACTTCATAAAACTTAGCGTACTGGAAGTTGAACATAATGGATTCTTCTAGTGCAAGATTGAAGAATAAGAATTCTGTGAGAAATGTCAACAATGGGGTCTATCTCAAGATATTTCACAGTGGAACAAAAGACTTTAGCAGAAACTGGTATAAAAGCCTGTAGTTCTGTTTCTGTCTCACCACTGGGTGTCAGGATGCTTCTAGGGGAGTGAAACACAGAGGTACTAAGCTACGTTCCTTTCCCCTCTTTGGCATGCAGAGTTCCTGTGAAACCAACAGGTTGTTCAGGAGAGTTGAAAAAAAAAAAAAAGGTAACCTAAGACAGAGGTCCCAGTCCATGCTTCTCTTGGTGAGAAAAGGTGCAAGCTGGGATGGAGGCTGAGGTTCTTAACTCCTGAGCACCCAGTACACTTTGCTGGGAACCTTTAAAGAGTTGAGAAAGGGTGGGTAGGGAAGTGGGGGGAAGGGTATGGGGGACTTTTGGGATAGCATTGGAAATGTAATTGAGGAAAATACGTAATAAAAAATATTAAAAATTAAAAAAGAAAGAGTTGAGAATGGGATCTGAGGACCTGAGGATCAGAGGGCTTAAGATAAGTGTGTAGGTGAGGAAGGGGTGGGTGAGGGTAAAGGCTTCCCCTGTGGTGGTCTCTGAGGAAGAAGACAGGCCTTGCTTTGTCTAGACTGTTTATTCATGGTGGAAAAGGATTCATAGGACTTACTCAGGGTTGACCAGAGATTAAATTCCTTTTACAGGAAGAAATGTACAGAAGGGGAAGTATAGCAGGTAGTTTTGGCTTCACCCACTTTGAACTCTTGGCAAGTCACAGGTGCTCAGCTGCCCAGGAGCTATCTTGGATCCACAGATGAAACACACACACACACACAGAGAGTATTTCATTTTTAGTGGATATTATATTTATTTACATATCAAATATTATCCCTTTTCCCACTTTCACCTCCCTATCCCATCCCCCCTCCTTCTGGTTCTATGAGGGCGCTCCCGACCATCCAGTATGCTCTCACCTCATAGGGGATTCCTCTGTACTGGGGTATCAAGCCTTCACAGGACCAATGGCCACTTCTCCCATTGATGCCAGATAAAGCCATTCTCTACTACATATGCAGTTGGAGCCATGGATTCCTCTATGTGTACTCTTTGGTTACCAGTCAGAATGGATAAGATCAAAAACTCAGGTGACAGTAGATGCTAGCAAGGATGTAGAGAAAGAGAAACACTTTTCCATTGCTGGTGGGATTGCAAACTGGTACAACCACTCTGGAAATCAGTCTGGTGGTTTCTCAGAAAAATGTACATAGTACTACCTGAGGTCCCAGCTATACCACTCCTGGGCATATACCCAAAAGATATTCCAACATATAACATAGCCATATGCTCCTCTATGTTCATAGCAACCTTATTTTTAATAGTCAAAAGCTGGAAACAACCCAGATGTCCCTCAACAGAGGAATGGACACAGAAAATATGATACATTTATACAATGGAGTACTACTCCATTAAAAGAAATGACTTCATGAAATTCCCATGTAAATGGATGGACCTAGAAAATATCATCCTGAGTGAGGTAACCCAGTTACAAAATAACACACGTTATGTGCTCACTGATAAGGAGATATTAGGCAAAAAGCCAGGAATACCCACAATAAAACTCCTAGACCATATGAAGCTCAAGAAGAAGGAAGAAGGTAGTGTGGATGCTTCAGTCCTTCTTAGAAGGCAGAACGAAGTACACACATTATCTCATTTTTATCCAACTTTGCTGGCTCTGTGGCTGGGCTCCTCTAAATCTTCTGTGGCCAGTGTGCTACCTTTACACCTAGCTCCACACCTCTAAATCTGTCCTCTAGTTTGTTGCTCAGTTACCTTCTGTGAAGCCCATTGGACTTTCTGCCCAAGATGCTTTCAGGTTGTCCTTCTGTGGCTTTTCTTTCCCACCATATTTGGGAAGATCTCCCCACCAGCTCTGAATCTGTTCCATCTCTTTCCCCAAGTATATTGATTCTCCTCCTCCTCTCTTTTAGTCTGCAGGAACCTGGAAGTCCTGCCTCTTTCTTTCCAGCCTGGCATTGGCTGTTGGCATCTTTATTGAATGATCAAGAACCAATTGGGGACATGTACCTTCAGTGTCAGTAATCTAGATTCCTGATTAAATCAAAGCTTCAAAACCACTCCACTCCAGGGAAGATTATTGGCTAAGCCTTCAGGACCAGAGACCTGGGAC
The DNA here is from genome assembly GCF_000001635.26 of Mus musculus. Lineage (NCBI taxonomy): Eukaryota > Metazoa > Chordata > Mammalia > Rodentia > Muridae > Mus > Mus musculus. Next base: position 48,165,562 of record NC_000081.6, on the reverse strand, counting down.
ATAAGAGACTCTCAGGAATGAAAGGGAGGGACCTTAGATGAAATGCCCAACAGTAGGGAAAGGGAACTTATAGAGCCCACCTCCAGCAGGAAGACAGGTCATCAAGTGATGGATGGGGTTGCCATCTCACAGTCACATATCTGACCTATAATTGTTCCTATCAGAAAGGATTACAGGGATAGAAATGAGAGAACTCTGAGGAAAAGAAGGTCCAGTGACAGGCCCAAAGTGGGATCCAGCTCAAGGGAAGGTCACAAGGCTATGGAGCACTCACAAAAAGGGACTTGTCATGACTGCCCTCCGAAAGAGCCAACAACCAGCTGAAAGAGTCAGATACAGATATTTGCATCCAATCAATAGACAGAAGCAGCTGACCCATGTTGTTGAATTAGGGAAAGCTGAAAGAAGCCGAGGAGAAGGCCAATCCTGTAGGGAGACCAGCAGTCTCAACTAATCTGGACCCCTGAGATGTCTCAAACACTAGACCACCAGACAGAGCACACCAGCTGATATGAGGCCCCTAGCATACATACAGCAGAGGATTTCTGTCTGTGCTCTTTCAGAGATGATGCACCTAACCCTCAAGAATCTCAAGGCCCCGTGTAGTTTAGAGGTCAGGTGAAGTAGGGTTGGGGGCTTCCATGTGGAGACAGGGGTATGAGGAGGAGGTGTGGGATGTTGAGCAGACAGAGGGTGGATTGAGAGGGGCAAGGAATGGAATATGGAATGTAAAAAATAAATTATAAAAATTATTAAAAAAAAAGAATATCTGCCTGCTTGACAGAATTTGTTGAGGTATCAGTGACTCTCAGCATGGGACCAAGGGACCTCATTCTCTGAGTTTAAGGCCAGAGTAGTGAGCATCCACGATAACACATTCGTACTTTCTAAGCATATGTCCTACAAATGAATTTTCTTGCTTGGTGCAGACAATATCATTGCACCTGGATCCTGAAAATACTATTCTCATTCAGACTTCACTACATAGATCCCGGAGTTTTGGGGCCCTGTTATGACTTCCTGAGAACATTCATGAAGTTTTCATAATAATTTAGGCCTAGATCATCTTCCAATATATCCTGTGGATATGTGCCATAATTAGTAATCGTTGACAACCCAAATTTGGTTTGCAAAATAATTTGAAGCTGCTAAAACGTAGGCTCTAGCACTATTAAATTTAATGCTTATGATTTCAGCCTTACTGTGAGACAGGGAACCCTTGAATTTACATCTGTCTCCACATGTTTTCCAAAGCATAACCTCCAGCCCAGGCCTCCAGTGGCCAATAACCAGGGACCTGAACTGAACTCCACTGAATTACTTTGACTTCCAACCACGTATATTAAAGACTTTCAAGTCTTTACCTGAAGCAGAACATTTCCTGAGAGACAGGAAATGAAGAGAGAGCATCTACAAAAGGTTTTAGTGATACAATCCAAAGGAAGCTAGATTCACTTAATAGTTAGCTGCTGTGATGATAACTTTCACAGGCAAGTCCCTTCTATGTGCTCGCACATAGCTTCCATTAGGAAGCCTGCCATCCTGTCACCTAACAGGCAATGGTTTCTTTTGGACTCTAGATACTCTTTATGTAGCTGTGCTTGATTTGAGGTCTCCTAGGCTGTGCTAGAATCATCTTGTGATGAGGTAATTGGAATCCTGGAGCTTCCCAGACACCTACCTGCGGATAATTTTTGTTTCTTCTTGGACTATTTCCTCAGTTTATCCTCTAATACAGGAATAATGAGCTGTAGGGCATTACATTCGTCTTTCTGGTTTTGATTGGCTTTTTGCTGTCCTGTGGTTTGATATTCAGATCTAGGTACTTTTTCAAGTTCAGAAGTAACCTGCAGTCAGTGCAACCTTTTTTCCATTCATTACTTCTCCCTTTTTGCTACATTTTGTTATATAGGTCAATCAACAACTGAGGTGTTTCCCCAACATTCATTTCTTATGGCATTCAACAAGATCCCTTTGATGCTTAGTCCTTAGCTCTGACTGATTTTTTACTGTTTTATTTTTTAACAATAATGTACTGTTCTCCATGCATCACCATGGGAAGGATTTTTCTCCTGTCTGTTTGGTATATTATGCTATATTGTTGACTTAGTCCACCAGGGCTACGTGTAATAATGGCACTACCACCTTACTTCTACATGTCATACCTGAGGCAATCCAAGGAAACACTGAATGAATAATATATGAATATAAGAAGTGGACATTTATGTGTTATGAATAGTCTGCATTGGCTGTTATTGTTAACTGTAAACTTGTAAAACCTAAAATCACTTGGCAGATGGGCCTCTGGCAGAAAGTATTTCACATCTCTGCTTTCTAACTTTAATGTTATGTTAAAAGCTGCTTCAAATACCCTGTTGCTTTGACTCCCTTTCCGTGAGAGAGGTTATATTTAAACTATGGGCCAGAATAATCACTTTCTCCTGAGTGCTTTTCTCAGAATATTTCATCACAACAGGATGAGAACTAAGAGAGATGGATGTAGCAATACAGCATCTAATTTATATCAACTTCAATTTCTAGAAGGGTGAAGGAGAAAGAATGAAGAGATGACTAATTTCCCAAAGTTAATAAAAGTCACAAGCATATAAAAGGATAATTTATTACAAACAGGATGTATAAGTGCCTGTGTACTCCATTTTGAAAATAACCAGACTATTAACAAAACGATTGAACAAAAGCTTCATAAATGTGTGTTTAAGTAAAACACTGGGAGGAGAGGAAGGGCAGATTCTGGGTCGTAAAGTGAATGAATAAGTAAATGTAATTTTAAAAAGAGATACAAGTTATAAAAGAAAACAAATTTGGCAGAAGGAAGTTACAATATCTAAAATAAAACATGTCCACTCCCAGGAAAGCCTACCTTTGATTAACTTAATGCTGATTAGTCAAAGGCTTTAATTACCTCTGCAGTATCCACTGAGGTTTCCTCTGTGAAATAAACTAATCAGGAGATGCACTTTGCCTTTACTTAGGCATTGTCCTAAGTAATATGGAAGGAATTATATTGCCTACCTAAAAAAGGAAATTGATTTTTGAGAACTGAATATTCTACCAAATGCTTCCTCCATGGTTTCTCTAAAAGGCAGTTTTCAAACTAGTGAGGTTGGTAGAAAATGTCAAAACATTTCCAAGTTTTACACAACACAAATCTCCCAAAAGATTTTATCACATTATGCAATGCAGCTGATAAATATAAAGCTAATCTGAACTAGCAAACCTGGTTCAGAAGTTTAAGATATTTAATGGTAGGTCTAAAATTCTAATTTTAATTAGTTTGTTTTTTTTTCCACCTGAGCAAGGCCTGAACTGCAAAGAACCAAATCTACTTTTTTATTTACAAATAGAGACATACTTCCTCCAGCAAGTGAACACCTCCTACGTGTATCTGAGCAGCATCAATAACTCAGGACCACAATTCCAACGTCTCAGCCTATAGTTGAGATCATCATTTAAACATCTTTTGACAGTCTGAATTGAATAAAATGAATGATATATAAGTATAGATAAATAAAACTTTAATTCTAAGCAAAAACATTAAAATGTGATTGTATAAACTATACACTTTTTTACACATTTTACATATGCTGTAGTTGAATTTGAAAACATCTTCTTTACCCTTTTCTAGAAATGTTAGGCAGTTCTGACAATTATTCCCATATACAGAGATATTAATACCATATTATTTATTAATATGTATTGAAGGCTTGGTTGTAGTTAAACACATTTATGCAACTTTTTCTGCACAGAATTACTTTGTTTTTCTCTGTGATGTAAAATACTTCATTTCAATTTAACTATAGTTTGAAATGACTATGGAAATAGTGTATAAGATGTTTTTGTAAAAATCAATTCCAAATTATCTGCTATATTCTAATGTGTCTCTCAAATTATATTTCTTCAGTTGTGTGAATATGTTTTACTATGCTTGAAGGATTCTGCTAGTAAACGTAAAATACACCGGTAACACTAAATATACTCATTGAGATTCAAATTTGGCTCTCACATTTTTCAGCTTTATGAGTTAAGGGAAATGGCATACATTTTTCCTCTGTTAGTTTATAAAAAAAAAAGTATGTGGAAATGTGTGGAAAATTACTCTCTCCCACATGTACTTTTTATAAAGCCATCCCAAAGTGGATTTGCATTAATCATGCTTAAAATCAAAATGAGTGTTCTATAAACAGAAATCATGTCATTTCTTTGAAAATTTAATACAGAAGTTAAAATATAGCAAATGAAAACTGAGTGACTTATATAGTCACTGAGCTTGGATACTTTGGTGAGATCTTCTGCCATAAGGTGATATTCATAGATAGTCTCATATTATTTTTAATTTTCTGCCATAAATTTTAAATTTTTGGTTTTCATTACATAATTCAACATACTTAAGGTGTTTGTTTTTATTTACCACTAGGTCATCCAGATAAACTTTGAAGAATTTGATTTGGAGATTGGCTATGACACGTTGACTATTGGTGATGGAGGTGAAGTTGGAGACCCAAGGACTGTGCTTCAGGTGTAAGTAGTATGTCACAGCTGTCACAGTGTATCAATAGAGCCATAAAAGTATTAAGCTGAGCTAGGCACTAGTGGGGTGCATGCTTTTAATTCAAGTACTGAGGAGGCAGAGGCAGGCAGATTTCTGAGTTTGAACCAGCCTGAATTTACAGACAGAATTCCAAGAGTGAAGTCTATACAGAGAAACCCAATTTTGAAAAACAACAACAAAACAAAACAATAGTAAATAAACAGACAAAACATGAAGAAATAAAAATTACAAAGCTGAAAGCTATAATATACCCAGAGGAGAACCTCATATAGACCAGTGTAGTCTCTGTGATATTTGTTTCTCTTGGTAGCATTTTTAACATCAAAGGAGAAAGGAATAACAGGAACAGGAAGAAAATACTTTATCAAGTGTAGTTAAAATCCTGTTTTCTACTCTATTGGAGGTCACACTTGTAACCAATGTTAATTATCTTGCACCCAATGAATGTGATCAAGGAGCAGATGAAGGGAGACCACTTTATCAGGACCATTAAGTGAATGGACCAGACTCACAACTAATTATGAGAAAATTGAGGCTAAGGACAGCTGGGTGATAGAAGTCTGGATAAAGAATAAAAACTGTGGGTTGTGCTCTTATATCCCCAGTAAGTACTCATGTGGAGCAAGTTGTTATGCAACAAAGGCAGAGCTTTTTATTGCATTCTTCTTAGAAGAGTAAAATAAATATTTTACAAGCTTTCTGTTCTCACAACTCAGTTCTCTACTGTCTTTGTGAGTTTGTGTAGTGCATGGTCTTCATCTCTTCCTATATTTTCCTTATTCTGAGAACTAGCATCAATATTTAAAAATCGTGCATGAAAACATACTTTATTAGGTTTTCTTCTGTCTACCATCAGTAAATACTCCTTTTATAAACAAAATTGTACTTCTGAGGAAATATTATTCATTCCCTCTATTAAAATGGACATTAACATAACTTTGTTGGTGTCCACAGCTAAGTCATCTAAAAGAAGATTGCTAACTGGCTAACAGATTTTGCATTAAAAAAAACTATTTCAACTAAAAAATTTTGATTAAAGAACTTACTGCTTTTTTAAAATTATCAATTAAATAGCATTCTATACTATTCTCATTTTCCTTTCAGTTTCTCTCATATACACTGCTCCTTCTCAAGTTCATGCCTTGTTTGCTTTTAACTTTGATGTTAAATATATGTCTTATTGTTGTATGATTTCAGGGCAGACCACTTAGATGAGAAATTGGGAGGGTTTTCCCTGTGGAAGATGTAGCCTTCCACTCTCAGCATTCCTTATGTGCCTGTAGTTCTCTCTTTAGGTATGGGGACTGAAAATATTTACTCCTCCCACGATAACATGTGTACTAGTATTGATATTGTTATATACTATGTAATAGACATACTACATTAGGGTGTCATGAGTGTTGGTTCCCTGTCATTTCTAGAATATATAAACTCACAGCAGACTTAGTGGTTTTCTGTCTGGCTCTCAATAATCTTTTCTTCACGTTCATGATGTTCCCTGAGCCATTGATACAGGAGTTCTGTTGCAGATGCATACACTGTAGTTATGCACTCCATGGTCATTTGTTCTCTGCATTTGACACATGTTAGTTTTCTGCAACATTAACAATCTCTAAAATGTGAAGCTTCCTTGATTAGAGATGAGAACAATACTTACCTGTGCATATAAGGACACTTATTTACAATGCAGTTAGGGATTATACTAGTTTATAAAAGTTGTATGCACGGGTTTTTCTTTAAGATTCATGACCTCTCTAGACACAGGAAATTGACTAGATTTCTAATACCAGGCATTTCCTGTTGAATGAAGGTCAGGTGGGGTAAAGGAGTGGGGGCCGAGGAGGTATGGGAGGTGGAACAGTCGGAGGGTGGACGGGGAAGAATAAAAATTAATTAATTATTAATTTTTAAAAATCCAGTTAGGCAGCTCTTAGCCACTACCCAGATAGGCTTCAAAGCTGGATATAGCTATTGATTGCTTCCTTCTTTTAGCATCATGTATAGTACCTACTTCTGGTACCATGAAACCCAGTTCTCATTGAAGAGGCTTTAAAGTCACATCCATGTTTAATCCCCCAATTCTTATATTCACAGAGCATGGTGTCTTCAGCAACAGGGACTTGCCTTCTACCTCTGGAATATAAACATGGACAACAGTAGTATTCTAAATTTTTTTTTTAGTTTTTTTAAAATTTCCCTGACCAATAACTTTAAAACAGCATTCTTCATACCTAGTACTGGAGTTTCCTTATTTAATCTATGGCCTTTGGTGGTGGATCATTGTCAGCCAAATAATGTCATGTATAGATGACATTATTATATATTATTATATATTAAGTACAAGTACATAAACACCTCTCTATATAAATTAACATATAGACTTAGATATTCATACCTACATTTATATAAAAAATGAACACACAAAAGCATATGAACATATGCACATGAATACATTATAAACATATATATTTATATATGAATACATATTCCTATAGACCTCTAAATCCATAGCCACATACACAAGTGCACATACACATGCAGCTCTACAATGCACATATACACATGTACACACATGTACACACGGTCACATGCATTCACAAATTAACCAAGTCCAAGTCATCTTCTGTCAATAACACATTAAAACAAAGACACAAAAAAAGACGGGAGTGAAAGAAAGAAAGAAAGAAAGAAAGAGAGAGAGAGAGAGAGAGAGAGAGAGAGAGAGAGAGAGAGGAATAAAATTACTACAGCCATTGTCTTTTGTGTCCAAAATTGGATTAATATGATGTCATCCAAGTCCCTTTAGTATAATGACAAATATATGCTTTTGGTGCTCAGAATTACTTTAGTTTAAAATTTAAGAACACTCTCTATTCAATTTTGATTATTTATCACAAATATTAAATTTATAGAATACTCACCTTTTGTAGAGCTTCATTCTTATTTTGTGTTTATAAATTATGAAAAGATTGGTAATTTCAATGGAACAAAACCAATTTCTTCTGTTTTCTTCAATTTTTTACTAGATATTTTCTTCATTTACATTTCAAATGCTATCCCAAAAGTTCCCTATACCCTCCCCCAGCCCTGCTCCCCTACCCACCCACTCTACTTCTTGGCCCTGGAGTTCCTCTGTACTGGGGCATATAAAGTTTGCAAGACCAAGGGGCCTCTCTTCCCAGTGATGGCTGACTAGGCCATCTTCTCCTACATATGCAGCTAGAGACACAAGCTCTGGGGGTACTGGTTAGTTCATACTGTTGTTCCACCTATAGGGTTGCAGACCCCTTCAGCTCCTTGGGCGCTTTCTCTAGCTTCTCCACTGGGGGCCCTGTGTTCCATCTTATAGATGACTGTGAGCATCCACTTCTGTATTTGCCAGGCACTGGCCTAGCCTCCCATGAGACAGCTATATCAGGAAAACCAATTTCTTTACTTGCTATTTTTTACTTTATGTTTGTGTTCATTTATTGCATGCAAATAATTTTTAAAATGTTTTAGTTGTTATTTTCACTCAGGAATAATTGTGCTATAGTAGGTAATAGAAAAGAAAAGACAAAAGAAATTTGGAAAACTTATGGAATAAGTATCTAAATGAACTGTATTTGTTCTCATAAGTATAAACAGTCAATAGGTAAAGAGCACAATGCATGTGCAAACATTTGTCGACCAAATTTAATGACAAGGTTCATTATATTTAAAGATTATAGTTTGAGGTAGCCAATAAATTAATACTTTTAATGTCCATGTTCACTGATGATTTCAAACCCACAATTATTGATTTATTATCTGTGAGTCAACTATGCATTATCCTTTCAGGAAATTGATCCCTTATAAAATGCAACTGTAAAATGCCATTTCAGGATTTTTGAAAACTATTTTTCTAGCAGTCAGTTCTTCAGTGAATTGCAAATATGGGGGAAATAACAAATGACTCACTTTTCATAGCAGCATAGGAGAAAGTATTGAATGCATTTTCATAAAAAATGATAGTTACATGTTTGTATGATACAAAGAAAATTGTTGTGATATAGAATGGCTGCTGTTCCCTAATGGATGTAACAAAAATGCTTTGAAAGAATATAGAGATCAGGCATTGAGCCTAATAGATATTAAATAGATCCTGCCTTTATTTCAGTTTCTATTTCAGAGCTTAAGGAAGATTTCTGACTGCATTTATCTAGGCTTTTATGCTTTCATTACACATAAAGAGACTAACCCAGAGTTTTAAAGCACAGCATGAATGCATACTGAGGCTACTATGTTTATAAATAAACATAAATTGAAGATCATTTAGTCACAATGAATTCAAAATTGTGCACTAAAATTATGTAAAGAACCATTTGTAAGCCTTATGTGAATGACCTGATGCTTCTGATTGGGCCCCCTAATATTCTTTAGTGTCAGAGCTAGAAGTTAGATACAGGTTGCTCAAAACAGCAAGGAGTATTGGAATTTAAAATAAGTCATTTGAAAAGAATTATCTACTGAAGTTGCATGTAAAGGATAGTTTTAAGGGAGCTAGCTGCTCTTCAGAAAATACAATTAAAAATAAAGTCACTAACAAGTACAGTGATTCCTTGCCACAAAATCCAGGAAAGATGAAGCAGTTTTCTATTAAATAGAGATTAAAGCAGTCTGTGATGTGCATCATAGGAAATCCACTAAGCAGACTCCACCAAAGAAAAATAACTCACTCTTTCATAAAGGCAGGCAGATGTAATCCATCACACATGGGTTCCTTGTCCTGATCCAGACCAAAAAAAAAAAAAAAATGCAATTCTACCTGTTCTGTGACAAGCTGGAAGTAAAATCCTGGAGCCCTCTGTCTGGCTGGCTAAAACTAGCATAGAAACTGAAGATCTATTTCTTCCTCCTAGTTCCTGCATCAGAGGATTGGCTCAAAGGCAAAAGACACTGTTGTCATTTTTTAAAAACCTTTTAAGAGAAACATAGGAGTTATAATTTCCAGTTTTCTAAATCTAACATGACTGATAGATATGGGAGTTTGACATTTATACGTTCACTACAAGTACAGGTTTTAATATTTCGTGATGTTTACCCTTAAACCAGGGGTGAATGGGAAATCAGGAAATACCGGTCGATAGGAAAGTAAGTAGCAGGGGATTAATTTACCATGTGTATTCTACAGGCACTGGATATCGGCATAATTCATAACCGACAAACACACAAAGCAGGGCAGTGTAGTATATAAGAACAATCTGAATATTTACCAGGACAATCAAGGCTGGTATGGTGTATACACCATAGTGAATGCACATTGTGTATACGTAGGTCAGACGCAGATTTCATACTGAGGCAAATTACTTTCTATTTTCAATTTGTGCTTGAATTCCCATTTTTTGTGAAGGTTTATTTATTTCCCAGCATCACTCAAAACACTGTTACCAATGTCTCACCAAAATTCTTTGGCCATATTGAAAATCCATGATCAAGACATAATTTAAAGATATTTCTTTTCAGGGTAGAGTATGCTTAATGATGATAAGCTGACTTGGAGACAATTAATTTGCCTAACTTGAATTGGCAGACATAGATTATAACAATTATGTTTTTATTATTTTGTACAGTATTCATATATTTTCTGAGGAAGTCTGGGAAATATTTAAGGTGAAGATAATAAACATTTGGTACTAATACATGTGCATATGTATATACACAAATAATAAGTATCAAGACGGATGATTTTTTTATATTATAAAAATTCCTATTTGTATCACTTTGATCTTTATTTGTTGTCCAATTCCTCTGGCTAGGAATTCAAGTACTAGATTGAATTGGTAGGGAGAAAGTGGGAAGCCTTGTCTACTCCCTGATTTTAGTGGGATTGCTTCAAGTTTCTCTCTATTTAGCTTGATGTTGGCTAGGATTTGCTGTATGTTGCTTTTATTATGTTTAGGTATGGGCCTTGAATTCCTGTTCTTCGCAAGACTTTTATCATGAAGGGGTGTTGGATTTTGTCAAATGCTTTCTCAGCATTGAAAGAGATGTTCACGTGGTTTTTGTCTTTGCGTTTGTTTATATAGTGGATTACATTGATGGATTTCAGAACATTGAACCACCCTTGCAAACCTGGGATGAAGCCTACGTGATGATGATGGATGATCGTTTTGATGTGTTCTTGGATGCGGTTTGGGAGAATTTTATTGAGTATTTTTGCATCTATATTCATAAGGGAAATTGGTCTGAAGTTCTCTTTCTTTGTTGGGTCTTTGTGTGGTTTAGGTATCAGAGTAATTGTGGCTTCATAGAACGAATTGGGTAGAGTATCTTCTGTTTCTATTTTATGGAATAGTTTGAGAAGAACTGGAATCAGGTCTTCTTTGAAGGTCTGATAGAACTCTGCACTAAACTCACCTGGTCCTGGGCTTTTTTTTTTTTTTTTTTTTTTTTTTTTTTTTTTTTTTTTTTTGGTTGGGAGACTATTAATGACTGTTTCTATTTCTTCAGGGAATATGAAACTGTTTAGATCATTAATCTGATCCTGATTTAGCATTGGTACCTGGTATCTGTCTAGAAAATTGTTCATTTCATCCAGACTTTCCAGTTTTGTTGAGTATAACTTTTTGTAGTAGGATCTGATGATTTTTTGAGATTTCCTCAGATTCTGTTGTTATATCTCCCTTTTTATTTCTGATTTTGTTAATTAGGATACTGCCCCTGTGCCCTCTAATTAGTCTGGCCAAGGGTTTAACTATCCTGTTGATTTTCTCAAAAAACCAGCTCCTGGTTTGGTTGATTCTATGTATAGTTCTTTCTGTTTCCACTTGGTTGATTTCAGCCCTGAGTTTGCCTGCCATCTACTACTCTTGGGTGAATTTGCTTCTTTTTGTTCTAGAGCTTTTAGGTGTGCTGTCAAGCTGCTAGTGTGTGACTCTCTAGTTTCTTTTTGGAGGCACTCAGTGGTTTGACTTTTCCTCTTAGTACTGTTTTCATTGTGTTCCATAAGTTTGGGTATGTTGTGGCTTCATTTTTATTAAACTCTAAAAAGTCTTTAATTTCTTTCTTTATTTCTTCCTTGACCAAGTTATCATTGAGTAGAGTGTTGTTCAGCTTCAATGTGTTATTTATGTTGTTATTGAAGATCAGCCTTAGTCCATGGTGATCTGATAGGATGCATGGGATAATTTCAATATTTTTGTATCTATTGAGGCCTGTTTTTTGACCAATTATATGGTCGATTTTGGAGAAGGTACCATGAGGTTCTGAGAAGAAAGTATATCCTTTTGTCTTAGGATGAAATGTTCTACCTGTTAATTCTATTTGTTTCATAACTTCTGTTAGTGTCTATGTGTCTCTGTTTAGTTTCTGTTTCCAGCATCTGTCCATTGATGATAGTGGGGTGTTGAAGTCTCCCACTATTACTGTATGAGGTGCAATGTGTGCTTTGAGTTTTTGTAAAGTTTCTTTAATGAAAATGGATGCCCTTACATTTGGAGCATAGGTATTCAGAATTGAGAGTTCATCTTGGTAAATTTTACCTTTGATGAGTAAGAAGTATCCCTCCTTATCTTTTTTGATAACTTTAGGTTGAAAGTCGACTTAATTCGATATTAGAATTCCTACTCCATCTTGTATTTTGGGATCATTTGCTTGTAAAATTGTTTTCAAGACTTTTACTCTAAGGTTTTTGTCCCTGAGGTGGGTTTCCTGTATGCAGCAAAAAAGTTCAGATAATGAAATATTTTTCATGATCTCCACTACAGTGTTCTTCTTAAGCTTATGTGCCAATAATTATATCATAATATTTTATGAGTTTCTTTGTGTTTAATTTCACAATCTACCTATATACAGGCCTTGGTGATGCGACTGTACTTAAAATGCAGTATTTAAAATGCCACCTTTGTAGGTTTGGTAGATGTCTCAAGAGTAGGGTTATTTATTGCCGTTTTCAGGCTCTGTCAAGCACATGGTCCTCTATGCTGCCCTCATCTGGATTAATAAAATTATACAAACCAGACAGGAGACATTTGTATCCGATCTGAGGATGCCTGGTTATCATTAATGGAATCTACATTTTCTTCCCTGAAGCCATATTTGTGGTCTTAGCAATAAGCAGGCAAATATTAGGAGACTTCTTTTGAAGAATTTAACTTTTTTGTATGACAATCTATACAACATGAATATTCATAGTAAGTCTGCTTTCCTTATTTCTCCTTCTATATGGAATCGCCTATCAAATCCCAATCTCTGATTTACTCATTTGATTTCATCCTTGCTTAACCCATGGCCCTTATTCAATTATATGAAGCAATATGAATTATTTTTCCTTTCAGTAGTTCAAAAACAGCACATTGCTGAATGTGCATTATTCATTTGGAGTGGCAGTTATGCTATGTCTTATAGGAAGGTAGTTCTTTTAAATAAAATCATTAGCAATAAAACATGTGTCACACATCCTCTTAGTTAAGGATTGCTATTTCTGTGATAAACACTATGACCAATAGCAATGTGGGGAGCAAAGGGTTTATTTGGCTTGTCATTCACATCACAGTTTATCATCAACAGAAATCAGGACAGGAACACAAACACGGTAGGAAGCTGAAGACAAGAGCTGATTTAAAAAAAAAAAAAAGCCACGGAGGAGTGTTGTTTACTTGCTTGCTCCTCATGACTGGCTCAGCCTGCTGATCAGGAACCCAGCGCTACCAGCCCAAGGATTGTACCACACTAAAATGGTTAGACCCTCCCTCATCAAGGTCTAATTAAGATCTAATAGATACATTTTCTTAATAGAGATTCCCTCCTCTCAGCTGACATTAGTTTTGACAAGTTGACATAAAATTATCCATTATAACACTCACTATAAAACTAATTAGTTAAAGCATCATGTATTCACTATGAAAATTACAGAGTATATTACTTGGAAATTTGTTGCTTTGCACATCATTTTGATAGTTCTCAAGAAAAATCTACAGCAAAGTTCTGTGGAATTTAAAAATTAAAATGATATACACATTTTTTGGAGACTAAAAATACTTAAAGATCTTTATAGATCCACTTTCCTTTTTTAGTTCAAAGGGAAGTATAAAGCTCTCTGACACTCTAGTAATCTTGCCTTGGGGATATGAAAGATCTAACCTAGTTAAACACATGAAATAGTACTTTTAAATTATAAAGCTTGATCACTAAATTGTGTGTTTTATCTTTTATGTTATACGGGTACATAGCTGTGTAAGCTAGACAGTTTTTTTTTTTTTCTAGCATAGAACATATTGAAGGATACCTCTTTCACAATTTGCATGCAGAGGGTACTTTAGTAATCCATCTTTCTCTTCTTCTTCAATCTCTTTTTCAGGCTAACTGGAAGCTTTGTGCCAGACCTGATAGTGAGCATGAGAAGCCAAATGTGGCTCCATCTTCAAACAGATGAAAGTGTTGGATCTGTTGGCTTCAAGGTTAACTACAAAGGTAAGCATGAATTTCTTCTGCAGAAAATATGTTACCATAATACAGCCAAAGAATACTTTTAAATGCTGGCTTAATTGCATCTACAAAGTGAAGGGAAATGTATTTTCTATAATTCAATGAACAATACATTTAAAAAGAAATCATTTTCTGTACCAACCATAGATGTTGGTTATTACATGTCTTTAAATAAAATGTTTTCCTTTAAAACATGTCAGTTTTCATACCTCATGTCTCACCCTATGGTTTAGTCATACTGGAATACAAAACTTTCACACAATAGAACGCGAATTTAATCTCTTTAAATAATTTGCCTGTCAAAACAGCTGTTATTAAATGATTAAAAGTATTTGTAAATGAATTAAACCCTCAAATTCTTGGGTCCTTGTTTGTTTTAATATATGAGGTTAAATATATAGTGTTAGTGTTATGATTCACTTTCAAATAAGTCAGAGGCTTCGATGTGTTTTTAAATTACTACTTCCCATCTCAGTAACATGGATATGAATTAATAACATGAGTGTAAAACCTCTTCCAGTTTCATTTAGTTCAGACAAATGCAGTTTAAATAAGTAACATTTGAACCTTTACTGAACTTTGATTAAACTCAATGTAGACACATGATATACATAGATATGTAAAGGTATAATTCTACATGAAAAATGTGTAAATATTAATACATGCAAATGAATCAGAAATCTAGAAAGGTACATGTGAATGAGACTAACAAATTTTGCATATCTTGAATTTATTATTACTATTGTGGAAAAGTAATTATCCTCCATCTTATCAATTAACAATGGCTATGAATTTTTTCTTACCTGCATAATAATTTTAATTAGTTTCCTTTTTGAAGCACTGCCATTCCTTTGTGTCTGGACATATGAAATAAATGTGTGATGTTGTCTGGAAGAACACATTCATTCTACATTTTTTATTTGTAACAACATTTATTACTATATTAACTTGAAGAACTCTAGAAATATGTATAAATGTCAGTTGAATAAAAAGGAACATTTATCTATGGTTTAAAATCCATCCTTGCAGCAGTTAAAATATACATTCCTCCTGAATAAGTAAAACAAATTTACAAATTGAAAAAAAAATATTAAGCTTATGCTGGAATTACTTACTTGATTTTTCCTTTCCTTATCACTTTAAATAGAGAAGCAAGGCAAGCATCCTTGCATTCCTTAAATTTTTCATCATTTCTCTAACCCTGAGAAAGATATTTGTCATAAAATCTATAGTTGGTTAAACCTCAGAAACTATATTAATCATTAATAGCAATGCTTCAACAAGAAAGTTATTGAAACTTGGGATGAGGTTATAGTGGCAGGGGGATTCTATCGACCTTTCTAGAATTCTCTTTTCTGCTGCTATTCAAGGGTAGAGGTTCAGTGTAAAAAAGCCAAAATCAGCATTATTTTATTCTCATTTTCTCTGGGATTCAAAAATAGTGCTTAAAAGTTATTCTAAGGATCTGTGTATATTTCAATTACTGAATATGTTGCTGAATATAAAACCAGACACTTTCCCTTTCAAGATCATAATTTAGTGATGAAGCATAAAAATCTACACAAGAATTCATGCATAAATATCCACAGGTAAGATGCATCTGAAATCCAAGAAATTCTAACTCAAAAATTTACTGTATCTTTTCCCCACACTTCCATCCAGTTTCTTCCACTCTACCCTACTTATTGTCAAGGGAGATTTTTCAATTTTTTCCCTTCATCCTTGTCTCTAAACTCTGATTTAACAAGAGTATATGTTATTTCTGTATTTATTACTGTGTCTTTGGATATAATCTAGATTCTATATGACTTTGTTCTTGTTTTAATCCATTACTTTGTGTACTCCTCTGAACCAAGTTAAAACATTTTTTAGTGTCTACTTTAAGTCTACTTTCACAAATGACCACTCCCTGTCTTTGAAAAGCACTATAGAAACAACTATGTAACCAGACCATTATATATATATATGTTACCAACCTTATATTCCAATTAGCAAGCATCCAACTACATCATCCTGAGTATACATTCAATTAAGGCTGATCAAATGATTTTCCTGTATATATAATATACATAAAATAAATTTTTTAGGTATTTATTTCATTTACATTTCCAATGCTATCCCAAAAGTCCCCCAAAATAAATTTTTTTTTAAAAGTCTGTTTTCCTGTGATATTTTCTACAGTGAAAAATACCCTTTGAATTCTGAATATTATTTAAACTGAGTTCAAACTGAAAGCATGATTCATTCTACATAATTCCAAATTTTGTTGTGTAGTAGCAACCTCTCCTACAAAAATATGTTTATAATTACCATAGTCTCTGTGGAGTAGTATGTTGGTTCTAAAGGAACATCTGCTAAAGTCCTTTCAGATTCCATCTAAATATATCCTCTTTGTATGTGATAGCATTAGACAAACAGATCAACTTATACACAGCCTTTATTAAGAAGAGTATAACATTTGTATTTTAAAAGGTTAATTCTTTGAGAATTTCATGGATTGTTTTTATTATAGTTACCACCTTGTCAACTTATTTGATTAATACCCTCTCATTCCACATACACAAAATCTTTGTACCCTTAGATTTTTTTTGATTGTTTTATATCTGTGCATTCTAGTTAGTACTGTTATACATTGTGGTATGAGCCTATCTATTGGAGTGCAGTCTATCTGCCAGGAGGTATACATTCCCCTGCTCCTTTTAAAGAAAATAGATTACTTTTCATACACTATATCTGGATTTCAGTTTCCTTTAGTGAATTCCTCTGAATTACTCTGTAACTCCCCTCCCTGTGGATCCACTCCTTTTCTGTTTCTCAGAAGAAAAGAATAGCCTTCAAAGAGATAACAACAAAACATAACATAAAATATCATAAGATAAAATTAAAAATATCATATTGAATTTGGAAAAGGCAAATGAACTGAAGGAAAAGAGCCCGAGAGAAAGCAGTAAAATCAGAGACCTTGTCTTTCATATACTCAGGATAAAATTACTAAGCTGAAAGCTGTAATATTTAGACAGAGGAACTGGTGCAAAAATAAAAATTGTCAGCCCTATGCTTGCTATATCAGCCTCTGTGAGTTCATATGAGCTTTGCTCAGCTAATTTAGAGGGCCTTGTTTTCCTCTGTTTCTTCTGCCTCATCTATCAAGAGGTTCCTATACTTCAAGGGAAGGGATTTGATAAAGACCTCCCATTCAGATTCATGTGTTTCAAAATCTTCCCTCTCTCATTGTATAATTTCTAGCGGTGTATCTCTGTTTTGTTCCCATTTGTTACAAGAGGAGGCTTCTCTGATGAAGGCTGCGAAAGGTGCTGATTTATGAGTTAACAAATTATCATTAGGAGTCATTTAATCACCCATTTTTTTAAAGATCAGTAATATTTTGTTTTAAGAAAGACCTCTTAGCTATCTAGTCTTTGGTTCCCAATCATCAAAATGGCATCAGGTATGAGTTCTATCTTATGAAACGGGTATGAAGTAAAATCAGATGTTGGTTGCGCTTATAAGCTTGGTTCTACCTGTGACCTAGTATTTTTTTGTAGGAAGGACAGCATTGGTGATAAAAGTTTTGTGGCTGTCTTGGGGTTTACATTTATCTTTTGGTAGCCCATAGAGTACCTTCCTGTACCAAAGACTCTAGAATGAAAAGATGAAGCTACTATATAAGCACCAGCTTGACCTCTCCATAGTCAATAAGTTTTATAGGAATTATCTTCAGCAATGGAGTCTTGTTGTCAGTTTTTGGAGAACAACCTATTATCTTGACAACATCTGGGTGTGAGGTCATCCATTGGTGTGTAGTCTAACTGTCAAGAGTCACACATTAATGAAAGAAACAAATAAACAATCAAATAAAATTCCTTTTCTCCAAGCTATCAATGTCCAATAACACCTCACCTGAGGGTGGTACTTTTTGACCAAGTGTTCTCTTTAACCTGTCCATCTTGGAATTTTATCTGCTTTAGCTTGGTCAGATCTTAGTCATGCCCTCATCTCAACTATGAACTCATATGTCCAACTGTCATGTTGTTTCTGGTAAACACTATTAACTTGTAGTTATCCACTACCTCTTCTTTTACATTCTTTACACTTCCTCTTCCAAAATGATCCCTTGACTTTGAAAAAACTGGTTCTGATACTAATGTCAAATTTAAAGCTGAGACTCTGTATTCTGTTATTTTCTGCATTCACCATGACTTGTTGTAGGTCTCCGTGTTAATATATTGCAAGAGGGAGGTTTTAGATAAAGCTGAAGAGTCAAAAGATGCACTAATATGTGAGTATAATGTAGTCACCCTAAAAGGGAACAAAAATCCACTACAAACACAATGGACAAACAAATAAAATTTGTGTTCCAGGAGTGGATTACTACTACTGGAGTTGTTGGTCATAGATTCCCAATTACTGTAGGCTATTGCCATTGTTCTCAATTACCTCTAATAAGCATGAATATAAAACACTGCTTCTGAAGACATCATACACTTGAGTAATACAGAGAAATAAAGCTGCTATTGACCTGAAAACAGCATCAACACTGTCTGGCTTCAAAGTGATGGAAGGTACTAACCATGTTGACAGTGTAGAATACTGATCAAAACTTTCATATACCTGTGAAACATTGGAATTATGAGAACTACTGGCTTGGCAAGTTATGCCCACTTGTACAATGATAGCACATATGTCATGTCAATTTTAAATTAGATTTCAGGCCTATTTAAATGAAAGAACTCACATGGTTATAGGGACCAAGAATATATGAGTCAACAGGACATAGGCTCTATAGGAAGACTTGACCCCTTTACTTTGCTAATGGGACATAACTTTTACTCATATATGATTTTTAACTTACATATGAAAAATTAAAAGGGCCACATATATGCACAAGTGTGTGTGTGTGTGAGAGAGAGAGAGAGAGAGAGAGAGATCTTATGTTTTCTATATAGTTCAATAAAATTACCCAAAAGAAAGGTTGAGAAACATTAATCAGAAGAAAACATCATCTCAAAACAAATTGTCTTTACAAATTTATAGTGTGATTAAACTCAAAGTTTGAGAAATAGAAATTTCCAGACTGCTTCTCATGTTCCTGAGATACAGAAATGAAGTAAGAAAGCAATCAAAATAAGGGATAAGACATTGTAAGAGTTATACTACATACTAGGATGAAGGCTGTTTATTAGTATAAAATTAAATACATTTGCTTGGGTTATCTGACTTAAATATCAAAACTTTAGAATTAACCTGTAATATGTGATGCTGTTTGGACAAGTGTATTAGTTATACAGCTGTGAAGAGACTGCATAACTACAGCAACTCTTATAAAGGAAAACTATGTATTTGGTGTTGGCTTACAGTTCAAAGATATAGTCCATTATCTTCATTGCATGAATCGTGGCAACATGCAGACATACAGAGTGCTTGAGAGTCCTACACTTGACACGCAGGCAATAGAAAGAGATTCTGAGATAAACTGGGTGTACATTGAGAATATGAGACCTCAAAGTCTGCCCCACAGTGATACACATTCTTTAAAAAGCTCACACTTACTTCAACAAGGCCAAACCTCCAAATAGAGCCAATCCCTATGGGCTGAGCATTCAAACACATGAATATATGGGATCTGTGGGAGGGCAAACCATTTCAGACCACCACAGCATGGTTAGAAGTGGATCTACCTTAAGTAGCAAGGAAGTGCAAGAGGAGAGTAAAAGTTTCCAATCAATAAAATAGAAATGTATTGTGTGTGTGTGTGTGTGTCTGTGTGTCTGTGTGTGTGTGTGTGCATGTGTGTGTAGCTAAGGTTAATTTAAAGTTTTTAAGTGTAATCACAGAACACTGATTTAAAAAGCATTGCCTAAAACCCCACAAGAACCATTAGAAGTTAAATATATTTTTCCATAATCAATAATATCTAAGTATCTTGAACTGAACTAATGAGTAATGTCTTACATAAATCATTATTCAAGATACAACACTAGATGTTCCATCTGAAAAACCAAACCTTTGTTATTTATCTTTCCCCAATGGCCTTAGAAATATTAATTCTATTTGTTTATTTTTCTATTGTAATTATTTCTAATACATACTAACAAAACAGGAAGCAAATAAAAAGAGTTCTACCTAATGGCCATATTAGTCTCTATTAACTGTGCATGACTTTGGAGACATATTTTCATCTTAATATTTGAAACATGAAGAATTATCAAAGGATAATGAATATTTATCCAGGTTCTTGTATATCCCAATCTTTTTGCCAAAATTAACTCATTAGGTTTCATTAAAATTGTAAGAGGTAAGAATTATTACTCATTTTACATATGGAATACCTAAGATGCAAGCATTATAGTAATAAGAACTTTACTTTTGCAATAACTGAAGCCATTCTTTCACAAATGTGAGCATGCAATTGTTCATAGTTTGTATGAATGAAGGACTAATGAATGAGTCAACAAGTATAGCTCACTAACTTACCGCAGAACAGAGACACAAGTCTAACTTTGCTAACTTCATGCTGTCTTCTATTATCGAATATTACATCCCAGGTGAACTTGATGGAGTTTTAGAAGCATGTGCTGCAAACGCTAGCCATTGTGAGTAACTTGGGGAATACTAAAAGAGCCATGTTAAACTCATAATGACCCCATTGTGTCATCAGATACATAAAAACATAACATGTGCACATGCAGTTCACACACATACCAGAAATCTAACACATTTTATATAGGAAATTATGATTTTAAAAATGTTCTTGAGAATTATCTGATTCTTTTAAATGCAACACTTATAGGATTCTAGACCTCATGATATCTCCTTTTAGAAATTAGACATTAAGCTACTTTATTCATATTTAATTGTATGACAGTATTCTTCAAGAGCATGAACTGGTGGTAACAAAGTCACTTACTTTTATAAGCAAGTGTATGTCCTTCTGATACAATTGTTATCACCCTTCAAAAGGCTGGTAATTTCACAGCTATACTATAGATAATATAGTTGATGGGAATCGGGTTTTTGGAAGTTTTGGGAGATAATATGTTTATCACTCTTTGAATAATACATTATGTGTTTATAGACTGTGGCCTCAAAACCTCTATATTTCTATAAATCTTAGCAGTGGCTTAAATTTATTTAGACATCTAAATTTTAAAATAGCTTTTAACTAAAGTGCATGGTAAGAGCTTGAAATTTTGATGATGCCAGTTGGTTTTGACCCATAATTTTGAAATGAGATAGTTTCATTAAAAATGGCTGATTTTTTAAATATTTAGATTCATTAATTTTTATGGTTTGAAGTGAACTCACTGTCTCTTGCCTCAGTGAACATCTGATGAGTAGAAATGACATTCTTTGCTTAAATCTAAGTTTTTTACTAATTAGGACTCATGCTGGTGATAAGATGGATTGAGAGCAAAAGTTTGGAAATTATATAGTTACAGTTTTTTAACCCAAAGCTAAATTTTAATAGAACTAAAAAGTTTACTATAAAATGCCAACTTGATGAAATTATTCATTTCGTCTGTCTTTCTTTCTTCTTTCCTTCTGTCCTTCCTCCCTCTTTCTTTACTTCATCCTTCCTTCCTCGCTTCCTTCCTTCCTTTCCTTCTTTCTTTCATTTCTATATCCCAAACAGTGTTTCCTTCCCTCCTCTCCCCATATTTTCCCCGAGACATCCTCCCACAACTACTTCTATTTCCCTTCAGAAAAGTGGAGATCATCCATGAATAACCAGCTATTGCACATCCAGTTGCAGTACGACTAGTCACATCCTCTCCTATTAAGGTTGGACTAGGTCACCAAGTTGAAGGAAAGGATCCCAAATTCTGACAAAAGTGTCAAAGACAGCCTCTGCTTCCACTGTTAGAAGTCCCACAAAGAGACCAAACTATACAACTATTGCATCTATGCAGGGAGTCTAGGACAGTTCAATGTAGGCTCATTGGTTGTTGGGTCAGTTTCTGTGAGCCACTAGAAACTCAGATTAATGGATCCTGTGGGTTTTCTAATGGTATCTTTGACCCCTTTGTCTCCTACAATCTGTCCTCCTCAGCTTCTCTGAATTACCCAAGTACAATCTAATGTTTATCTGTGATTCTCTGTATCTGTTTCTGTCAGTTGCTGAGTAAATCTCTCTGTTGGCAATTGGGCTAGGCATCAATCTATGAGTATAGCAGATCATTAGGAATAATTTCATTGACTTTTTTCTTCAGTTGTGCTTGGTTCTTGTTTAGGTCTCTGGGATATCCAACATCTGGGTCCTGAACTTCCAGGCAGTGTCAAGGGTGGCCTCCCTCTCATGGCATGGGATTCAATCTAGATGAGTCATAGGCTTCATACCAGAGAGGATGGTATTGTTCAACATATGATAATCTATTAGTATAATCCACCAATTAAACAAATTCAAAGAAACATACACACAAATATCTTATTAGATAATAAAAAAGACTTTGACAAAATCCAACACCCTTTCTTGATAAGAGGTCAGAAATGTCCAGGATACAAGGAATAAACATAATAAAGGCAATTTAAAGCAAGCATACAGCCAACATCAAATTGAATGGAGGAAAACTTAAAGCGATTACATTAAAGCCTAGAAAAGGCTGTCTGGTCTCTCCTTCTCTATTCAGTATAGCACTTGAAGTTTTAACTAAAGCAATAGCACAGCTAAAAAAATCAAGCAAAGATATAAATTTAAAAGAAAAAAGCCAAAGATGATGAGATAGTATACATTAGTGACCTTAAATATTCTACCAGGGAACTTTCTACAACTGATAAATATTTTCAGAGAAATGGCTGGATATGAAATTAACTCCAAAAAATCATCAGCTCTTCTATATAACAGGTAAATGATAAAGGGGCAGAGAAAAATATTAAATTTTAGTTCATCAAATGAGGTTTTGAGAGATCTACTGGAACAAGAGATATATATTCTCGGCAGAAATACAAAATAAGGATAATTTTTAAGCCTAATGTAAACATCATTTTAAATGACTTGTTTGACATCTAATTAAGTAATACATTAATATTTTCAATAACTATCAGAGTTATACTTTTCTAGAGTTACTATCTACCTGTTTCATGCTCTTGGAAATTATTCCTTTTATATCAGGAACAACTTACTGATTTTTAGTATTAAATAATATTTTATTATAGATTTGTAATTTGTATTAATTATTTTATGCATTTACATTTCAAATGATATCCCCCTTCCCGGTTTCCCCTATGCAAACCCTCCATCACATCCTCCTCCCTTTTGCATCTATGAGGGTGGTTCCCACTCCTGCCTCCCCATTGTAGCATCAACCTATGCTGGGGCATCAAGCCACCACATGACCAAGGACCCTCCCTCCCACTGATTCTAGATAAGGTCATATGTTTCTGGAGCCATAGATCCCTCTATATATACTCTTTGGTTGGTGGTTTAGTCCCTGGGAGCTCTGGTCGGTCTGGTTAGTTTATATTGTTCTTTCTATGGGGTTACAATTCCCTTCAGCTCCTTCAGTCCTTCCCCTAGCTCTTCCTTTAGGGTCCCTGGGCTCAGTCAGATGGTTGGCTGTACCTGCATCTCTATTAGTCAGGCGAGTGCTGGCAGGACATCTCAGTGGACAGCCATACCAGGCTCTTGTCAGCAAGCACCTCTTAGAATCAGCAATAGGGTGGAGTTTTGGTGTCTTCAGATAGGATGGATCCCTAGGAAGGCAGTCTGTGGATGGCTTTTCCTTCAGTCTCTGCGTAATTATTTTTGGCCCTGCATTTACCTTAGACAGGAACAGCTCTGTGTTAAAATTTTTGAGATGGGTGGGGCTCTCCCATTTCTTGGATATGTCAACTAATATCATTCCCTTAGGTCCTGGGAGTCCCTTGCTTCCCTAGCACCTGGGACTTTCTAGTGGTTACCCCCAGTTCCCCTTTCCCGACTGCTACATATTTCTATCCAATTTCCTGACCCTCTGTCCTTCTCTCCTGTCCCTTTCCATATCTGATCTTACTCCTCTCCTTTATAACTCCCCCTCTTCATTTTCTCTCAGGTCCTCCCTTCCCTCTATCTCCTGTGATTATTTTGTTCCCCCTTTTATGTAAGATCAAAGAATCTACATTTTGGTCTTCCTTCTTCTTAAGCTTCATATAGTTTGTGGGGTGTATTGTGGGTATTATGAGGTTTGGGGCTAATATCTACTTATCAGTGAGTACAAACCATGTGTGTTCTTTTAACTACTTGCTTTCCATCTCTTTCTTGTTGAAGTGGGAGTCCATTACTGCAAAATATGAATGAAGTATGTAGGCCTAGTAATACATCTCTTTAATGCCAGCAATTCAATAGCATGAAATAAGGGAATTGTAGGTTCAAATTCTGTATGAGCTACACAGTGAAGTGTTGTCCATGTTGTTCAAGTTAGAGACTAATTGTGTCTAACTAAATTCTGAAAAATAAAAGAGTGTCTTTGGGTATGACTGAATGACAAGAGTGCTTGCCTAGCATGCATCAGGTTATAGGTTTAGTGACAACACAATAACCAACCATTAATATTAATAACATACAAGACAAATTAAAAGACAGTGCCCAACATGATTCCAACCTACACATAGCATCATTGGTATTCTCTTTCATGTTGAAATATGAAGTCATATATATTTTATGTGGAAAAGTAGAAAATAATGGTGCAACCATGGTCTACTAATCTCTGATGAATTTTGAAGAATAAATCTTATTATCATATCCCTCATTCTTGCCTTTGCATCATAGGCAGCGCATCCAAAAACATGCTGCTGCTTTTATTAAGTCTACTTGATTTCTAGATAACTTTTTTCTGGCAAAACCTAATAAAAGGTATTCGGCATACAACTGTCAGATTCTCCGTTTTAGCAAGAACATCAGGCAGTTTTTTAGTTTCATCAAATATATGCTCTTAAAGAGCCCATAAGAATCAGTGACCATTGGTATATCAACTGTACCATAATATTTTCTTCTAGAATCTATTAATTCTAGTATTTTATATTATAATTTTTGTTCTTTTTATAGTAATCAGCTGTTGTTTTTTTTTTTTTAAAGCCTCAAGGGGAAGTCATAATATATCTGCAAAAAATAAAAGTAAAAGTAAAAAAATCATTTAAGAACATTGTCAAGACATAGTGAGACATGGTCTCTCCAAGATGTTGCATGCATCCTACCCATATGAGTAGTTTGATTACTCAGAGAAACTACCTTGGAGGAATCTAAATTTTCAGTTATAAGTAATAATCAACTGTAGATTGCTTCTGCGTTAGAGATCAGGGCATGTGTCCGCATCTCCTTTCAACTCTAGGACCCCATCTGGCATATATTCATATAGGCCCAGTGCATGCTGGCTCAGGCTCTATGAGTTCATATGTGGATTACAGTTGTTGATATAGAGGTCCAGTTTCTGCCTTGTCTTCCACTGGGTTCTATAGCCCTGAGAAGGATGTAATACAGATGCCCCATTTATTGCTTAGTGTTCCAAGGTCTTTCATTTTCTGTTTAATATCCAACTGTTGGTGTCTGTATCTGTTCCCAACTGCTACAACAGAAAGCTTCTCTAATGATGGGTAAGCAATCCACTAATCTATGAATATAGAATAAGATTATTAGTAGTCATTTTATTGCTACAATTTTTTTAGGATAGTAGGTCATTGTTTTAGGAAATCATAGTAAGTTGCAGAAATTCCAACTAATAATGGCTCAAGGATACACGATTTTATAATTACAAAGTGGCAGTGTCTGTAGAAGTGCAGTTGCTGATGTCAGGTGCTTGCTTCACATTGTCATCAGGAAGTCAGGCAGTCTCTTCAGTCATTTCCAGCTATCTCAGGACATATGTCTTCACTCTCAAAGTCATAACATAACAGCTTTTATTCAAGCAGACTAGAAATCAAAATCCATTAAGTAAAAATGATGAGAACTGGCATTTCCCTCTTTTATTTTGATGGCAAGGGCTTTATTATTCAAACATTTGAAACAGTGATCAAGAATATGTTGAAAAGAGTCTCTATCTAAAAGAAAAAAATTTTTTTCAGTGTATGTGTTTATAGGTAGTGTATTTATGTATGAGTTGCCCTTGTGTGTTCATCTATACACTGTGAATGTGAATGCTCATGTATGAGGAGAGTAGATATCATCACTGGATTTTTTTTTTTTACTCAGTATCTCAATAGCATATTCTTTTGAGATATAGTCTCAGAAATTTGAGCTCACTGATTTCGTAGACTCCTTGACCCATGACATGGACACATCGATGCGTCTTGTCTATCCCACAGCATTTTTTGCTATTGACAATCAAGGCTGTGCCTGGTTTTTCCACAGTTGCTTGTGATCTGACCTCAATCCTCTTACTTGTGTAGCAGGCATTTTACAAACTCAATCATTTCACCAGACCCTCAAATACAATCAATGTAGCTTCCTTTCTCCTTCTCTTTATAGTCACCTATTCCATTATGTTGCTACTCAAGGGTTGCTGAGAAGTTTCTTAATACTTAGTTCCTATTCTTCACAAAAGTTCTTATGTAAATGGTAGGTCAACTTATTGATATGTTGCATAACATTTTGTCATTAATTGAATTTACAAATTTGAAGAATAATTTTTTGTGTGTGTGCTAGCATCTTTAAGTGAATTTGTTACTTATGAAAACACTAAAATTAACCCCCAAAGGTCTATTGTTATGACTCCTTAACTTGAGTAGACGTGACATATCACTAAGAACAGAAGGATTTTATGTATAAATCTATCTGAATATTACTATTTAAATTAAATCATTTAACTTTTTTGTTCTTAATATGTTATTCTGATTTCTTGTTTATTAATGAAGATTATATTCGTATAAATATTTTTCAGACAGTAGTTTTTTATATATAGGCACTTTAAGTATAATATCAAATTGTTTTTTAAAACTGTGGTGAAGCCATGTTATGCTGAAAGTATAGGAGTAAATGTTAATCCCAAGGGATAAATTTCTTCTTTTTTTACTCATATCTACTTTTACTTGATTAGCAGAGACCCTTCCCCTTTGTTCTGTTAACTGAAACCACTCTGAGTTCTGCTGACCCTCATCTTTCCCTGTTCTTCATAGCTCTATAGAATTTGGCTAAATTCCCTTTGATACAGTTATCATATCAGGACCTGGGCAATTGATATAGATTCTGTTTGAAAGAAAAGGCCTTTTCTGTGGTTGTGAATAGCAAGGGTCATTTCACTTGGTGCTAGAGAGGGTCACCTTTTATTATTTTATGTCAATAAATGGCTACTGAGACAAAGAAGAAACTGTCTTTAGCAAAGAAAAATAAAGTGTTATGGATATAATTTAAACTAGTAAATTTAGCTCTTTATGAAGAAAATTTCTGACTTCAATTCAAAGGAGGCTATGAAGTTCTTATTTAAGATACAATTATTAAATTTCTGCACCTGACAATTCAAATAATATGAGGTAGGACATAGACTCATTTTCTCTTTAATTCTTTCATCTCATAAGATATATTGTATATATCATAATTCAAGGCTTATAAATATATTTTTCTTTTAAAATTGTATTCATATGGGCATAGCATTATACCCTGACCCTACAAAAATACCATTTGTATGTGAATTCATTTTAATATATTTTGTTATCTTTTTTTTAAAGTATAAGAACTCCTTAATTCCCTTCTACTAGCAATATAAAGCCATTTTGGTCAAATATCTATTAATTCTAGCACCGGTGTTTTAATGCTATTGAATTAAGTTATGGCATCATTAAGTTTGTCTTCAAAGCATGAGATTGATTAAAATGTTTTGAGAGTAGCACTAATTATTTTGTTCTTACATAATTAATTTGGATGCTAAGGCCGAGTTACTTAGTTATCACTCAAATCATATGGACTAATAGAAACATATGTGAATATTTTATTAATTTTTCTCCTTTAAAGTTTTTGTGGCTAATAACCTACAATTTAACTTAATTATATGTAATCAGTTGATTTGCAAGAGAGGAGCTAATAAATCTAATTAAAATTATATTATTTTAATGGTCCTGAAATAACTAGGTAGTCAAATGCTCTCCACACATAATAATCCACATATGCTATCCCACATGTTACATAAAATTCAGATTATGTTATGTTATTAATTGAATATTTCTCCATAATATTATAGTATCTATTTACTAGTATCTATTCCCTAAAAAATACTGGAATCCCAACCTGCAATATAATATAATTTGGAGAGGGCTGTTTGGAGAAGCAATTAGTTTCAGATGAGCTTAATTATGGTATTGTTTTTTTGGGAGTGGGTTTTTTTCTAATTAGTGTAGTTTTCTTCTGATTTCTTTACTTTGTTCCACATGAGAGGATAAGAATCTATAGAAACGGGATTTATTAAAGCATAAAATGACATCTTACCATAGCCAAGATAATTAGTAGTTATAAACTTTCTCTGAAGAAATATAGAACAGTTGATATTATATAAAATATCTTGCAAGCAAATCTGAGAGTCCACTTGCTGAATTAAATAAG
This sequence comes from Mus musculus, assembly GCF_000001635.26. Taxonomy (NCBI): domain Eukaryota; kingdom Metazoa; phylum Chordata; class Mammalia; order Rodentia; family Muridae; genus Mus; species Mus musculus. The sequence continues at coordinate 48,137,045 of NC_000081.6, read as the reverse complement.
AGATTAAGAAAAATCTCTAGGGAAAAGCAGTGCGTCATTCTTTTCCCTTTCCCATATATGAACAGGAAAATAAGACGACCACTGGAAATCTTGTACAGACCCCAGCAGAGTCTGACCATGATGGTATCCTGAACCAAGTTTTCCCAATATTTAGGCAGTGTAAAATTTCACTTGTTTGAATACCTAGAAATAAGACATTTTGTTACAGACCTTGAAGCAGATACGATACAAGAGAAGAATGGACTAATTTGACTATATATGTTAAAATATATAGTCATTAAAAGACACTGAGTAAAATTAAAAAGAAATGACCAATTATGTGTTAGTTACTCATCTTATCAGTGCAACCAAGTATCTACACAGCAATCTTCAGGAAGAAAGTTTATTTTAGCTTAATCCAATTGTATAGTTCACCATGGAAATGACACTGGGGTGGAAGGAGTTTGAAACAGATGTTCACAACCATCCTCAGTCAGGTACCAACAGGCCATCATGGCATGGACCATATAGTGGTAGTACTTTGAGAAAGATGTTTAAATTGCATCTAGCTTACATCCTTAAGAAGTCAAGGCTATGAGGACCCTAATCTCCCCTAATTCTTCATGGCCCTATGGAATTGAACTGAACTAATCCAAATTTCCTTTGATACAGTTAAGAAATCAATAGTAAAATAAAACAAATAATTTAAGTGTTAATAATAATTATAGCACTCATGTGATAGAGACTGGTGGATCTCTATGAGTTCAAGGGAAGTCTGCTCTATATATAATTTCCAGGACAGTGAGAGATACACAGAGAGACCCTGTCTCAAAAGAAGGAAAGAAAGAAAGAAAGAAAGAAAGAAAGAAAGAAAGAAAGAAAGAAAGAAAGAAAGAAAGAAAGGGAGAGAGAGAGAGAGAGAAAGAAAGAAAGAATAAAATATAATTTGGTAAAATTATTAATGAAACATGTCACAAAGAAGAGAAAAAATTAAGGTGTATATAAATTTGAATATATGTACATTAACATAATTATGGAAATAGAGGCCATATATTTGAAAGACAAACAGGAGGATTAATAGAGAAGGTTTGGAGAGAGGAATGGGAATGAAAAATGATGCAATTATTATTTCATGATCTCTAAAAGGATAATTAAAAATCATAATTATCAGTAAGCAAGGGTATATTGAAGCTATCAGGAGATAAATAATAAGAACACAATCTTTTTCATTAAGTGAATATAAATTAATATTAAAGAAAATGAGTAAAAAAAAAAACACCATGTTTTTCATGTAGTTAATATAAACTGAAACAAGGAGGTACTACCCCCACTAGAATGGTAAAGATTAGAAAACCGGGTGTTGGCAAGAAACTAGAATTACCTAAGTTTGTGTGCACTGTTGGAAGATAGATTGTCTGCCGTGACTTTTTTTTTTTTTTTGAACAATTTAGTTGATTCTTTTCCTTTAAATGCTTTTTTTTTTTTTTTTTTTTTTTAATTAGGGCACTGAGCCTTTCACATTCATACAATTACTCTGTCATTCAGCATTCCTGCCTGGAAATAGAGGGTAGACTTGGAGGGGGATAAAATCTTGACTGTAAAAAAAGATTAATTAAATTTCAAAAAATACATTCATAATATAATTCAATCATTTCACTTCTGATTTATGAAAGAATGTGTGTTGGAGGCATTTTAGTATTCCTAAGATAGAAACATTATAAATGTTTATCTATGGATGATCTAGTAAATGAAGCAGTGTCTTAACTACAGGGTTTTTGTATGATAAATCCACAGTCTATAAAATATGCACAATGAATGAAGACCAAAATCAGTATGCAAATTTAAATAATTGCTCTCACTCCCAAAAAGATTACTTGCTGAATAAATCAATTTATATAAAATTCCAGAAAATAGTAGCATCTTAAACAAAAGAAAACGAGATCTAAAGAGCTAAAAACAGATCTTTTTTTTGCAATAGGATTATTGAAGTAAAATTTAATACCAAGCCAAGAGAAAATTTTTGTATGCTGCTTAATCTCTTATTTTTAAACATGAGTATTTGTTAAGTGACTCAGTAGTATTCATGAGCACTACAATCCCCACACTAGTTTAAAATATACTATAAGAAAGACATTGCTATTCTGAGAAAATTAACATGAAGACCATATATTGGAAGATTTTTAACAAACTAAAAAGGTAAGAGCAATATTTTTGGCAGGTTAACGTATGTTAACATTTATTGTCTATACAAGATTGTAACCTTCAAAGTAGGTTAACTTTATATTATATTACATTCTATTATTTATATCATATCATATCATATCATATTACTGTTTTAAGTATATATTATGATAAAATATATAATATATTTAGTATGTATATTTAGTATTTGTATTATATATTTTATTTACTAAATATAAAATATAATATAAAAATAAAACAACTAAAGATGTAGTAGTGGTCATGTATGAAAAACATACCTTAAATAACAAAGAACTGGAAATCTTATTTGTTTTCCATTGTTTATTGAAACTGTCTAGGATGAGAATGAGTATATCTGGGTATTATAATCAACTGTAATGTGAGGCTTTCTCTTCACCCTTTATAACTAAAAAGATCAGTAATGTATCATCTCAGATAAACATGCCTCTAGAGGGAAAAAAAGTCTGTCTAGTAAAACAAAGTAAAAGTTCATTACAATTAGCTGGTTGTTTCTATATCAAGATGAATGTGTCTAAAAGGTATTAACTTGGATTTTCTAAGGACTGATTCTTGTTGAAACTAGAAGTATCCTTTCTTTTTCCATACATGTGATTTATTTTAATTTTGAACTGCTTATATCTTCCACCTAGTAGTTCATTCTTCTTTCTCCTAAAAATTAAAAATTTGTGCATCATTTCAAAGTTGAGCCTCATTGTTTTTGAGTAAAGCTATTATAAAAAATTGTTCATAATGCCAACAACTATTAACCTCTGGTGAAAGAGTTAATTGTTGATTTTCTTATTTGTTTTGTGGTTAGTAAATCGAACCTTTGCTGTATATCATGATAATTACAGTACCTGACATGTTCAAATAAAGGTCTGATAAATATTGTATTATGGTAACCACAAAAAGAGTTGTGTGAAATTAATGTAAAACCAAAATGGCATTACATGTCAAAGAATTACTCTATTACTAAAAGTTAAACCTTTAACTTTTTTAACTCAAAGTATGCATTCATGCCAAATACATATCATGAATGAATAATAAAATTCTTGTGATATTTTATTTAAAATATATGATTCTCTCAGTCTCATGCACTTACAAACGTTCCTGGAATATAAAAACAAATTAATAAAATTCAATGATATAAGCCAACTTTCAAAAATAAAAAAGTTTCAACTTTCCAAATATTTCTTGTTTTACCAAATGCTATCTAATTGATCAAGTAGAATTCACGCTGAAGACAGCAATGAGTCTGAAGAGCATACTTTGATGATTCTGTCATATTCTTTCAGAAAAGTCTTCCCCTGACAATAATAGTTTGTAATATACAAAAGTTAAATTGAATGTTTTAATTTCTTAAAAAAATATTATTTTCCCAGAGCTTTCTGTGTCTCTTGTTGCATATGTAGCAGAGGATGGCCTAATTGGCAATCAATGAGAGAAAAGGCCCTTGATCTTGCAAAGATTATATGCCCCAGCACAGGGGAATGCTAGGGCCAGGAGGCAGGAGTGGATGGGTTGGGGAGCAGGGCAGGGGGAGGATATAGGGGCCTTTGAGAATAGCATCTGAAATGTAAATGAAAATAAATCTAATAAAAATATATAATATTTTATATATATATATATATATAATGTCAACTTTAATTTGATGTATTTTTATGCTTGTAAAATTATACTGAATTCTAAATTAATTTATGTAAACTGCCCTTTCCTTTGCATTGTTTCTGTGTACTTAGCTGATCAAAGATTTGCTGTGAGGCCAGCTTCCATCTATTTGACAATATTGACCTTAAGTCTCTGGCCTTCTTCCTTTTTAATTCTTTTGTGATGAATTAATAATTGATATGCTTATTATACTGCCCATGATTATTTTAGTCAGTGCTCATTCACTGCACAAGTTCTCCAAAAAATCTCCCACAATGTCCTCCATATTTGATAATGTTCTGCTTATGGCCTCTTAGCACTGACCCCCAACACTCCTCTCAGTTTTCTATTCCTGTTTCATCTTTAAATTCCCTTCTCTTTGCATCAATTTCATACAGATTGTTGCACTCCTACAGTCTTTAAAAAAATGCTTCCTCTTGCCTATGAAAAATTATAAAACATATAATGTATTGAAGGATTTATAACCTTTCAGATTGCCTCTGAGAGAAAAGAAGGCTTGCTTTAAAACGTGGCTTATAAAAAGCTTTATGTTTGAGTAAGCTCTATTTTTTCAATCCTTGCCATTCCTTTTTTAGCTTAAAGGGTTTTTTTTTCTTTAATTTATATGTAATATGTCAAGTTTCTTGAAAATATTACTATTCTGAAATATGTTTTTGGCCATCCTAACCTGTTGTAAGAATTAACTTTGTTTTTATACTCATGGAATGAGAGGTAGTGGAATATATTTTGTAAATTTTATAGTGCTTCAGTTCTATGTGCCAGGTATTGTGAAAAGACTAGAGAGTGCTGAGTAAAAGATTAGATACTGAGTCACTGTTTTCAGTTGAATATGATAGAAAATAGCACCATCTTTTCAGTGTAAGAAATAAGAAGGCAAACAGAATGTACTTTTGGGGGACTATCTCAAGGCACTTAACAAGTATCAAAGGAAAAGCTTACTGGAGTAGTGAACATGACATGAGAAGGGAGGCTTAGGAGTTGTCATGGAGACAGGAATTGGGCAGCATTATGAGGATGTGAATGAGGTAACACATTCTAGAAGAGCTAATAAACACTACAGAAAATGTGGCAGAAATGTAAAAGAGAGAAACAGAGAGGAGTGATCTTGGATCTGAGTAAGGAAATGGGAAAGAATATATTGTGATTTCTTGACGGGAGCATTTACAATTCTGTTAGGGTTAAAGATGTCAATTTCACCAATCAAGAGGGGACTGAGTCCTTTAGCTCTCAACAATGCCTATTTTCTAGTTTTCTCTGGAAGAAAGAACAATTATATATTAAAACCATAAAATAAAAATATATAAAATTCAGAAGGCATTTCCTGAGATAGTTTTGTGGTAGATGCAAACTTCTGTAAAGATGAGGAAATTGAGTTGCAAACACACAGAGTCCTTTTTCTTATGATTGAACAATGCCTGCATCAGTGTCAAAGCAACTATAAGCTTGTATGGAAGTCAGTTTTCAGTATTCTCCCCTGGGCACACTTTCTTTTTCTCAATGGAAGGTATAAGTGACTAACTGAAAAGCAGAATTTTGTGCTATGTAACAATTTTGTCAAAAATTGTATAGATATGAACAATTTAAACAAAAGACATTATTTTGAGATTATTTATTATAATTTTAACTGGTAAAGACATTTTCAATCAAAGAGATCTATCAATACATTCAGAGAAACACAGGATACTATTCCATATCCCTCTTAGGGAATTAAGTTATATGTAAGATATTTAGCTTTATAGATTTTGAGATTTTGACGAAAGAGTTATAGGTTATCTTCATTTAAATGAACAGAAGAGCAATGTTATTTTAACACATCTAAAATCAGAAATGTGTATTGATAGTTTTGGTGCAGACTTTTGGAATAGAAGCAATCTTTGTTCAAAAATTTAAAAGATTGGCTGTTTTATAATGTCTCTGTAGCATTATTAGAAAGAATAATAATTCAAACAGACCTAAGAACTTTTATTAGTGGTCAGTGGTCTATAGTTATAGAGAAGACTGACTAATGTTCAAAAGATTGACTAAGGTCTAATAGTTTAGATCCATAAACATTTAGACATTTGTTTATTGAAATGCTAGCATGTTTAAAATAAATATTTAACTAGGCAACTATTCTTCTATGATCATAGAATTATGTTTATGAATAAAATCTTTTAATCAAGTCCATTCTCCATCTAGTCCCTTCCAACTCATTCCTTCAAATATTGCTTTTTTTTCCTCCAAAGTTCATGTACCCATAAAAGAGGAAACTGAATCCAGTCGGAGATCCCTTTTAGTAGATGGGTATAAGACTATCTACAGGAGCATGAATAGTCCCTCAGATATTGTAAACTTTTAGCAAAATCACTCACCTTTAACAAAAGCCATGGGTTTTTAACAATATTTCACTAATGATGACAGTTCATGATAATCCTCCATCCTTGATGGAAATTTGGCTACTTTGATTTTGTGCAAGTTTTATGTAAGAAGTAACACCTACCGTGAATATATATGTATATGTACATATACATATACCATCTGGAAATGCTTTCTGTAAGTTTTTCATCATGATTTATGAGCCTTCTGGAGAAGAGGTATCATATCTTTTCCATTTAGAACTGAGAAATCCAAAGTCACTATTCTCTACAGACGTTCTGTGTTCTCTATATCAATTTCTGCCTAATGCAAAGAGTCTCTGATAAGGATGGACAGGTGTATTGACCTATGGATATGAAGATAAGAATTTAGATGAAATCTTATTACTATGTCTGTTTAACTTAGTGTTATGTTCTCACCTATGTCCCATGACATAACAATTCAAGGACTTTTTAACGTGCTTAATGGTAACAGCCATTATTTAATTCCATCTACTAGAGCCATCATTAACTCTAATAATAAAATGTCTGATAATTTTCTTAACGTGTGTACTAATATTTAGCCAGTATGCATATGTTGAAAGGCCAATCATTATTGTAGTTATCGAGCTTCACAGTTGGGCAAGACTGTTCATTAATACCCATCTTGGTAATTTGCATAAAACCTCATAACTATTAGAGATAAAATTTCTAGGATGGTAATAGCTTAATTTCTCCTTGTCCTGTGGTGTCTTTAGCAATGATACTCTACTGTGAAGTTTTGGAGGTTAGCAAAGTACAATAGCAATAGCTGATGTTTTGAGGCAGTGTCTGGGACCCCAGTAAACATACAAACTGTCAGTCTTATCTATCACTAGGATATTTATTCAATAACTTCATATGTCTGGAAGAGGTAAAGCTGAATGCAATAAAGTAGAGTATGTTTTAGAAAGAAACGAATATTACAGTTTATATGGAAAGATAACAATTTAGAAGCAAACACACACACACACACACACACACACACACACACACACAAAACAAAAAAAAAATAATATAAGAGGATCAGAGGTGAGGAGGACACAACATCTGTCCCCCACACGGGGAGTAACTGAGATCAGTAGGACCCAGGCATGCAGGAAATCCACCAGACAAGTGGCACGGGTTCTTTCCAGCTTGTCTGGGCTGGCACCAGCCCCACAACACTCAGAGGCAGCTCCACTCCCAGGTGCTCCAATGCGCCAGGATCAGAGGATCCCAGGATCCCTGGAGCTTGGTCACACCAGGATCTCAAGGTCCCAAAGGCAGCTTGACTTCCAGGAGCTCTGACACACCCACAATCTAGATCTCAGGATTGTAAGATCCCAGAATCACAGGATCACAGAGACAGCTTGACTGGAGGGAGGATCACAGGAAGGACAGGCTCCAGTCAGATATATCCAGGGCAGGTAGCACTAGAGATACCCAGATAGCTGGATGCAAGCATAAGGATATAAACAACAGAAAGCAAGATTACTTGGCATCATCAGAACCCAGTTTTCCCACCATAACAAGACTTGGATACCCCAGCACACTGGAAAAGCAAGATTTAGATCTAAAATCATTTCTCATGATGATGATAGAGTACATTAAGAAGAACATAAGTCTCTTAAAGAAATACAGGACAACACAGATAAACAGCTAGAAGCCCTTAAAGGGGAAACATAAAAATCCCTTAAAGAGTTACAGGAAAACACAAGTAGGCAAAGGAAAGAAACAAAACTATCCAGGATCTAAAAACAGTAAACTAGAAACAATAAAGAAATCACAAAGGGAGACACCCTGTAGTTAGAAAATATAGGAAATAGACTAGGAGTTGTAGATGCAAGCATCACCAACAGAATACAAGAGATAGAGAATCTTAGGTGCAGAAGATATTATAGAAAACATTGACTCAACAGTGAAAGAAAATGCAAAAAGCAAAAAGCTCCTAACTCAAAACATCCAGGAAATCCAGGACACAATGAGAAGACCAAACCAAATTTAAGGATAATAGGTATAGAAGATAAGATTCCCAAATTAAAGGGACAGTAAATATCTTCAAGGATATTATAGAAGAAAACTTCCCTAAACTAAAGAAAAAGATGCTCATGAATATGGAAGAAGCCTACAGAACTCCAAATAGACTAGACCAGAAAAGAAATTCCTCCTGCCACATAATAATTAAAACACCAAATGCACTAAACAAAGAATTTTAAAAGCAGTAAGGGAAAATGGTCAAGTAACATCAGAATTACAGAATTACATCAGACTTCTCACCAGAGACTATGAAAGCTAGAAGATACTGGGCAGAGGTTATACAGACACTAAGAGAATACAAATGCCAGCCCAGGGTACTATACCCAGCAAAACTCTCAATCACCATAGATGGAGAAAACAAGATATTCCATGACAAAAACAAATTTATACAGTATCTTTCCACAAATCAAGTCCTACAAAGGATAATAGATGGAAAACACCAACACAAGGAGTAAGAAGCAAGAAAGTAATCTTTCAACAAACCCACACAAACATAACTCCACCTCTAACAAGAAAATTAACAGGAAGTAACAATCACTTTTCCTTAATACCTCTTAATATGAAAATTAATATTTCCAATATATCCTAATTGATTGAAATTCAAAAATATGAGGAATTAGAAATTTACTGGCTGTCATTCTGTGGTCTCTCTAATTTGGTAATGGGAGAAATAGATCCAATATTGTACAATCCATATACACTTTCTGCTTGTTTGTACATGACAGGGTTTTGCTGTTTGCCACAGAATGGTCTTGAAATCATGCTTCTCCTATCTCAGCCTCTCTATTAGTAGGATTGTTTATTTGATGTTTTAACACTATACTACGGTTTTCAAAACAGCTTACATATTTCAAAATTGTTTATACAGCCAAAAGAAATGTAGACAATTAGTTTTGGAGGTGGCTTATAAGAGAAGAGCAAAGAGTGAGACTGAAGGCTTTGCTTGATATTTTTAATTATTGTATCAATTTCGAAGAAGACTTTATGTTACTATTATTCTGAGATGAATGCTTTTCAAAACCTTCACATACCCTCACCTAACGTCTGTGCCACCTTCCAAGCAGGCCCATTGTTCATTGAAACAGTTGATGAATGACTTCATGGGGATAGACCATCTTAATACACACACCATTTTTTATTTTATTTTTTTTTCATTTTTTATTAGGCATTTAGCTCATTTACATTTCCAATGCTATATCAAAAGTCCCCCATACCCACACACCCCCACTCCCCTACACACCCACTCCCCCTTTTTGGCCCTGGCGTTCCCCTGTACTGGGGCATATAAAGTTTGCGTGTCCAATGGGCCTCTCTTTCCAGTGATGGCCGACTAGGCCATCTTTTGATACATATGCAGCTAGAGTCAAGAGCTCCGGGGTACTGGTTAGTTCATAATGTTGTTCCACCTATAGGGTTGCAGATCCCTTTAGCTCCTTGGGTACTTTCTCTAGCTCCTCCATTGGGAGCCCTGTGATCCATCCATTAGCTGACTGTGAGCATCCACTTCTGTGTTTGCTAGGCCCCAGCATAGTCTCACAAGAAACAGCTACATCTGGGTCCTTTCGATAAAATCTTGCTAGTGTATGCAATGGTGTCAGCGTTTGGATGCTGATTATGGGGTGGATCCCTGGATATGGCAGTCTCTACATGGTCCATCCTTTCATCTCAGCTCCAAGCTTTGTCTCTGTAACTCCTTCCATGGGTGTTTTGTTCCCAATTCTAAGGAGGGGCATAGTGTCCACACTTCAGTCTTCATTCTTCTTGAGTTTCATGTGTTTAGCAAATTGTATCTTATATCTTGGGAATCCTAGGTTTGGGGCTAATATCCACTTATCAGTGAGTACATATTGTGTGAGTTCCTTTGTGAATGTGTTACCTCACTCAGGATGATGCCCTCCAGGTCCATACATTTGGCTAGGAATTTCATAAATTCATTCTTTTTAATAGCTGAGTAGTACTCCATTGTGTAGATGTACCATATTTTCTGTATCCATTCCTCTGTTGAGGGGCATCTGGGTTCTTTCCATCTTCTGGCTATTATAAATAAGGCTGCTATGAAGGTAGTGGAGCATGTGTCCTTCTTACCAGTTGGGGCATCTTCTGGATATATGCCCAGGAGAGGTATTGCTGGATCCTCCGGTAGTACTATGTCCAATATTCTGAGGAACCGCCAGACTGATTTCCAGAGTGGTTGTACAAGCCTGCAATCCCACCAACAATGGAGGAGTGTTCCTCTTTCTCCACATCCTCGCCAGCATCTGCTGTCACCTGAATTTTTGATCTTAGCCATTCTGACTGGTGTGAGGTGGAATCTCAGGATTGTTTTGATTTGCATTTCCCTGATGATTAAGGATGCTGAACATTTTTTCAGGTGCTTCTCTGCCATTCGGTATTCCTCAGGTGAGAATTCTTTGTTCAGTTCTGAGCCCCATTTTTAATGGGGTTATTCGGTTTTCTGAAGTCCACCTTCTTGAGTTCTTTATATATGTTGGATCTTAGTCCCCTATCTGATTTAGGATAGGTAAAGATCCTTTCCCAATCTGTTGGTGGTCTTTTTGTCTTATTGACGGTGTCTTTTGCCTTGCAGAAACTTTGGAGTTTCATTAGGTCCCATTTGTCAATTCTCGATCTTACAGCACAAGCCATTGCTGTTCTGTTCAGGAATTTTTCCCCTGTGCCCATATCTTCAAGGCTTTTCCCCACTTTCTCCTCTATAAGTTTCAGTGTCTCTGGTTTTATGTGAAGTTCCTTGATCCACTTAGATTTGACCTTAGTACAAGGAGATAAGTATGGATCAATTCGCATTCTTCTACATGATAACAGCCAGTTGTGCCAGCACCAATTGTTGAAAATGCTGTCTTTCTTCCACTGGATGGTTTTAGCTCCCTTGTCGAAGATCAAGTGACCATAGGTGTGTGGGTTCATTTCTGGGTCTTCAATTCTATTCCATTGGTCTACTTGTCTGTTTCTATACCAGTACCATGCAGTTTTTATCACAATTGCTCTGTAGTAAAGCTTTAGGTCAGGCATGGTGATTCCACCAGAGGTTCTTTTATCCTTGAGAAGACTTTTTGCAATCCTAGGTTTTTTATTATTCCAGATGAATTTGCAAATTGCTCCTTCTAATTCGTTGAAGAATTGAGTTGGAATTTTGATGGGGATTGCATTGAATCTGTAGATTGCTTTTGGCAAGATAGCCATTTTTACAATGTTGATCCTGCCAATCCATGAGCATGGGAGATCTTTCCATCTTCTGAGATCTTCTTTAATTTCTTTCTTCAGAGATTTGAAGTTTTTATCATACAGAGCTTTCACCTCCTTAGTTAGAGTCACGCCAAGATATTTTACATTATTTGTGACTATTGAGAAGGGTGTTGTTTCCCTAATTTCTTTCTCAGCCTGTTTATTCTTTGTATAAAGAAAGGCCAATGACTTGTTTGAGTTTATTTTATATCCAGCTACTTCACCGAAGCTGTTTATCAGGTTTAGGAGTTCTCTGGTAGAATTTTTAGGGTCACTTATATATACTATCATATCATCTGCAAAAATTGATATTTTGACTTCCTCTTTTCCAATTTGTATCCCCTTGATCTCCTTTTGTTGTCGAATTGCTCTGGCTAATACTTCAAGTACTATGTTGAAAAGGTAGGGAGAAAGTGGGCAGCTTTGTCTAGTCCCTGACTTTAGTGGGATTGCTTCCAGCTTCTCTCCATTTACTTTGATGTTGGCTACTGGTTTGCTGTAGATTGCTTTTATCATGTTTAGGTATGGGCCATGAATTCCTGATCTTTCCAAAACTTTTATCATGAATGGGTGTTGAATCTTGTCAAATGCTTTTTCTGCATCTAACGAGATGATCATGTGGTTTTTGTCTTTGAGTTTGTTTATATAATGGATTACATTGATGGATTTTCGTATATTAAACCATCCCTGAATTCCTGGAATAAAACCTACTTGGTCAGGATGGATGATTGCTTTAATGTGTTCTTGGATTCGGTTAGCAAGAATTTTATTGAGGATTTTTGCATCGATATTCATAAGGGAAATTGGTCTGAAGTTCTCTATCTTTGTTGGGTCTTTCTGTGGTTTAGGTATCAGAGTAATAGTGGCTTCATAAAATGAGTTGGGTAGAGTACCTTCTACTTCTATTTTGTGAAATAGTTTGTGCAGAACTAGAATTAGATCTTCTTTGAAGGTCTGATAGAACTCTGCACTAAACCTGTCTGGTCCTGGGCTTTTTTTGGCTGGGAGACTATTAATAACTGCTTCTATTTCTTTAGGTGATATGGGACTGTTTAGTTGGTCAACTTGATCCTGATTCAACTTTGGTACCTGGTATCTGTCCAGAAATTTGTCCATTTCGTCCAGGTTTTCCAGTTTTGTTGAGTATAACCTTTTGTAGAAGGATCTGATGGTGTTTTGGATTTCTTCAGGATCTGTTGTTATGTCTCCCTTTTCATTTCTGATTTTGTTAATTAGGATTTTGTCCCTGTGCCCTTTAGTGAGTCTAGCTAAGGGTTTATCTATCTTGTTGATTTTCTCAAAGAACCAACTCCTCGTTTGGTTAATTCTTTGAATAGTTCTTCTTGTTTCCACTTGGTTGATTTCACCCCTGAGTTTGATTATTTCCTGCTGTCTACTCCTCTTGGGTGAATTTGCTTCCTTTTTTTCTAGAGCTTTTAGATGTGTTGTCAAGCTGCTAGTATGTGGTCTCTCCCGTTTCTTCTTGGAGGCACTCAGAGCTATGAGTTTCCCTCTTAGAAATGCTTTCATTGTGTCCCAAAGGTTTGGGTACGTTGTGGCTTCATTTTCATTAAACTCTAAAAAGTCTTTAATTTCTGTCTTTATTCCTTCCTTGACCAAGGTATCATTGAGAAGAGTGTTGTTCAGTTTCCACATGAATGTTGGCTTTCCATTATTTATGTTGTTATTGAAGATCAGTCTTAGGCCATGGTGGTCTGATAGGATACATGGGACAATTTCAATATTTTTGTATCTGTTGAGGCCTGTTTTGTGACCAATTATATGGTCAATTTTGGAGAAGGTCCCATGAGGTGCTGAGAAGAAGGTATATCCTTTTGTTTTAGGATAAAATGTTCTGTAGATATCTGTCAGGTCCATTTGTTTCATAACTTCTGTTAGTTTCACTGTGTCACTGTTTAGTTTCTGTTTCCACGATCTGTCCATTGATGAAAGTGGTGTGTTGAAGTCTCCCACTATTATTACACACCATTTTTTAAATGAATGTAACCTGTTCCCTGAGGGCTGAGAATGACAGCAATCACTCAAGTCAAATAGCTTTGACCACAGCAGGAAATCTGTATCCAAAAAATGTGCCTACAATTCATTTCTTGATGCAGCAGAACTATCAACAATTAGCTTACCTACTTTGGAGGTAAAATTCTTTGGTGATGTGAGGGACATTCAAGTACAGCCTTATTGCAATGAACGCCAATGTTCAAAAACTGTTTTTATTTTGTGTTTGTACCACAGTAAGAGCCAAGATTTTAAGCTCTACTAAAAACAAAACAAACATACAAAAAGACTTTATCTATTAATGTTCATTAAAGAAAACTAATAGTGATATATTATTTTAAAATATCATACAGTTAATATATTTGGAGTTATTTAAAATTAACATTGAGAAAAACATGTATTTTCCGTATTGCTGTAGACAAACATCTACATAAGACTGTTCAATTGATTGTTGTTTTATACCTAACAACTTTATAATACTCATTTTATTGTTACAATATTTCATAAATTTTAAGGAATATAATAAAAATGAAAAGTATTGCATGTTTTGAAGGGGGGCTCTCCAGGAGGAGTTGGGGTACAAAAGGGAAAGAAGAATGTGATGTAAGTCTATTTACTCAAAATATGTTTTTTAATGTTAAAAAATTAAGATAAATTGAAATTATGTATCTTTTCTCATCATAATACAATACAACTTAAATCAAAGAAAAAACAAAATAATACATACACAGATATACAAAAGAATTTAAATAGAATTATATACTGAAAACCCTAAATGTATTATATCCCTAAGACCCATTGATCTAATTCAGTGACATTCTGAAACCTATACTGTGGAGGAGGTAAGGGATGTGGAGCAGTAGGTGGGTAGACAGGGAGGGGGGAAATGAAATGAGGAGTGTAAAATAAATAAATTAATGATTTAATTTTAAAAAAGAAACCTATAATGAACTGGATTATACCAATGAAAGTTGAAAAGGGATTGAGTTATATATAAACAATAATCAAGTTAACACATATATTAATGGAAATCTTGGGCTAAACACTTAAGATTGATATTAAGTATATATAAAAATTCAAGTAAATTTAAATAATCTGATAATATTTTACTCTGGAAAAAAAAGACATAAGCTGGGCGGTGGTGGTGCATACCTTTAATTCCATCACTTGGGAGGCAGAGGCAGGCAGATTTCTGAGTTTGAGGCCAGCCTGCTCTACAAAGTGAGTTCCAGGATAACCAGGGCTACACAGAGAAACCCAGTCTCAAAAAAAAAAAAAAAAAAAGACATAGATCAGAAAAAGAAATATAACCTGAAAATGAAAGAGAAGAGAGTAGTGAGTGACATTCAGGACTTCCTCTAAGAAGAGAAAAGGAAAACGTAGATAATTAAGGCATTACAGCAGAGAGAGCTTTCATAGAATTTATCATTGTTGCTTCTCTATGGCTATGAGAATATGTCCTAAACTATAAAAGGAAGCATTTATTTGGGTTTATTTTCTCAGAGGTTTAGAGTCCAAGATGACTAAGCAAAGGTATAAAAGCAGGAAAGGTTGATAATTCACATTTTGATCTATAAGTAGATGACATAGATATATACTGGAGACAGTGTGATTCCTTTGAAACCAGAAGCTGCCTTCAGTGACCTACTTCCACCAGCAAGACTTTACCTCCTAAAACTCTCCAAATAAGTTTACCATCTGAGAAGCAATTTTTAAAACATAATGCCTAAAGGGGCCATTCTCACTCAAACTATCATAACATTTCCAATTGAACAATTCATTAAGCAAAGGAATATGATTCAGTGTTATTGTTTACATATTTATTTTAATAGTATGCGTGTTTACATAATGGAAATATAAAACTCCCACAGTATCTAAATTTCTTGTATTGTTTCAACAACAGCATATGGCAGACTGAAGCATCAAGGAAAATATTGAGGGTTTCTAAAGAAAAAAAATAAAACATATATTTTGACATACTAAACAAAGAAATGTTGAATACCAGAGTATTTCCCAAATTCAAGACAAAGGTGGGATAATCAGGGTATCTGATATTATGGACTTTGAATCAAGTACATATTAAATAAATTGCTGCTGCTTGTTTGCTGGAAATCTTCCAGTCATAACTTTAGCTGTTGACACCTCAGGCTGCTGAATGTTTATGCAGTGACGGTGGCAATATTTGGGGACTGTTGTGAAAATGCATGGATAATTTAATATTTTAACAAGCTTTAAATATTGTTTCTCCCGGGAAAATGTATTATTATGTAGCAACGTAAAAATGCCCATTTTAAATAGTTTTATTAATTCTAAGTATATTAATCTTTTAAAATATTTCTGTCATATTCACATAATGGAGCAGTTGTTACTTCTGTCTTTTTGATGTAATTAATATGGAATTCAGGAAAACAAACAGGTGGAAACTGCAATAAAAAGCAATCACAGTATGTGCACATTTGTCCAGAATAATAATGCAAACTATCACATATCTCCATGGAGACTAAGACAGATATCTCATAATATGTCAGAGCTATTCTTTTAATAATGATATATTTTGAGCTGGGCGTGGTGGTGCATGCCTTTAATCCCAGCACTCGCGAGCCAGAGGCAGGCAGGTTTCTGAGTTCGAGGCCAGCCTGGTCTACAAAGTGAGTTCCAGGACAGCCAGGGCTATACAGAGAAACCCTGTCTCAACTCATAAATTTCATAAATTCATTGTTTTTAATTTCTGAGTAGTACTCCATTGTGTAAATGTACCACATTTTCTGTATCCATTCCTCTGTTGAGGTACATCTGGGTTGTTTCCAGGTTCTGGCTATTATAAATAAGGCTGCAATGAACATAGTGGAGCATGTGTCCATGGAAGGATTTACAGAGTCTAATTTCGGAGCTGAGACAGAAGAAAGGACCATCCAGAGACTGCCCCACCCAGGGATCCATCCCATATACAACCACCAAACCTAGACACTATTGCATATGTCAGCAAAATTTTGCTGACAGGACCTTGATATAGCTATCTCTTGTGAGGCTATGCCAGTGCGTGGCAAATACAGAAGTGGATGCTCACAGTCATCTATTAAATGGAACACAGGGCCCCTAAGGAAGGAGCTAGAGAAAATACCCAAGGAGTTAAAGGGGTCAGCAAACCTATAGGAGGATCAACAATATGAACTAACCAGTACCCCCTCAAAACTGTGTCTCTGTATATGTAGCAGAGGATGGCTTAGTTGGCCATCAATGGGAGGAGAGGGCCTTGGTCTCCCAAAGATCATATACCCAGTACAGGGGAATGCCAGGGCCAGGAAGCAGGAGTGGGTGGGTTGGGGAGTAGGGTGGGGGGAAGGAATATGGGACTTTTGGGATAGCATTTGAAATGTAAATGAAGAAAATATCTAATAAAAAATGAAATGTAAAAAAAAATGTTGTCCTACTTGACCTCATATACATCATTAGAGAAATGCAAACTAAAATAAAATTACATCATGGCCACCTTTTACGTTTGGCTAAAATCCATAGCAGTGAAAGCACAGAAATGGCATTGTTGCAAAGCAAAATTAATTGCTGAGGGAATACAAAGTGGTGCATGTACTTTAGATGACAGTTTCACAGTTTCTAACAGATCTACATCAAGCAACCATGCTCCTTGATTTCTTTTCAAATAAGCCAAAAACTTAGGTCTACATGAATGTCTGTAGTACTTATAACTGTCAAAACTTGGCAGCAATAAAAAAATCTGATAGTTAGTGAATGAATGAGTGAACAGGGGTAGTCTTAGCAATAAATATTAATCCTTTCCATCCACAGAAACCATGATGGAAATAAGCCAAGCTTTACAAATGAAAGCATTAATCTTAAAGAGCTGCATGTAGCATGATTTCTACTCTATGACAATTACCTCAGAGACAAAGCTACTGATAGACTTTGATGAAGAGGAGTTGGGAAGGATCGGACCACTGGGATGAATAGGGAAGATTTTTAGAGCGGTTACTTTCAGTATTGTATAATATTTTGTGCATACATCCCACTAAATACTTGTGAAAATGCAGAGAACTTTAGTAGCATAAAATGATACTTCTGAGTAACAATGATAAATTTGTCTAGGCTGACTGTTTATAACAACATGCCAACATCATGCAGGCTGTTACTAATGAGGGCATTGTGTGCATGGTGCCCTAGAAATTATGGAAGAACTCCTTAAATATTTTGCTTCGTTTAGCAGTGGTGCCAAAATTCCTCTACAGGGTTGAATTCTTTGACTTAAACAATAATAATGAATAGAATTCACTACTATTCACCAAGGTACCCGGAATTATTTTCAATTTTCCTTGTCTGTTATGCTGATATAATAGAAAATATAGAGCCTTTGGGTGGAAGCTGATAGGTTTAGGGACATTTTCAGATTTAGGCTACTATTCAAGTCCCATAGTCCCTTTCCAGGTTTAAAAATAAATGTGAGCATATAACTAAGCTGTATATACTGGACAGTACTCAAAACTGCCATCTATATTGATTTTGTACTCCTTGTACTTCAGACTATTATGTTCATTAAACAGGCAAAACTTTGACTTAGACTGACTTGCCAAAACAGTGAAAATAATGTTTCCATTTTCTAATTATTACATCTCTGTTAGCAACAAAGAGAGATGGAATATTATCTTTCCCTTGTAATTAATTTATGCAGCACAAGAAGAATGCTCAAACAAATTATGGTACATTTAAAGGAATTCTATAAATGTAATAAAATCCATTGCATGTTGTTCATTGCATGTGGAAGAAGAGAAAAATGAAATGTTAAAATTATCCTTCTTATTTTGATTCATATTTATATGTAACTCTGATATATATATATATATATATATATATATATATATATATATATATATATACCTGCTGATGTTTTTATTTTTCTTAAATACTGTGATCAAACTCATCAAAGTTAAGATAAGAGTATTCTTATATACAAAACTACCTGATTCAAAAAATAAATTAATGAATAAATTTTAGGAGATTATTGAACCTTATTCAAATACCAAATCATACTCATTGTGAAATAAAAAGTAAAATACAGAACTGCACTGCTCATCAGAATGATTTAAGAAGAGCCTCTTTGTGTTCTATTCATTGTGTGCTGTAACTTTTTGTGATATGTAAAATATTCTCTTGGTAGTCTACCTCTGCATAAGGAAAGAAACTATAAAGGCAGAAAATTTTTTGTTGGCTGGCAGGTAGAGGAATTTTAATCCAACAGCATGGCTTCTCTGGCAAAGAATCACATCCAAAGAGCTAAGTCTGTGTTATCCAGCTGCAATACAGACACACTACACACCTTAAATTCCACTAGCTGGAATACAGAGAGTCCCTTTGTATACATCTTTAATTGCAAAATTTTCTTTCTTTTTGGGGGGGATATTTTCTTTATTTTCATTTCAAATGTTATACACTTTCCCAGCCCCACCATAAACCCCCATCCCATCCTGTTCCCCCTGCTTCTATGGTGGTATTCCCACACCCACCCACCCACTCAGCCATCCACCTACCCACTCACCCACTCACTCCTGCCTCCCCACACTGGCATTCTCCTACACTATGACATTGAGCTTTCATAGGATCAAGGGCCTCTCCTCCCATTGATGCCTGACAGGGCCATCCTCTGTTAAATATGCAGTTGGAGCCATAAGTCCAAACTCATAGTTGAGGGGCAAAGTGACAAATCAGAGAAAAATATGGCAAAATGAGACAGAGATAGGATAGGCCCATCTCTCGCAGGAACTATTTAAAAGCAGAATAAGAAGAGAGAATTGATTGGGAGTTAAGTGAGTTGGGAGTCAGTCAGTGAGTACAGTGCAGTAGAGTTGAATTCATTAGTGAATTCCTGAAGTTCAGTGCAGACTAGTAGAATAAGCGGGAGCCAGAAGATTAGAACAAATTGGTAGAGTTAGTTTAAGGCCAAGCAGAGCAATTCAGTGAGAAGCTGAGGGAAACCATACTGAATCAGTCAGCTTGGAGAGGAGTTTGTGCCAGAACAGCTGAATTGAACCAACCAGATAGAGTTCAGAAAGAGCTAGAAAGAGTATGTTTATTTAGCAGTAATCCTCGGAGGAGACAATTACATCTTTAAATAAAAGCAACATTTATATGGGAGTTTTAAATGCATGTATTTGCAATATTGTATCATCATTATCTTTGTGTGTACCATATTTGCATCTGTAATTCTACCGGTAATCATACTTAAACTGAACATTAGAATACTTGGGTGAAAAGAAGTAATTGAAAATTTGCAAATTTGACTTACTCTTCAAAAGCTGTTTATATAATAAATCATCAGATAAAAGAGACTTTGAGTTGAGGAAAATGTTTGCAGAATATGTTGGAAGTTCTACACAAAAGTAAGATGAGAGCCCAAAGAAATTAAATACCTTTTATCATTAGATTTTACACCAACAGATTAAATGAAAATCCTGACCCAACGGTATATTTCTAATATGATTCTATAAATTAACTGGTAGAAACTTCTAACATAGATGTAGTGAAACTATAGCGTTGCTTTTGGATTAAAATCTAACATAAAAACATAATTTAAGGTATTCATTTTCATTCAGAGTTTTATTTTGTGATCAAACTTATTAACTGAAATCACAGTTGAATCTAATGTTTAAGAACATACAACTAATGAGTACATTTTATCATAACTCTTTAAAACCTTGACTCAGAGTAGAAGATAGTGTTTAGAAGTAGCACAGGGGAAATAAATGAGAGAAAACAGTGTCCTGAGAATTACAATTTTTGCTATTCAAAACCTACCAAAGTTTAAGTTCATACTTATCTACATGTGATGGGGAAATTTGTGGAAATTATAACAACTAATAATATGAATCAACAAAACTATTAAATCAATAAATAGCTGCAATGGCATAATCTTGCTTGTTGTACTTAGGGCACATCATTTCTTACCAAAAATTAGATTTTTAGTGACTACTGTGTGAACACAGTTGGAGCTGGTGTTGAGACTGATAGTGCTGATATGTAGCCAATTGCAATAGGATTCTATTATTCTTTGGATGTAATCAAACCTCTCAAAATCTATTTCCTGTATGTGACTTACATAGAAATGCCACAAAAGAGAGGCAGAAATGTCCCACACATATCTTTCATATACACAAGCATCAGACTAGAACTGTGACACTTTTTATCTCATCTAAACTTTACACCTACCAAACAAAATGAATTCAACCACATTCAGTATAATTATTAAATTATTTTATAAACTGTAGTTTTTTAAAAGTATATGAATGCTATAAAAGGTATTGGGTCCCCAATGGAGGAGTTAGAGAAAGGACTGAGAGAGTATAAGGGGTTTGCTACCCCATAGGAGGGACAACAATATCAACCACTCAGACTCCCCAGAGCTCCCAGGGACCAAACTACAACCAAAGAGTACACATAGAGTATCCCATGGTTCCAGAAACATATTATTTTTGGACGTCAATGGGAGAAGAGGCACTTGGCCTATGAGGCCAGGGCAGGGAGGCAGAAGTGGGTTCATGGGTGGAGGAACACCCTCATAGAAGCAGTGGGAGGGAGGATGGGATAAGGGGAGTTGGAGGAGAAACCAGGAAAGGGAATAACATTTGAATTGTAAATAAAGAAAATATCTAATAAAAATTTTCAAAAAAATTTGTAACAGAAAAAAAAATATTTTTAGATTCAGATCCTGGAAAATGTTGACCAAATAATTTTATAATATGTATGTTTTATGAAGGATAGGTAATAGCTACAATATGCACTTGGAGGTTAGGGTACAGCAACATGATGTGGAATAAATCTAGTAATATACACAAAAATGCAAAATTGATACCCACATAATTATGAATAATAGCATTCTTTGCTTGAGGTTAAATCATTCTTTGATAATTAAATATTCAACAAATATTTAAATGTGCTATCAAAAGATGTTTTTATATATTTATGAATATTCTTTAAATGTAAAAAATTTACTATGAAGTACTCCACAGTACACACTATATACTAAAACAGCAGGCAAATTACTTTTATAGAAGACAAGTAAATAGTTGACTTCAAAACTATTTTTATTTTAGTGATTTTTCAAATTACAAATTATACATTTCATCTTGTATTTATTCTACTAACAGTCATTTAACACCTCCAGTTTATGAAGTTATGCTATGACAAGTGTTCTGTTGTGAGCTCCTGTTCTACAGCCATCCCTGGCTTATGAGAGGAAAGCTATAGCTGTAAATTAGCAAAAGTCACTGATATAAATTTAGCAGCAGAACTTTGTACTAATTAGAATGATAACAAAGATCAGAGAGTGAGTTATTTGATAAGTAGGCAAGATTTCATACCTGGCTTCAGATAAGAAATTTTGTAGTAAGGTCAGCAAAGAGCAAATGCAATAGGAGCGTATCTGGGGCATTGCAGAGATAAGCAAAGAAACTATTCTGAAAAGCCCAGCTTTCAAAAGCTGAATGCAAACAACTTTTATTTTGTAAGCATAAGTGTAGTAAAAAAGAGGATATTAGCCAGTGAGATTAGAGTCGTAATTTTAGGATGTGGTGAGTCTATTAAGAAATTTAAGGATTTATAAAAATTCTAAGATTTGTGTTAGCATAAGTTGATTGCTATTAATTGTACAGAAAACAGGTTTGGCAACGGAAGTAAAATGAGAGGATATTTTGATAATACATGGAAATATAAAAATTTGGCAACTAAAATCATATGAATAGAATAGACTCTAAAGTCTTTTAAAAGACAATCTGGCATTCTCTAGTGTCCAAACAGAGGCTGTGAGAGTAAGGCTTAAGTGGAGAGAATAATCATGTTATCATTCAAAATTTTGCTTGAGATAATATCAGCCATGGTATTCCGGAATTTTGTTTCAGTGAATGAAGTCCAGCTTCAAAAGAGGAAAATGAAGTTGATCTGACTCAATATGGATAATATTTTACTAACGACAATAAACTAATATTGCTAATATGAAGCTGAATCTCAAAAAATAGCTGATGTTGTTAATTAAAATTCTGTGATTATAGTACACATCTTTATATCATAAAAAAAGCTCCACAATAAAGAGTTGTGGTATATATTTGTATTAAATAATTGTGTAATTTGAAAATCAATATTCTTCTGGAACAATAGTACATAGGGGAAATCTCTCTTCCACTTTACCTACCTTCTTTCTGATTTTTACTTATACTTTACTCTTTAAATTTTCATCATTTTAATTTCACACTTTTACCTAACACCTTCTTTCAATGCACATTTGACTTTCTTTCATTACATAACTTACAATTTAACTCCATGTCTGAAAAAATGGCATGATTTTTGCTTTCTCTCTAGTCAGTTAAGCTTATTTCATTAAAAGCTCTTCTTTCTCTTTATTTGTATGATGCTTACATTTCTTGTTCAAAGAATGTTTATGTATTGATACTTGGTTATTTGAGTGTTGAATTTAGCTTGGATATGCTTTACAAAAACACACAAAGTCTTCTAGAAGATATTTCTTACATTATTTATTTTCAGTGTTTGAAAATAACTTAGGAATGTTTAGATAAAAAACTCTTGTTTATAAATGACAAACAAGCTAAGAAAGTTACATTTTGTGTTATAAACATATAACCCTTGTTATTTCAACTAAATGTGGTTCTGTTTGTCTCTAAATATAGTATGTTCTAAGAGTGAAGTACAAATGAGTAACTTATTCTTTTCCATGATGTTAAAAGTATGAATTTTCAAAGTCATTTGAAAACTGAGTAATAATAACTGGATATTTATGAATGGCCAAATGACTTTTTTTTTCAGTGTGCTATATTATAAACAAAAAAAATCAATAAATCTGATAAACAGATACTATAGTATAATTTCTGCTGTTATACTCCAAGACTAGGTATTATACACACAATCAATATTTCCTTGTTGTTATGGAAATTAGAAAGTATCTAGAAAATCAAGTTACCTATGTATGTAGTTCTTAGGTACCTAGTCTCAATTATAAAACTTGTACTTTCAAGTCCTCATCGTTTTGAGAGGAGAATAATTAAATCTTCATGTACAAACTGATGGAAATGACTATATATTTAATATATATTTAATATATTAATCACTATATGTGTATACATATATAAATACACGCATGTACACATGTATAGACATACACACATACTATATATATATATATATATATATATAAAATCACTAAATCCATGAGCTCTTTTATACAGGTCTTTTTATACAGGTCTTAAGCATCCTCCTAAGAATGAAGCCCCTAACCATTTCAAAAAAAAAATCACAATTTTCTTGCTATAACATTTAAATTTTAATAATTTACTTTTATTAATGTTGATGTGAATGCTTGCAAAGTGGAAACTAGAAGACAACTTGGAGTGTTTTTCCTTCTACTGTATCTGCTGCAGAGAATGAACTCAAGCATTTTTATCCACTGATCCACCCAGGAACTGAAAATTAAATTTAAAGATAAGTTTCAGAGGGGATCAATGTTGGAGTCATAGCAAAATTAATTTAATGACCTGAAGGTTTTATTTATTTTAGTTTTGTATCTGAAATATGTTGAGGCAGTAGTGATTGCTTTCAATTTTGGTAATATTTTGAGTATTTTGAGCAACACAGTTGTGCTTCTGTACTCACTGTTAGTAAATCTTTCTTTTTATTACACTTTTTCATTAATGTAGTACTTGCTTTTGGTAAAACTTGAATTTAATTTGACTCACTATAGTTTTCAGTCACACAGAAATATAATATATAGAATATTATAAATTAGAATGGTATTTATGTTGAGGTCACACTTTCCTTATATTTTCATAATTTGATATTGCAATTGTCAAAGCTTTAAAAAGTTAGCTTATAATAATGTACAAAAACAATGTGTACACTTGAATAAATAAAATTTGTACATAAACATTAAAAATGCATTTTCTTAACTGACTTGTCCAGTGTATTATGTGGAAGTACCATCCCCTTATTATGGAATTCTTACTCTTGTCTCCCCACCAAAATCAATTTATTTACTTTGAAAAATAAAAATAAGGATTCCTTTATAATAATAACAAAATATCTTACTAAATAAAATTTTATCCAAAGGAAAAATCTGAGGTAAATCCATTTGATATACTGCTCAACTATTTCTAGATGAAAATATATAAAGACTTATAAATTGCATAATTAAATACTTCCAGAATGGTCTGTAATGTTTATCAGTCTTCTTTTCTTAATTGACAATGAAAGCTAGGAGAAAGAAGTACCTTTCAAGGTCCCAAATGTGAGTTCCTGTTCCTAACAGTTTCTAGAAAGGAAAGAAAATAGCTGAAATCACAGAGGTAGTAAACAAGAAAAAGGAAGCCCATTAGGGCACACAGAAATCTGTTTTTCTATTTAACTGTTGTTTAATAGAAAACAATACTTGTATATGTCCTTAGTTCATTCCTATTCAAACTTCTCCATTTTCTCTCCACTCCCTCTTATACCGTGACCTCTCCATACACGTATGAGTAAATGTAACTTTTATAGACCTGATGTAATTGTCAACTCAGAGGGTCATTGGTGAATAAAGCTCACTGTTTCTAGTCCTTTCTGAACACTGGCTGGCTGGCTCAACTCAGCTGTTCTGGCTCAAATGCCTTCCTAAGCTGACTGATTCAAAAGGCTTCTCTTGGCTTCCCACTGAATTGCTCTGCTGGGTCTCAAATAACTCTCAATAGTTATTCTAATCTTCTGGCTGTTTCTTATTCTTTGGCTTCGACTGACTCTGCTGACCTGCAGGGAACTGCATGAACTCACTAATGAACTGAGTTCCACTCTACTGCTCTTAAATAGCGTTTCCCTGAGAGGTAGGAATATCCTATCTCTAATTTTCTGTCAGGTCTTTCTCTGATTTATTGCTTTGTCTGTCCATCAATTAGATTTCACATTCAAACATGGATCCTTCCTTCTACCTTTATTGTTTGGAATTAAATATATGTACTAAGGGCATGTCTGTATTCCAGCCTGAAGGAATAACAGTGTGTCTAATGTCTGAATTTCAGCATACAGACCTAAATATTTCTTTGGATGTTTTCATAGCAGCCATGTTGCTAGACTAAACTTATATATATGTATGTATATGTATGTATATGTATGTATGTATGAATGTATGTATGAATGAATGTATGTGTATATTTATGTGTGTGTGTGTAGGGAACACACACACACACAATTAGATTGGACCAGGTAAAAGTCTTAATATTCTGTTCCTAATGCTACATGCAATCAATAGTTGCCTAGATAGGAATATTTAGATTGAATAATTTACTTTCTACTCAGATAAAATTTCACTTTGTAGATCTGCTTGAGTCTGGAACTCAATAGCCAGACCAGGCTTTTCTGGAGCTCACAGAAACATCACATCTTTCTGCTTTCTGAGTATTGGATTTAAGAGTGTGCTCCATCATGCCATGCTCACATCATACAATCTTAGGAGTAGATTTTCAAAGATTTCACCTAGGTTTTCAAAGGCACTGTAGGAGTCTCCATAAAAGCATCATCATGGGCTTTAGAATTTCATGTGGTGTCACTTGTTTCTGTGTTGATAAGTCTGCAAAGCCATTCAGGCACAGTTCCAGAAAGAAGGTGGGAGATCACTATGGCACAGAACAATGTGGGAGCCAAGAGAAGGTGCACTGTTGTGAGAGATATTCATTCTGTAACAAACCCTTAAAATTCTGTTTTTAACACATTAAGTCTGAGATGCTATCTATGTGAAAACAGCCACATGGGACAGAGAATTGTGTATATGAGTAGTTTAAAAACTTAGTGGTTACCATCATCAGTGACACATGCCGTTGACACATCAAAAAAGAAAAATGAAGACTAGAAAATGACTGCTAATTTGGCTGACTATGGATGACTTTGTAAACAGTTGGTGAAGGAGAACTTGAAGATAGTAGATTCAGAGAGCTCAAAGAAAAAGAGCTGAATGGAAACACGGAACAAAGTATGTTTCTGTATTTTTTTAATTTTTATGTCAATTTTATATTAATATGTATAATTAAAACATAGTCCATAAACTATACATGATTCTTTTTAAAATTGTGTTATTTATTTTTACTCCAAATTTTCCACCTTCCTGGTCCCCCCTCCAAGAGTTTTTCATCCCATTCCTCCTCCCCTTTCGCTCTTACAGGGTGCTTCCCCATCCACACCCATCACTCATCCATCACTCCTTGCATCTCCCTTCCCTAGGGCATCACATCTCTACAGAATTAGGCACATCCCTTCTCACTGAGGCCAGAAAAGGCAGGTCTCTGCTACATATGTGCCTGGGCCATGGACTAGCACATGTGAGATAGCATCTTTCTTGTGCAATTTAAGTCAGTACATTTCTTACAATGACAAAGCCTGACTCAAGTGGATAACAGTATGTTTTAGGACATGGTTGACTTGTATCCTGGGTGTATGGTTATTTTGTAGATTTGTATCAAAAGAAGCCTATTGTAGCCACCTTTACACTTAATCTTACCAAAGTCACAACAATAACAACAGCAACAACAAAACAGTGGAAATAATGAAAAAAGTGTCATATACAGAGAGGGAGAGCATCGTTGTAGATGTGAGTCCTGAGAAGCTATAACAGCTATATTAGTTTTGTCAAAACTACTCATACCAGGGTTGCAGGAAATACATTGTCTACTAGATTGTGACTGGTTTATTTCCACACCTCTTCTGGGTGTTGTGCTACTGTTAATGTAGCCATGTTATTGCTTTCTAGGGCTTATACATTTATATTATACTTATTTGTATGGTTGTTAACCATTTAAATTTTGGTTGAATGAAAGTGGCATAAATGTTGTCAGAATATTAGGGAAAAAACACTCGTGCTCTACAAAGTGCATTTGCACCTTCAGGAATCACCTGGACATTGAAAATAAAACATTTACAATGACAAAAGAAAATGAGGTATTAATCACCTGAACTGAGTTTAAAAATTAGCATTTTATATTTATCCTGATGATTCTATATTCTAGCCAAGAATGAGGAGTACTTCACTATGGACACAGCAAAGTAAAAAATTGTACAGAGAAATTGAAGTGATGGTAGAGAAGCACCCTGAGAATGAAGGTCTTATTCCAAAGGTAGCGGTGCTAAAATATTATTTATGAAAATTATCTAAAGTTAAAGTATTAAAATGAGTAGTCACAGGAGAATACACATATGCTAATGATTTAGACACCTTCACAGAAACTGTTCT
Source organism: Mus musculus (assembly GCF_000001635.26). Taxonomy (NCBI): domain Eukaryota; kingdom Metazoa; phylum Chordata; class Mammalia; order Rodentia; family Muridae; genus Mus; species Mus musculus. The sequence goes on along the minus strand of NC_000081.6, from coordinate 48,109,292 downwards.
TCAGGTAATATTTAAGATAATAATAGCTATAATTATAATGCAATTAGTAGGCGCTAAGCATGAATCAAGTGCTCCACTTACATAAACTCATTTGAACTTCAAGCAATCCCAGTGGGTAAGGATTATTACTAACCAGGTTTTACAGATGACGATCTCAGGCTCGGAGAGGCAAGACAAGCTGTGCATGACCACATAGCAAGAAGATAGCCAAAAAAGTAATTTAAAACCAAGTCATACGATACCAAGGCCAATATCCTGGCAACCAATCAATTTCTCTAAGAACAGATTGTTATTTTCTGAGCTGACCAGTTTCAGATATGTTCTCATATCTCAGTTCTGTTTGATTTGATCCACTGTCCTAGCTGATGCTACTCCATGCTTGTTCTTCCATTTCTATTCCTCAAATAAACCACTCTTTATCTCACTCTGCAAGAAGCCCACTGTTAAATAACTATAATGTCATTACTAAGATATTACTATCTTAGACTGTAAATCCTCTCCAAGCTTAACAGGCTTTCCTACTTTTCTCTTTATGTTTGTCTCTGTAAATTCTGTTTCTCTCACTTACTGTTTTCCTTTGTGGTTTGTAAACTTCCTATATTTTAATATAGAAAAAAAAAACTATTGAAGACCAAATTGTCATTCACAGTACAACCCTTCTAATCAGAAAGTTACTGTCTGCTATTCCTATACCTCCTTTATTATTTACAAATTCTGGCAATGTGTAAGGCATTATTTTCTCTTTAGAGCTGTTTTAGAGTTCTGTTATCTTGCCTAAGGTTGCAAATCTAGTAAGTGGATGAGCTGGGATTTAAAGCCCCCCCATTCTAATTTCCAGATTTTGAAGTTTGCTGTGCCATTAGGAAAACTGTCCACAAAGTCGGAACTTCAACTATGTCTGATGCGGCAGGCCCATTTGTCTCCTGACAAAGCAAATTGTCCAACTGTCAAAGGAAAGCATCCTTGGTTCCAAGGTTCTAAGAGGAAGACCAGAATGTTTCCTTGGGGCTTCACTTTACAATGTACTCTCTAGTAGCAGATATTTGAATCATCAAAACCAATGCTGGTTTTTAAATAAACACCATAGCCCTTTGTAAAACATTTTCACAAGTAATTAGTTGCTGAGAAATCTTCATTTATCCAGCAATGTTTGCTACTTTATAAATACCTGATTTTTGTCAGTTCTGAATACATGGTTCCAACAAATTTAAGTTAGTAAGAAATTCACAGGAGAAGGTGAATAGGTTTCTGAGCCTAACTTTAGAAAGAGACCTTTGTTCTCTTCCAAGTATTATGTTCATTTGACTTAACAGCTTCTGTCATGAAATATGTATGTGTATGATATATAGGCATTTGTGTGTGTGTGTGTGTGTGTGTGTGTGTGTGTGTGTGTGTGTGTGTGTGTGTAAAACCATATGGCTGTATAGTTATGTGAAAGAGTATAGGTGTGTTCATGTGTGCATGAATGTGTGAATATGTATGTATGTGTGTTTATGCATGTGCACACGTGTGTATGTACATTAGTGTGTGTATGTTTGTGCATGAATGACGGTATGTCTGTGTGTGAAGAGTAGCTCTTTTCTGAACAATTTAATTACAGTTATCATTTCCAGTGGAGTTATCTGGATCAGAGTCAAGTCAAGTGGATTAATCCTGCATGTTATTTTGGTCAATGATTGATTACTTTAGCCTTTTCTCCCCCCAAAAAGAAATTTGTCTGTGGTTTTGCCTTTGATGAAGGATACAGAGAGATAAAAACTTTGTTTCAATATAATAAGTATGTTGGAGAAATGGTTTACATCATAAACCCTCAGTAAACAGATAGGCAGAACAGTATTGGATGGATGGCTCTGCTGTAGACAGTAAGGTACATCCTTTAGGAATGAGTCCCTCGCACCAATGGAACAAGTTTGAATGGCAACAGTGATCTCTATACTCTATCTGACTGTATAACATCCAAAAATAATTAGCTGTTTGAGTCAGAGTCCAATTTCCCATCGAGTGCTTTGTGTTATTAGACAGATATCACTGAACCCACACACATACACACACACTTATATATATATATGAGGTTTGTTTGAAGTAAAGGACAACAGCAGCTTTAAGATTCATATGCAAAGAAAGGTAATTTTGAAAAAAAAAATTATGAGTTCCTAGATTGTAGTAGTTCATTGCTTCAAATGTCACACACAGACTGCCTTCAGGTGTCACACACACTCTTTATCTCACGCACGTGCTCGTGCACACACACACACACACACACACACACACACACACACACAATTCTAACTAGAAGAATTCTATCTCCTGATTAGCTTTCTTTATGTCCATCTTAACATGTCTTCTTAAAAATCTCAAATTTGTTCTCTACACTAACATTAATTCTTCAGGTTACTAGTTCTTATATATCGTTCTTATGCATATCTCCATTTTATCATTAATTGTTTTAGTCAATGTTTGGAACTTTGATCACCTCATTGCTTATGATTAAATCTTCTTACCATTGGTTGATTTTCAAATTTTAGCAACCATCTTTCCCACTTCTCAAAGAAACACAAATTTAGGATATAAAATGAATCCTATTTCTTCTATTTATTTATACTTTTAGGATCATCCTTCGCATGTTTGTTAAAATACAGTATGTTTATCAATATGTTTCTTTAGGTTAAAACTCTTAATTCATTTTTATATTACAGAACTCATGACATAATATTTGTGTCATTGCTTTTGGAAACACCTTTAAAAAAGTGACATTGAATAAGTAAGATGTTATGAGAGACCATTAATAGATTCATGCAAAGCAAGGGAAATCCTTAATCTTGGGGGAACTTCAATATCTTTTGTTATGCATAAATTAGAAGATAAGACTTAACTGGAAATTTCTAGAGTTTCTGACAAAATGAAAAATAAAACGTTGTGAAATTTGGGGGAACCCATGGGAAAGGGCAGGGATCTTACTTAGGAAGAGCAGAGCAAAAGGGGTCAAAGACAGCACAAAACTACAAACAACAAAGTCAACAAATAAAGCTCATAGAGACTCACAAAAACCAAAACAACAATCATGGAACCTTTGTGGATCTGTACTAGGTGCTCTGCATATATATTATGGTGGTGTAGTTGGGTTTTTTTTTTTCTTTAATTCTTTTTTTTTTTTTTTTTTTTTTTTTTTTGGTTTTTCGAGACAGGGTTTCTCTTTTAGCTCTAGCTGTCCTGGAACTCACTCTGTAGACCAAGCTGGCCTCGAACTCAGAAATCCGCCTGCCTCTGCCTCCCTAGTGCTGGGATTAAAGGCGTGCGCCACCACGCCCGGCAATTAACAATGGAAATAGGAGTATTTTACTTACTCTTGAGATGCTTTTCCTTTTACTGGGTGCAGGGCATTTGTGGGGAAGGACTTGGAGGAGTGGAGGAAGGGGAAATTTATCAGGTTGTGATATATGAGAGGAGAGTAAGAGGTAATACAAAGAACACCCATGGTATGCACTCGCTGATAAGTGGATATTAGGGGAAAAGCTCAGAATACAAGTGATAGAACTTAGAGGCCATATGAAGCTCAAGAAGAAGGAAGATCAAAGTGAGGATGCTTCAGTCCTAATTAGAAGGGGGAAGAAAATAAACAGGAGCAAATATGGAGACAAAGTTTGGGGCAGAGCCTGAAGGAAAGGCCATCCAGAGACTGCCCCAGCTGGAGATCCATCCCATATACAGACACCAAACCCAGGCACTACTTTGGATGCAAAAAGTGCTTTCTGACAAGAGCCTGATATAGCTGTCTCCTGAGAGGTTCTGCCAGAGCCTGACAAATACAGAGGTGCATGCTCACAAGCAACCATTGGACTAAGCATGGGGACCACAATGGAGGTGTTCGGGTAAGGACTGAAGGAACTGAAGGGGTTTGCAACCCCATAGGAAGAACAATATCAACCAAGACCCCCCCAAGAGATCCCAGGGACTAAACCACTAACCATGTTTACATATTTACGTGTACACATGGAGGGAGCCATGGCTCTAGCTGCATATGTAACAGAGGATAGCCTTATCTAGCATCAATGGGAAGGGAGGCCCTTGGTCCTGTGAAGGCTCCATGCACCAGTGTTGGGGAATGCTAGGGTGGTGAGGCAGGTGTGGTTGTGTGGTTTGGAGAGAACCCTCATAGAAGCAGGGAAAGGTGGGATAGGTGGTATGCAGTGGGGAAACCAGGAACAGGGATAACATTTGAAATGTAAATAAATAAAATGATTAATAAACAAATAAATAAACAAACAAAATCAAAAGCTACTTGGGAAAAATATTAGAAAATCTGTTGTGCTTCCTCTCTCCTTCCTACACAGAAAACCATGTTACTGTGGCATCATCCAGACACATACATGTCTCATTGATCCACATATGAATTCACAGAGACTGTGGCAGCTGAACAATATTCACACAGATTCAAAACAAGAAAAGCCCAGCAAGCAGAAGGGGAAGTGGACACACAGTCTCACCCATAGCCAAGAAGATGTTTAGGATTGCTACCAGCTAGGAGAATGAAAGTCAATTTGTTCAAAGAGTTTCACTGGTTATATAAACCACATTCTAGGGCAGACCTCCTACTCAGGGGTAGTTGGCCAACAAAAACGACTCCATGTTTTTCTGGAGAGAGTGAGGAGGAAGAGGAGGAGGAGGAGGAGGAAAAGAGAGGGGAGAGAGAGAGAGAGAGAGAGAGAGAGAGAGAGAGAGAGAGAGAGAGAGAGAGAGAGAAAATGGAAGTGGTAGGTCAGAGTAGGAGGCGGGAAGGTCTGAGAGGAGTTGAAGAAGAGGAAAAAATATGATCAAAATATACTTTATTAAAAAATTAAGCCCAATAAAAAATCATATTTTATTAATTTGCAAACACATCTCATATATAGTGTCACAATGTTTGTAATAGCGAATATTTCAGTTTTTAAACAAAATAATATCATCTGGTATCTTAGGAGTTATACTAGTAAAAGATCAAAGCCCTAGATGAATTGTGTAAACATAAAGTTCTGAAGAATTTGAAGAGATAAAATATCATTAGGTAAATGAAACCATGAGAATACGCAATTGTAAGTAATCAGTGTAATATCTATAAAATTCAGTAAGGTGACAAATGGCTTTTACTATTTACTTTATTGTAACAATATCATGTAGATTTTTCTCCTAATGTTTAATTTTTATCTCTTCAAGTTAAACTAAACTCAAAATTTAAAAGGGTATAAGCATGAATTTTTAAACTCAACAGAAGATTGGTATTTCTTTATGTTTTGTTAGTAGTTGATTGTGCCTCCTCTTTTTCTGCTTTTGTTGTAATATCTATTCTGACATGCAATAGAGTAAATACCATATTTAATATAACTCTACACAATCTTGTTTTTTAGTAAATTTTAAATAATCCATGTTTTGATGCATTGGAAATATTTTGCTAATTTATTTCTTTTATTATTTCAATTAACAATTCCTTTTGAGCATATTGTGTGTGAATTAAATTATATCATATATTATAATTTGGTTATTTGAATACATATATTCAAATATATATTAAAATATATATGGAAATGACTAAACCCTTCTGTTTAACACATTCATCATAAAATTTTTATTGTGAATACTCTTAACATCTGATCTCTTAGTTTTTTCAAGAACACTACATTTTTTTTTTATCAACAGTCACAATGTTGCAAAACAGCTCTCTTAGACTTTCTCCTACATAAGCAAAGTGTTATGACCTTTAGCTAACATCATTTTAACACTTTCTTCCCTGCCTCACCCAGGTTATTGCTACATTACTTTCTCCTTCTAAGAGATTGTGTTTTGAAGCCATGCAATGATTCTCTTTTTTCTTACTTCATTGATTATCAACTTCTAATAAACCCCATAACATTGGTCTAGGTTGTATCCATGTCAAGTTTATAAAACACATAATTAACTATATAATTATCTGTTACATTAATGTATAGCAACCAAAAGGCATTAAACAATTATTAACAAGAAAATTTGATGTTTTTACTGCTTTATTTCATATAATCTGAAGTAAAGTAAAAACTCATGGGCTCTTTTGAACATTACCACTACTTGTTTCTTTTTCTTTTCTTTTTTTTTTTTTCACAAAGAAAAGAGAAACCAACAATGAATCTGGAAATGTAATTAAAATATAGATCAGGGGAAAGTTCCAATATATACATAATTGCAACTAAAGACATTGAAAATTCATTTCTGTAGCTTACAGTCCATTTGCCACAATAAATCAGAGAGTCACTTAATGAAAATTGTTTGATTGAAACACTTGTACAATGATGTTTATTTTTACATAGAAATATAATTACATTAAAATAAAAGAATTTCAGGCACTTTGATCAAGAAAACGTATCTTCTGACTACTTAATAATGATGCAGGTAATATTTGGCAAAAAGATTCTTTAATGAAGTAGTTTACTTCAGAAAGAAGTGTTCATGATCAAAGACACAACATTGCCATCTGGTGGTGATTTATGCAAAGCAGTTTTGTTAAATGACCTTTACTGCTAAACTGGTAGGTTAAGGCTGTAAATTAATCTTTGCAAGAATGATAGATCATATTACATGTGAAAATATGTGAATAAAGTATTGCTTATATGCCTGAGCTTCTAAATAAAATTGTTCTCCAAGGTACGATTACAGACCATAATTTTTTACTGAAAAGACAATAAAATCACTCCCTTTTATTATAATTAAGTATGCCTACACACATTTTAATTTAATTACTAATATACTAGCTTGTGTACGTAAACCTATAAGTAAATACATTTAATGCATGTACAAAATTATCTTTACAACAGATATACACTACTAAAATTATTTGCTATGGCTTTAAAAGTGTATTAAACATAATTTTAAATATCCCAATTAAATTATGATTAAAAACATTTTAAACTTTGTTATCATAAAATTGTAATAGCCAGAATATTATGAAAAAGCAAATAATCCTCATTTATATTGGGAAGAAGCACAGAAGTATAAAACAATTGTTGTGACAATCATTCAGGATATTGTCTTTGGAATCGATTTCAGTAGTTTACCTTGAAACCAATATGTAATGGAATGTCTAAGTCTGATGCCAATGTATAATGCCTAAAACAGATAGTTAGGCATTAAACTAAATTTACTTTACATTTTTCTCTACGCCTGTGTGTTTCTATTTTACAGCATTTCTGTAGTATTGAATTTGGTTACAATGCATTATAAACCAAACCAGAGTCAATTTTGAAATCCACTGGCATTTTTCCTTCTTTGGGAAATGACCCAGACATTTCAACCCAGCAAAATGTTTAATGAGAAATAAATAAAACTATAACATAATCCCACAGTAGGTAAATCTTGAGCGTCTGGGTTAGTAAATAAATTAGAAAAATCAACACAGTGATTTTAAAGTATGCCACTGTAAATTTAAACAGAGATTTCATCTGTTCCTTTAAAAAGAGATGTAGCTAACCTTTTAATGGGCCCTCCATTTTTTTTCCTTGTGGCATTCTTCTACAAGCAAAGGGCATTTGTAGCATTTGTGAGGGCAGAGATCTGGGGAGTTTATTTAAATGTATTATAAAGTAGTACCAACCATATTATTATAAAAAACAAATATTCTCATTTACATTGGTTAGCAACACAGATTTTCACTGAAGGGGAATACCACCAAGCACTCTGGCTTTAAAAAGTAATGTTTTTTTTTTGCCCCCTCCCCCCAGGAACAGTTAATATTTGTAATGCTTTGCAAAACCAAAGTATGTAAGAATGTTAGAGCACTCATATATCAGATGACCTACAACTTACAAGATGAGTTGTGATCTGTCTCTGCCTGTACTTGTAGAAAGCTATAAAAGGAGATTTTAGTTAGCACACATCTACTAAATTTGAACATATTTTGACACCAATTTCTTTTAAAATTTATCGACAGTAAAGAGGATATAAGACAACACAAATATTTTAAATGTAGATTGCCTTTGTCCTATAACACTGGGAATTATGCTCTGAATCACATTACCAAATACTGCTTGATGTACATCGCATATGGTCAGCTTTAATCACTGTCAGAGACTGAAGCTCTACTTATTAATAAATTATCATTGAAGTGGGGTTTTTTGTTTTTTGTTTTTGTTTGTTTGGTTGGTTTGGTTTTTGTTTGTTTGTTTGTTTTTCTGTTTGTTTTGTTTTGTTTTGTTTGAGACAGGGTTTCTCTGTGTAGCCCTGGCTGTCCTGGAACTAGCTCTGTAGACCAGTCTGGCCTCGAACTCAGAAATCTGACTGCCTTTGCCTCTCAAATGCTGGGATTAAAGATGTGCACCAACACTGCTCAGCTATTGAAGTGTTTTTACTGCAAAAAGAAAAGTACTGAAGTACTGAGATTCTCACAGGAATGTCTGAGGTTCTTTGCTTGTTTGTTACTGAAATCAAGAGTCTGCCTTACGTCATATTGATCCATGCATATACAAGTGATGAAATGATTCCTTCCTCTTACATCTAGGCTTCAACACAAATTGCTCATGCAAAGTAGAAAACAGACCCAAAATTCATTTATCTTGAAAGATTTTACTGTTGAAAGCTTAACCTAGAGTCAGTGTGATACGGTAAATATTATTTGTAGCAATGTTATAGTTTAAGAAATTTAAACATATTTGATAGCAAAAAATAAATGTAGTTTAAGAAGAGGAGTGGGAAAGAGGAGTCTGCTATTATGGGAAAGCATACATGCTCACTCCATTCACAACCCTGGAGTTACATGGCCCCAACAGTCATACAGGCCGTTGGGGCCATGGGACATTGCTTAATTTACCAGTTTCTTTACCTGTTCTATGAAGTTAATGACAATATATCCTAACATTATTGAGAAAACCACATTTAAATACATTTGAAAGTGTCTAGCACATACAACACTAAATAAATAATAACTATTATTCTGAGAATGGTAATTATTAGTACAAGACAGAATCTTGCTAAAATATAGAATTTCTTTCAGTCAAGATTATATTCTGACAAAGAAAATTACAGTGAATAGCAAAAACATCATTAAGAAGCTGAGAAAATAGCATATTTTACAATAGCAGTTTGAAAATAAAATCAATTTACTGTTTGCAAATTGAATAGTATGCATTAAGCATATGTAGGAGAGATATTTAACTATAATATCATGTTTGGCTACCATATACAATTACTATTCACTAGTAACTTTTTTAATATTGCCAGTGAAACTCTAGCCATATCGTTTGTACCACAAAGAATTTTAAAGATTATTCTTATATAATTTAGTGCAATGTAAAGTTATCAATTCATCATTTGAGCTTGGCTTATCAATCTACAATGCAAATTTAGATGCTACTAGAAAACATGGATGCATAACTTAAACATGATGGTTAAGATATTGGCAAAGTTATTATGTCTGACTCTTCTGATAGAATATGATCTTTCTTGAAGAGTTATCATAGTCATGGAACTCCTTGACATCTAGTAAACTAGGCAATCCTTGATTGCTGAGAGCAGTTGATTTCACAGACTTGAAAGTCTTTGACTTCATCAGTAAATGATAAGTAACAGATAAGAAAGAAGAAGATTATAGGCATGGCTGTGAATGCCTATAATCTTAGCACTTGAGATATAGAAGTAGGAATATCTGTAACTCAAGATTATCAAGTACACAGCTACACAGTGCATCTGAGACCACATAAATTTACAAACATACACATATACATACTCAAATAAATATGCTCATACACGGACACACACATAAATTTTGATATGTATGCTATATCAGAGACCATGACAATCTAAAAGAATACTTCACTGTATAATTCCTATTATGGAGGTTGTAAAGTAAAATATCATGCAAAAATATTTTCAAATTTGGGGAGTAGAATAGGTGGGGTCTGGGTGATGGCATCATGGGTAAAATCATTTTACAAAATTAACTTGATCACTGGAACCCATTAAGGCACCGAGTATGTAATTTCAAGATACCTAATACAAGATGGGACACCAAGAAATTGGAAAAACAGAGTTCGCAGGCAAGCTAGCCTTGAATACAAAATAAACCAAAAAGCAGAAATAAAACAAACAAAAATCTGATTCAAAACAAGCCTGAAAGTGAGAACTAATTTCTGAAGCCTTTTCTCTGATCTTGACACTAAGCACTGTACACCAAACACATGCATACTCACACATGCAAGCCAATACACATATGCATACACTAACATCACAAACATATGCATATGTCCACATACACTCACATACAAATTTTGATATGTGCATGTGTACATACATGTCTTCATTATTTTTTAAATTGAAATGCACTTTAAGCACATATATAATTGAATAAAACAGATGAATACTTAATTATTTGGCTTTTCAATATATATTAGAGTTTACCTTCCTGTACACGTTTGTATCCTATGCATACCAGGTATACATGAAGGCCAGAAGAGGGCATAAGGTCCACTAGAACTGTGAGTCACGATGTAATTTCAGTGAATTAAACCTCAGGCCTCTAAAGAGCAGTGCTTTTAACCAGTTAGCCTCCCTTAGAACTCCAGGAATAAACTCTAAAATTCACGTATTTAAAGAATGAGGATTGTTTTGTTTTGTTTTGTTTTGTTTTTATTTTCATGCAAAAACCTTGGAAATAATTCTGCCTAAACATTTCATAAGAAAATGGCTAAATAAACTAGAAACTTGCAGCTCTGCCTATATTCAGTAGCCAAATTAGGCCACTCCAAAATATTAGAGACAGAAATCTATGTACATAAAGTAATGTTTTTAAGAATAATTACAATGAATTGTTCACTACACATTATCTATGGGAGTTTCTATTTATATGTATATATTTTGCATAAAGACCATTGCATAAAGACCAACAACAACATCAAAGACATAAATAACCAAGCAGGAATGTGATTCTTTCATTGTCACTTGTCATGGAAACATTAGGTACCAGTCCTTCATTATTTCTTAAATTTTGGTAGAAAATGATGATCAAAATGTCATGGATACAATGAATAAAAACTACCCATAAAAATGTTGCTTCATTATCTATGATATTAATATAATAAACTACTGTTGTATTAAAGTTGATATACAGTGTTATCCAGAACCTTTTATGGAGTAGGCCAAAGTATATGAGCCATCAAAACTGTCAACTCAAAAATAAAGGGAAAATAAAAAGCTCCAAGGCAACTTACTAGCTCAATTTATAACTGAAATTTGCATCTAACATAGCATATGTACAACTCAGAGCATGGTGCCAAGTCAGACTCATTATTAACTAATTGTTTTCTAAGAAAAACAGATGGTAAAATAATTTATATTCCTGAGAAAATTTTCTTACATTCCTATTTCTAGAAACTGTTATTCCAAGAAAGAAAATCCAGGGAGAATTAGTAAACAGGATCCAATATCAAGTCACTAGGGAGAGATAGGATATATCTGCCTGTCATCACAAATAAAATTCTACATTTCAAATTTTATTATTTTAGGTAGCAGGCCACTATTTAAAGTACACCTAAATATTGTTTTGAATTTTTCTTAGTGTTATATGGAAACCATGGGTAAAGGAAGCTATGTAGCTGGTCAAGAAATGCCATGAATGGTAGCTCTTTGAAAGTGTGATTCACTCATCTGAATGTACATGAGACATATACTTGAAACAAATCAATATTTCAAACCTCATTTTTCACCTATTCAAGTAGTCAAGTAGTTAAAGTGTAATAATAATAAATAAATAAATAAATAAATAAATAAATAAAATAAAGTGTAATAATGCCCTTCCTCACTCTCACTATTTTATGCACAAATTCTGTATTTCTAATGTCTTCACTTTGGAACTCTGGTGTTTTGTAGGTTTTAATGTGGAAAGGATCAAAGATTTAATCATTTATAAAAATTCCATTTTTCTTTATAAGGGTTATCCTTCAAAGGAATATCAATGTTGTAACCAGTTTTCAAATGAAAGAGTGGAATAGCTATGTGTGTTATCTCCCTTCTTTCATAATGGTCATATTTGTATATATAACCAATTTCTTGTGTTCCTCTCTCTTGTCATTTCCCACTATAATATGTGTATTGCTCAGCCTTGCATTTCAACCACATAGTTGAGGACATAGGAGGTATTATGACTCAACTTTGTGATGAAAACTTACTTGTTGATCATGTATTCTCCCCTTGAAGGTGAGGGTAATCATGTCTTCAAATCTTGAATACAGACACCTCTTCCACCAACGTTTCTCCAATGAGAGTCACTATCATGAAGACAAAAGATTAAACAGAAGGCTCTGCTATTAAGAAATATGAGTGGCTTAAGGCATCTACAAAAATTTCAGGAACTTTCCATAAAAATTGACTACCATAAGGTCACACATGACAGACATGATCAGGAATTATTCTTATGGCTCTTGAATTTCCTGAGTGCTGAAAGCCAGTTATCATCATCACATTTTACTTTGAAAATTTATTTTTCATAGTGTTTGTTGCCTAAATATTGGGCAATTTTTTGTTGAAGTAACAATAGTCTGATACAGTGATAATTGTGTTTAAAATATTATCTTCTACAAAGTTCTTGAAATTAATACTACGGAAATATTAAATTCTCTCATGGATTACTTTACTGTATACGGTTTGATTTTATGATTTTTTCTTTAAATTACTTTTTAATGACCAAATTCCACTTCCGTCTGCCCTCTAACAGTTCCTCATTCTACTACCTCCCCCATCCAGAGAATGCACAACCCTTCACTCCACCAGGCCTCCCCACCGTCTCGAATCTTGGTGTATACTCTCTCACTGAGGCCAGACCAGGAAGTCCTCTGCTGTGTATGTGTCAGGGGCCTTGAAGCAGCTAGCATATGCTGCTTGGTTGGTGGCTCAGTGTCTGAGAGATCTCAGTGGTCCAGGTTAGTTGAGACTGCTAGTCTTCCTATGGGGTTGCACTGCTCCTCAGCTTCTTCCAGACTTTCTCTAATTCAACCACAGGGGTCCCCAACTTCAGTCCATTGGTTGGGTGTAAGTATCTATATCTGACTATCAGCTGCTTGTTGGTCTCTCAGAGGGCAGCCATGCTAGGCTCCTACCTGTAAGCACATCACAGCATCAGTAATAGTATCAGGTCTTCGGTATCTCCCTGAGATGGACCCCAATTTGGGCTAGTTACTAAACCTCCTTTCCCTCAGTCTCTTCTCCATTTTTGCCCCTGCAGTTCTTTTAGACAGGCACAATTCTGAGTCAGAGTTAATGACTGTGGGATGGCAACCCCATTGATTTCATCCTTCCTCTGGAGGTGGACTCTACAAGTTCCCTCTCCCCACTGTTGGGCATTTCATCTAACCTGCCTCCCTTTTGAGTTCTGAGCCTCTCTCATCTCCCAGGTCTCTGGTACATTCTACGGGGTAACCCCACCTCCTATCACCCAAGGTTGCCTGTTTCCATTCTTCCTACTGGCCCTCTGAGCTTCACTTCTGTCCTGTTCTCAATACCTGATTGTGATCCCCTACTTCCCTCCATCTCACCTCTCGCATCCTTCTCCCTCCCTCCCTCTGCCCTCTGTGATTGCTTTCTTCACCCTCCTAAGTGGAATTGAGGTGTCCTCACTTGAGCCCTTCAGCTTGTTAACGTTCCTGAGTTCTGCATAATATCCTGGCTATTCCGTACATTTTTGGCTAATATCTACTTATTAGTGAGTACAGGCTCGCCTTTCCCATCATGTAAAGCTGAAAATTTGAGAACTGTAAGTTTTGGAAGGAGAACTCCAGTGACATTTTTCTCTACTAATATATTAGCTTTCACAATATCAGGAACATTATGGATGACTACATCCTGATTTCTGACTCTTGTCCATTTAATTCCTTGAAGCAGATCCCTCAAAATCTTCATGCAATGTAATGTCCAGTGAACAAAGAATCCTATGGTCATGTAGTCTGTGAAATACCAGCATGTATACTTCCCAGTGTTTGGGTATGGCCTACTTTTTAGCAGCTTGCAGGGCAGTTTTCTGCCTTGCATATGCAACTTACATTGTTTATCTTTTTTTTTTCTCATTCTGCCTTTCTACTGCCACATAAATCTTCCCTGAGTTCCTTTGATATTTCAGGATTTGGGGGTAATTTATAAAGAATTTACTCCTTTGCTTCATGAAAATAGCAAAGCCATAATAAATTCAGTTACTCAAAATTGATGTTTTGAAAACACAAAGAATGTTGAAGTAGAAAATGGAACTGCCAAGGATGGTGTCCTTAAAATTCTTTATACATTTGTAATAGATCCACTCTCCACCAATACTTAATAAAGCTTTTGATGTATGAAGCATGCACCGACATTTCCTTTTAATGGATAATAGCAATTTGATAGCTCCACTCTTACTCTATACAGATCCTTTCTAGTACTTGATTTTTCCCACTGAAATGTCACTTAAAAAAACGTTTTAGTCTATGTCAGACATTTAAGGAGAAACCTGGCATTTAAAAGTACCCGTGTCATTTCTAGTCACCTATTTTCCCTCTTTACTTTTATGTCTTTTCTTTATAGTATAAATTAATTTAACTTAGCATCATTGTCTAAGCCAGACACACAGTTACATTAATCTTTTCCAGTAATAGGAGGGAATACGTTTTCACATTAGGACAGTTTCTCCTAAACATGCATTGACCTTGAAATTGCTCTGTGGCTGAGGTAATGTTTGAACTTCTAATCCTCTTGCATTCATTCACAAAGTCCTGGCTTACAAGAGTACTTTACCAGGTGAAGTTTATGCAGTAATACTATTACAAATCATTCCTGAGATGGTAAGTTAGACTTTATTCAAATTACACAGTGATGATGAATGAGCTGTAGAGGTGTAGAGGCTAAAAAGGCCTAACTGAAAAAAGAACACAGAGCTGCAAGAGCCTAAGGGAGCCATCACAGGTGCTTTTTTTTTAAGGCATTAAAGAATACTAGGCTACAAAAGATGTTGTTGGGCTCAGTACTGAGCTCCGAATGGCTACACAAGTGAGTCCTGTCAGAATAGACATTAAATCAAGCTGATGCTAATTAGAGAGGTTGGGGGATTTGAAACTTGAAACTAATTCTGTGGAAATTGGAAGAAAATACTAAACAGCAACAAATCTGAAGGTAATTAACTCTGTTCTCTTTGGTTAAGTGAACTTGTTGGTCTGATATCCCTGTAAGGTAATGTATTCCTTTTATATTAGCACAAAGAAGGCATTGCCTCATTTACTGGTTTGGCTCATTTGATAAATTCACAGGCCTGGCTTTCCTAATATGGTTTTGACACATCCATGTATCCATTTGGTCTTAAATTAATCTGATAAGTTTGTATGTGGTAATACATCATTTGCATAAATTAGTTATCAGTCTGTAGCTCATGGTCTCTACTGGACAGATGGTGGCTATTTACTTTCACAAATAACAGGTTCACTGATTCTGCCTTGGCACTTACACACAAAATGGAGGAAACCACTGTCGTAAAAAGAACTCACTCTGGACAGGACACAAGACAATACAGTTTAGCTTAGAGCAACATAAAGCCTGGTTTCTGTATAATTCATCAGTTCTAAACAAACTGTGTGTGTGTGTGTGTGTGTGTGTGTGTGTGTGTGTGTGTGTGTGTGTGTGTGTGCATGTGTGCCCATGTGCTTGGGTGAGTTTACTGTGAGATGTGTACATGTGCATTTTTTATTTGTTTTGTATCTAGGTAAGTTGTCTCATTAGCCTGGAGCTGATCTGAATAGAGCAGTGTGTTTCAGTAGCCTCAGTGAACTTTCTGTTTCTGCAGCCCTAGTGCTGTGATTCAAATAACCACCACCACATCTAGATTTCTCACGAAGGTCCTGAGGATGAATCCAGTTTATGTTCCCATGAAGCAAGGCAAGCCATTTACTAAGTGAACTTTCTCACGAGGCCATAGGCTTCTATTTTTAAATACATTTTGAAGTAATATAATTCTTCTTTGATTTATATAATAAAATATCTTCCACAAAAACGTCTTTTGTCTTGTCTCTCTTTTTCCAACTCTTAGAATAAATATATACATATATATAATATATATTAAGATATATATATTATATTTTGACCACTGTACATGTTTAGCCATGCACTCTACTACTGATTTCATAATCAGATCCTTCTTGTTGTCCTTGAAACTTATTAATTTAAAGATTTATTTTGTTTGGTTTGTAATGAGAAATATATATCAAAACAATTTAAAGTCTAAGAATAATTGAATGATATCTCCTTATCATTCATCCATTTTGTAGAATGCTCATATTGTCTTTTTATTCTCCACTGCCATCTTGATTCATGTCAAGTTTTTCTTTAAGCCACAATTCTTGCTTCTATTTTTAAAAGATATTATCTGTTATTGCTTACAAGCTTAGAATTTTAAAAGACATATGAGATAGGAGTAAAAATTTAATTAGAACTGTATGAATTGTATTTAAAGTATAATATTATTAAGCATGCAGAGCAAATGTGTATAAACAAGATAAAAAGAAAGAGTCAGTCTGATTATGTTTTACTGAGATTGGGCATTGAAGAGACTTAAGCGGAAAGAACAGTGACAAGAGAGAAGGAGAGGAATTGAGTTTAAAGACAAAAACGCATGTGATCAGTAGCGTTAAGCAGCAGAATGATATGACTGTTAGACAACAAAGAACTTATTTTTGAAAATTCTCCCGAGGAAAGGCACTTATGTTCATTACAAAGATAGCTTGTTCAGATTCAGAGAGGTGCAGAGAGTCAGATAAGAGTGAATTTAAAAGAGAATAGAAGAAAATGGATTGGTCAAGTGAATTTTTACATTTTCACTTATAAAAAAATTGCTTCAAATTAGTTTGGAAAGATGGGAAATAGTATTGCAAGAAGCAAAATAAGGACTCTGATATAATCATAAGGACAAGAGCCAAGTGAACTATAATAAATACACATTAAGAAAATTGAAAAACTTACTAAGTAGAAAATGAAAGAGAATATATAGAATGAGTCGTCTGAATGAGAAAGGAAGAAATGAATTCTTGTGTGATGAAATGCCTGCAATTAGATTAATTAGGTTAGATTAACTAGATTAGGTTAGTGGGGATAGGTAAAACTTTTTTCTTAATCAGATTTTCAATGAAGTTTCCTATAAAGGTAACAAGGTGTATATAATTCTTCTACTCTAATATGAAGCATTTAAGTTCTTCACACTTATATTTGTGAGTGGAATTTTTGTGTTTCTTATGCTTATGCATTTATTTTTTTCTAGATGCAAGCCTAGTGCATTTTGGACATAACTTCATGCATGTGTGTATGACAGACTATTCATCTCCTTGTCTGAATGAGATAGAAAATACAAAATTTCTTTCAACTACAGTAACTGTGAAATAACCAGACACTCAAAGTACTGTACTTCTCAATAATGGTCGCAATAGAATAATTGTAGTCATTCTAGAGTTTCCCTTGGGTTAAAGGACTCCTTCTAGATTTATGAACGTTTTGTAGTTACTATTCACCTTTATTTCCTCCCCCAAATCTCCAGAAACTCTTTAAAGACAAATAAGGGAATACAATGAACACTTACTCTCTTATCAATCATAATTTTCTTTGTTTACCTTCTCAATAAAATCCTTGCAAAAGGTGCTCAGATAAAACCCAGGATAAGTTCTTAGAACTGAATCCCTAGCCTGGTAAAATAAGACTGCTGTAAGTGATAGGTCTGAGCCTTTAAAAATCAATATCTGATGCTTTTTATATAGTCTCTCATTGTAAACACCAATATATTTCCTTTTCTGTTTTGCTTCAATGACCTGTCACTATAATTAGTATTCCTTTAGCTTGCAATGAATGACACATAATAGAAATAAGAGACAGTGTTCACTTCATCTGATGTAACTTCCACCAACTGTTTATCTACTTTCTAGTTATGATTTGATGAAAAAATTCGTGCCATTAACATTTACAAATTAAAGTAAGTTAGTTTTCTTCAGGATATATAACTAGGGCCAAACTAGAATGTACAATTTAATAAACATCTTGTAACTATTTTAAGATACTCTGTTCTAAGCTATTCTTAAGTAAATAAACCCGGGACTGTAGAGTTAGCTCAGTCAGTAAAGTGTGGCTATGTTCAGTGCCAAGCATCCACAAAATCATGTCAGGCAAGACTGGGCAGCTTGAAAGCTTTTGCTGAAAGACTGATCGATCATATGACTTCCTCAGTGTCCACACAGTGGGAAAGAGAGAACTGATGCCCAAAACAGTTTTCTGTTCTCCTCATACAGGAACATTGTCACAAACTAAACAAAGATGAACAAGTTCTGTAGTTAATTGTTTATAAAATGTTTGTGTTCATTCAGAGATGATGCACCTAACCCTCAAGGGATTGGAGGCCCCAGAGAGTTTATAGGTCAGGTGGGGTTGGGGGTGGGGACATCCAAGTGTAGACAGGGGTTTAGGGAGGAGATATGGGAAGTGGAGCACTTGGAGGGTGGGCAGGGGGCAGGGTGGGGATAAAATGTGGAGTGTAAAAATAATAAATTAATTTAACAAAATGTTAGTGTAGAAGACAGGATACTGTGTGGTTCTATGTAGCAATGCTAAATGGTCACTTGTGAAATCTTATATTCAAGCAACAATATATAAAATGAGAAGTCATATTTACTATATATTTAGAAACAACAATAACACATACACAAATACACACAGATGCACACATAGCACAGTAATTTAAAAATAGGAAGCCAAGGATTTTAAGAAAGCAATGGCTAGTAGCTACATGCAGGAACAGGAGGAAGAAAAGGAAAAAGACAAATGATATAATTATATTTAATTAAGAAAAATAAATAAAAACCAGACATTATGGCACATGCTTGTAATCCCAACACTGATAGTGTAGAGATAGGCGACACCTTGCATCATCAGCTAGCCAGCCTAGCCTAAATACCAAGCTTAAAATCCTCATGAATGTATAGAGATTCTCTTGTGTACTGTGTGGAAGCATCACCTGTCCATAAAATCTGATGGGCTATTAGCAAAAAAGGCAGGAAATAGAAGATGGGAGTCCCAGCAGAGAGATGGAATTCTGGGAGATATTCAGGTACTGGGACATTTGGGATATACTGTGAAGAAGTGGGTCAAATGAAACTGAGGAGAGGTAACCAAACATGTGCCACTTACAGAGAGAATAAACGAGTAACAAATTATAAGACTTGTTACACCAGCCCAAGCTTATAGCCTAGTCATTTATTTACAGATAATTCTCAGAGTTGTTATTTGTGAACTGGAGTGCTGGTAGAAAAGGCTGAGGTTACAAATGAATAACTCTGTTTCAAATATCAAATTGTGTGAGTTCCTCTTAGTTCATGCATGACAATACAAATGAAAACACACAAAATAAGAGTAACAATGACAAACATGTAGATATTTTAGCCAAAAGTCCATTCGTAGTTTGTCTGACTTCAATATAAAGCCCAATACACTTATTTCACTACTTTAAACTAAGTAGAAAATCAATAGTTTTGTTTGTTTGTTTGTTTTAAACAATGACTTCTTCAAAATACATTTTGTCCTACTTTGAGTACCTGGTATTAGAAAGGGCAAAGCCTTGAAGTGTGTTTCATTATTCTGCAACAAGTCCTGAGACTTAGGGGGTTATCTGTTCTAGAAAATGAAAAGAAGAGTGGGATGAATTCTGGACACTGGGATTTGATTTGTTACTTTAAAAGCATGAGATTGAAAAGGGATAAATTACCATTAACATTCCATACTTCGTCTAATAAAAATATAAAATAATCTAAGGATCTGTGCTTGGTTTGAACAAGTGTTCACAAAAATGATAGAACTCTTTGATAGTATCTAATTAAATAATTAAGTTACTTTGATATGATTATTTTGTCACTGCAGTTTGCTATTATTAATCCTTTCAGCTGTCCCTGAAATACACCCTTGCAGGATTCTTTTGTATATTTCATACATCTAAATGTTTTATAATATCTGACTAGAATAGGCAAATTCTTTCTAGTTCTTTGTGTAATGACTTTCAGTATAGATCTATGCAAGAGAATAAGATTTTACAGGAAAAGAATTTGCGAACCTTGAAACTTATATTGCTCTTTCTTCTCCATTGTTATAGCCTGGTGGCATTATATTTGATCACAGTATTATTTCTCATATGTTTTTTCTACTGAATTATAAAAACCACATTGACATTCCCCAGCCTAAAGATTACATTCTTTGAAGTGATGACAGTGCTGCTAGCCAAAGCTTGAATTTAGATTGTAAGAAAATATTCAGTCTTTCTTTCCCTTAATAGCACAAGGCCTGTTGAATATTTAATTATTTTCCTTATAATGGTAAACAGTAGACAATCTTCCCTCAAAGGAACAACACACTTCTTTATTATTCTATGATGCTAACATGTCTTCTTTTAATTGCACTGTTTGCTATTAACAGTGATGTTTAATAAATTCTGTGGTTAATTATTCTTTATTATAAAATGTTAGTTCTAAAGACAGTAATTTGAGTGTTTCTATGTAACAAACTCATGGAAATCAGTCTTATTGTCAAGGGGAAGCAGAGGTGCTTAAATTAAGAAAGTATATGGCCAAGTCATCTCTCTCTCTCTCTCTCTCTCTCTCTCTCTCTTCTCTTCTCTTCTCTTCTCTTCTCTTCTCTTCTCTTCTCTTCTCTTCTCTTCTCTTCTCTTCTCTTCTCTCTCTCTGTCTCTCTGTCTGTCTCTCTGTCTCTCTCTACCCCTCTCTCTCTGTCTTTCCCTCCTCCCCTTCTCTCTTTCTATCTCTTTCTCTGGATATGCTAGGGAATCTCTGTAACTGAACTACCTTTTCATATGTTTTTAAAAATTCTGTTTTGAACAAGATTTTCTGATGTCATCTAGGTTGGCTCAAACATGTTATACTCCTATATAAAATCATATCTAGTTGAGATTTCAAATATATGTTTGTGTTCTACTTCCAGATATATATCTTTTCACTGAAAGGCACAATGAATGTAGATTACATTTATTTCATATTCACAATCTAATAAATACTGACCATTACACATTGTAGGTACTCTGAAGACAGAGTAAGCTAGTACATATATATAAGATTAATAGCAAGAATACTGAGAAAGTGAGAAGGAACACATCACTGTTTTTACTCTTATATATTGTTAATTCATTAATACATAGCCATTAACATGACTGTTTTATGTTATTGTAAAACATGGATTTTACTCATACCATCAGAAACCTATGTTGAAATTACATATAAACTCTAATTGGAATTCCATATAAAATGTATAATTAAATGAATGCTGAAGGCTGAATGGCCAACAACAAAAATCCAGAAGGCAGGGGGCAAATGATCAATGTATTAGTTCTTTCCTTAGTGCCAAAGTAGGAAATGAATATTCAAAGTATATATATATATATATATATATATATATATATATATATATATGTGTGTGTGTGTGTGTGTGTGTGTGTGTGTGTGTGTGTGTGTGTGTGTGTGTGTTATAAAACTGCTTAAGGTCCTTCAGTATTTATTTGTTTTAGTACTGATACTCTAGTTTACTAATAAGCATATCAATTTCTAATTTTTAATGAAGGAAACTATTATTTAGGCAATAAAAGTATTACTGTCTTGTAGATAAAATATTTATGAATCACACCACCTTTGGAATGAATCATTAATATTCTGAAAGCCAATTTATATGATCCTGTAGAAATTCACCATTAAAAAGAGTGATTCATCTGATAGATGGAGATGATTAATGATATGAGGTCAGTAGCTTCATATCTTATATTCATTTGTTTATTCTTTTGTTCAGTCAAAGCTTAAATTTTGACAAATTATCAGTCTCTACCCTTTTTTCCATATTAATCAGTAACTATTGTTCTACTTTCTTTTATTCTTTCTCATTACCATGGAAATCACTGGTTTGCTACAATAAAACTTGGCTTCTCAAGCTGAACATAAATGTATAGATTCCCTAGATATGCCAATATAAGTAGGCTGAAAAAGTCAATTTTTTTACAACATTTACTTAGTAAGGATAAAAAAAAAGAATCCTACCCCTTGAATTTTACTACAGCAAGTAGACATTTGAAAATATAAACTCATGAGATGTGTATTATTTTACATTTTCTACATCTCAGCCTACAGACATCTCAACATTTTTACCCGCTGAAAGGCTAGAAATTTGATTTTGTCATTGATAGGGAACCTTTCTTGTAATTTTTTTTTCATCCAAGATCCTGGAAAGCTTTGATGGTGTAGAGTATTGCAGATGGTAAGCTGTACTTTGTGTGCTGTCTACTGTGGATGACATCAGTTACATAAGCCTTTCTGGTCAGTTATAGGAAATAAGTTTAATTCTGTTCTGTACACAGAGACAGCTTTGTGGAGAATTGTTCTAAGTACTTCCTTCAGGATAGTTGTCTTCCCTGAGGCCAGTTGCCATCTTAGTCTTGGGAATTAGTTGCTATGCCATTCCAGTTTTCTGTGAGACGACCATGCTTTATTTTTATGTTAACACACCCTCTTCTCTTGATCCATGTAACATATGCTGCTTGGACTTAAACCGCTTCTTTCAAAATCACTATTGAGTATCACATTGCTAAACCCAACTGTAATGTGACACATGACACCTAAGTAGCATCTGCAAAACAGATTAGGGGTTCTTTTTACACAGCAGAAGAAATAGCTCAGTAGTTAACTTATTGGCTGCTTTTCTGGAGGACCAAAGTTCAATCGGCAGCACCCACAATTGTCTGTAATTCAAGTTCCAGAGGATCTGACACCCTCACACCAATGCACATGAAATAAAATTATAGGGAGGAAGGGGCTGGAGAGACGGCTCAGCAGTTATCACTGACTGCTCATCTAGAACCTGAGTTCAATTCTCAGCAACTACATAGTGGCTCACAACCATCTGTAATGGGATACAGTGCCCTCTTCTGATGTGTCTAAAAACAACTACAGTACACACACACACACACACACACACACAATGAGTAAATGATATTTAAAAAAATCTTTAAAGCTTTAAAGTACTAGTTGTAATAATAATAATTTGCTTCTATTTATATTATTTTCTTCAATGTTACTGCATTATGTTTTATTTCTACAAAATATCTTAACATTTCTTCAGTTTTATTTATTATTGGTTATTTTAGTTATTTACAGTTTAAATGCTCCTTCCCAGTTTCCCCTCCACAGACCCTCTATCCCTTCCTCCCTCCCACTGCTTCTATGAGGGTGTTCCCCCCCCCCCACCATCCCACCCACTTCTGCCTCACAGCCCTAGCATTCCTCTATGCTGGGGCATCAAGACTCCACAGAACCAAGGGTCTCCCCTCCCATTGATGCCAGATAAGGCAGTCCTCTGCTAAATATGCAGCTGGAGCCATGGATCCCTCTTTGGTTCGTGGTTTAGTCCCTGGGAGCTCTGGGAGATCCAGTTGATTGATATTGTTGTTCTTACTATGAGACTGCAAACTTCTTCATTGGTGTCCCTCTACTCACTCTGATGGTTGGCTGTGAGCATCTGCTTCTATATTGGTCAGGCTCTGGCAGAGCTCCACAGGGGACAGCTATTCTGTCATCAAGCACTTCTTAGCATCAGCAATAGTGTCTGGGTTTGGTGTCTGCAGTGGGATGGATCCCTAGGTGGGGCAGTCTCTGGATGACCTTTCCTTCAACTTCTGCTCCACTTTTTGTCCCTGTATTCCTTTAGACAGGAACAATTCTGTTAATATTTTTGAGATGTTTCTGTGGCCTCATCTCTTAACCAGAGGCCATGCCTAACATCTGAATATTGTCTCTACAGGTTCTTTCTCTCTCCTTTTTTGGGTATTTCAGGTAATGTCATCCCCATGGGGTCCTGGGAACCTCTTGCATGCCTGGCATCTGGGACTTTCTAGTGGCTACTGCCAGTTCCCCATCCTTCACTGCTACACCACACCTTCTTTCAATTTCCTGACCCTCTGTACTTATCTCCAGTCTTTTCCCTCACCTGATCCTGTCCTGTCCTCCTTTCTCCTCCCCCTCCCTCTCCAAAACTGGTTTCTCCCTCCCTATACCTCCCATGCTTATGTTGTGCTCCCTTCTTAGTAAGATTGAAGCATCCACACTTTGTCCCTCCTCCTTCTTGAGCTTCATGCGATCTGTGAGTTGTATCGTGAATATTCCTGACATGCATGTTCTTTTGACCTCACTCAGTATATTTTCTAGTTCCATCCTTTGCCTGTGAATTTCATGAAGTCATTGTTTTTAATAGCAGAGTAATACTCCATTCCATTGCATAAATGTACTACATTTTGGGTATCCATTACTCTGTTGAGGGAAATCTAGGTTGTTTCCAGCTTCTGGCTATTATAAATATGGCTGCTATGAACATTATGGAGAATGTGTTCTTATTATATGTTGGAGCATCTTTTGTGTATATGCCTAGGTGTGGTAGTACTATGTGCAGTTTTCTGAGGAACCACGAGACTGATTTCCAGAGTGGTTATACCAGATTCCAATTCCACCAGCAGTGGAGGAGTGGTCCTCTTTCTCCACATTCTTGCCAGCATCTGCTGTCTCCTGAGTTTTTGATCTTAGCCATTCTGACTGGTATGAAGTGGAATCTCAAGGTCATTTGGATTTGCATTTCCCTGATGACTAAGGATTTTGAACTTTTCTTTAGGTGTTTCTTGGCCATTAGAGATTACTCAGTTTAGAATTCTCTGTTTATCTCTCTACCACATTTTTTTAAATTAGGTATTTTCCTCGTTTACATTTTCAATGCTATCCCAAAGGTCCCCCATACCCACCCCCCAACCCCCTACCCACCCACTCCCCCCTTTTGGCCCTGGGCATATAAAGTTTGCAAGTCCAATGGGCCTCTCTTTGCAGTGATGGCTAACTAGGCCATCTTTTGATACATATGCAGCTAGAGTCAAGAGCTCCGGGGTACTGGTTAGTTCATATTGTTGTTCCACCTATAGGGTTGCAGTTCCCTTTAGCTCCTTGGGTAATTTCTCTAGCTCCTCCATTGGGGGCCGTGTGACCCATCCAATAGCTGACTGTGATCATCCACTTCTGTGTTTGCTAGGCCCCGGCATAGTCTCACAAGAGAGAGCTATATCTGGGTCCTTTCAGCAAAATCTTGCTAGTGTATGCAATGGTGTCAGCATTTGGAAGCTGATTATGGGATGGATCCCTGCATATGACAATCACTAGATGGTCCGTCCTTTCATCACAGCTCCAAATTTTGTCTCTCTAACTCCTTCTATGGGTGTTTTGTTCCCATTTCTAAGAAAGGGTAAAGTGTCCACACTTTGGTCTTCGTTCTTCTTGAATTTCATGCGTTTGGCAAGTTGTATCTTATATCTTGCTTATCCTAAGTTTTTGGGCTAATATCCTCTTATCAGTGAGTACATATTGTGCGAGTTCCTTTGTGATTGGGTTACTTCACTCAGGATAATACACTCCAGGTCCATCCATTTGCCTAGGAATTTCATAAATTCATTTTTTTAATAGCTGAGTAGTATTCCATTGTGTAAATGTACATTTTCTGTATCCATTCCTCTGTTGAGGGGTATCTGGGTTCTTTCCAGCTTCTGGCTATTATAAATAAGGCTGCTATGAACATAGTGGAGCATGTGTTCTTCTTACCAGTTGGGACATCTTCTGGATATATGCCCAGGAGAAGTATTGCGGGATCCTCCGGTAGTACTATGTCCAATTTTCTGAGGAACCGCCAGACTGATTTCCAGAGTGGTTGTACAAGCTTGCAATCCCACCAGCAATGGAGGAGTGTTCCCCTTTCTCCACATCCACGCCAGCATCTGCTGTCACCTGAGTTTTTGATCTTAGCCATTCTGACTGGAGTGAAGTGGAATCTCAGTGTTGTTTTGATTTGTATTTCCCTGATGATTAAGGATGTTGAACATTTTTTCAGGTGCTTCTCTGCTATTCGGTATTCCTCAGGTGAGAATTCTTTGTTCAGCTCTGAGCCCCATTTTTTAATGGGGTTATTTGATTTTCTGGAGTCCACCTTCTTGAGTTCTTTATATATATTGGATATTAGTCCCCTATCCGGTTTGGGATAGGTAAAGATCCTTTCCCAATCTGTTGGTGGCCTTTTTGTCTTATTGATGGTGTCTTTTGCTTTGCAGAAGCTTTGCAATTTTATGAGGTCCCATTTATCGATTCTTGATCTTACAGCACAAGCCATTGCTGTTCTATTCAGGAATTTTTCCCCTGTACCCATATCTTCGAGGCTTTTCCCTACTTTCTCCTCTATAAGTTTCAGTGTCTCTGGTTTTATGTGGAGTTCCTTAATCCACTTAGATTTGACCTTTGTACAGGAGATAGAAATGGATCAATTCGCATTCTTCTACATGATAACCACCAGTTGTGCCAGTGCCATTTTTTGAAAATGCTGTCTTTTTTCCACTGGATGGTTTTAGCTCCCTTGTCAAAGATCAAGTGACCATAGGTGTGTGGATTCATCTCTGGGTCTTCAATTCTGTTCCATTGGTCTACTTGTCTGTCACTATACCAGTACCATGCAGTTTTGATCACAATTGCTCTGTAGTACAGTTTTAGGTCAGGGATGGTGATTCCACAAGAGGTTCTTTTATCCTTGAGAAGAGTTTTTGCTATCCTCGGTTTTTTGTTATTCCAGATGAATCTGACATTGGCCCTTTCTAATTCGTTGAAGAATTGAGTTGGAATTTTGATGGGGATTGCATTGAATCTGTAGATTGCTTTTGGCAAGATGGCCATTTATAAGTGACCCTAAAAATTCCACCAGAGAACTCCTAAGCCTGATAAACAGCTTCAATAAAGTAGCTGGATATAAAATTAACTCAAACAAGTCAATGGCCTTTCTGTACACAAAGGATAAACAGGCTGAGAAAGAAATTAGGGAAACAACACCCTTCTCAATAGTCACAAATAATATAAAATACCTTGGCGTGACTCTAACTAAGGAAGTGAAAGATCTGTATGTTAAGAACTTCAAGTCTCTAAAGAAAGAAATTAAAGAAGATCTCAGAAGATGGAAAGATCTCCCATGCTCATGGATTGGCAGGATCTACCACATTTTTAATAGGGGTTATTTGATTCTCTGGAGGCTTCTTGAGTTTTATATATATATTGAATATTAGCCCTCTATCAGTTGTAGGGTTGGTAAAGATCTTTCCCCAGTCAGTATTGTTGATAGTTTGTCCTGTTGACAGTGTTGTTTACTGTACAGAAGCTTTTCAATTTTATGAGATCCCATTTGTCTATTGTTGAAAGTAGAGCCTGAGCTACTGGTATTCTCTTTGAGAAACGTTCTCCTGTGCCAATGTGTTCAAGACTCTTTCCCACTTTCTCCTCTATTAGATTCAGTGTATCTGGTTTTATTTGGAGGTCTTGATCCACTAAGACTTGAACTTTCATGTCTCTAGCTGCATATGTAGCAGAAGATGGCCTAGTCGGCCATCATTGGGAAGAAAGGCCTCTTGGTATTGCAAACTTTATATGCCTCAGTACAGGGAATGCCAGGGCCAGGAAGGAGGAGTGCATGGGTTGGGGAGCAGGGTGGGGAGAGGGTATAGGGGACTTTGGTGATAGCATTTGAAATGTAAATGAATAAAATATCTAATAAAAATGTGATAAGAATGGATTAATTTAAATTCTTCTACATGCTGACTGCCACTTGAGCCAACACCATTTGTTGAATATGCTGCCTCTTTTTCCACTGGATGATTTTGGCTTCTTTAACAAAGATCAGATGACCATAGGTGTGTGGGTTTCATTCTGGGTCTTTAATTCTATTCTTCATCTACCTGTCTCTCTATCAATAACGTGCAGTTTTTATCATTATTGCTCTGTAATACAGTTTGAGGTAAGGGATGGTGATTCATCCAGAAGTTCATTTAGTGTTGAAAATAGTTTTTGCTACCCTAGATTACCCTGATTGTGCTGGCTAATTTCTTTCTTTCAAGTCATATAATAATTATTGGGAATTTATACCCAATTATTAAATTAAAATGATATTGATACCATGAAACATTATATGAACCACTTTTACTAAAAAAGAATCTTTCATTTTATAATCTTTTTCTAATTTTGAATGTATGATACAGTAGTTTTTTTTTATTTTGAGGAATATTTTATACAATAAGCAGACTATCCTTTCAAAAGGTATAAAGTCTAGAACATAATCAGATTAAAATTACTTTGACAATATGATTTAACTTCCATAAATTTTTGATATCTAGTAAGTTACTATGATGACAATTAGAGGATCAATCAGAACTTGTAACATTATTCTCCAATCATATTATCAATTAAATCAATCTACAGTTTGTTGGGGATGTCCCAACTTGTGCTCTGCAATCGATAATGTGGCTTAAGATAATAATATATATGGTTACTTTTGCTCATCAATTTACATTTCTTCCTTAAAGTTCCTCATTTTTTAATAGCATTGTGTTTTTAAATCAGATAAACAGACAAGTGTTGGCAGTATTACTAAGATAAAGCATTTCCTGAGAGTGACCCCCCTGAGACTTCTTCTCTGCCCAAACAACTGTGCACACATTTCTAACAATGTTATTATACTCCTG
Organism: Mus musculus; assembly: GCF_000001635.26. NCBI lineage: Eukaryota > Metazoa > Chordata > Mammalia > Rodentia > Muridae > Mus > Mus musculus. The sequence continues at coordinate 48,080,698 of NC_000081.6, read as the reverse complement.
TTTTCTTAAATATGCTTGTGATATATTTGCATTTGAAGACAGTCATGCACTTGTATTTTTTTACCTTTAATTCACTGTAATGCCTATTTAATCGACTATATCCAGAAACATCTCAATAAAAATCCAGGTACAAAAGAGCCTATTTTTAATCCCAGCATTAAGGATGATGAAGTCCAATTCTTTTTTACAGTCCAGATTATATCCCCTCCTGGTCCACCCTCTGACTATTCCAAATCCCATACTTACTTTCCCTGGTCTCCACAAGGATGTCTCCACCCCCCACCCCCGGCCCCCAGATCTCTCCACACCTAGGGCCTCCAGTCTCTTGAGAGGTGTATCTTCTAGGTGTATCTTCTCTGACTGAACCCAGCCCCAGCAGTCCTCAGCTGTGTATGTTTTCTGGGCCTATTATCAGTTGGTGTATGCTGCCTGGTTGGTTGTCCAGGTTAATTGAGGATGCTAATCCTCCTACAGGATCACCCTCCTCCTCAGCTTCTTCTAACTTTTCTCAGATTCAATCACAGGGGTCAGCAGCTTCTGTCCATTGGTTGAGTGTAAATATCTGCATCTGACTCTTTCAGCTGCTTGTTAGGTCTTTTTGAGGGTAGTCATGATAGGTCCCTTTATTTAAGCATTCCATAGCTTCAGTAATGACACTCTTATTTTTCAACAAGAATTGTTTAGCAGAGTTTAGGATAGTAGAGGTGAGGAGGTAAAAGAGAGAAGATCTGGCTAATAATGGATATGGAATGCAATTAGATAGAAAAATAGTTCTAACTATTTTAAAAATTAATAACTGTTGTTGACTGTAGCAGTAGTTTTGGCTTTGTTTCTTTGGCTACCACGCACCCACACAGCAGCAATCTGAATTTGCAAATGAAAGACACACGCAAATGCACACACACACACACACACACACACACACACACACACTTGTCAGTTTATTTTTGACATGCCATTACTAGCTCAAAGGATGGACACCTTTAAACCTTCCCCTGCTACCCCAGGTTTGATCAGAGAAGTGGCTAATGTCCATTTACCCAATTTCTTATACGACTGGGTTGGCTTTTTCTTCTGCAGCTCTTAAAGTCCCATTTTTTTTCCCCAGTCATGGCAATACTCTGTCTCCCTTTCTCCCAATCCTGTACAAACCTAAAGGTTCCCACCTCAGTCTGCCTGCCCAGCCATTGGCCATTGGCTCTTTATTGACTTTTTCAAAAAGCAATTGTGGACAAGGACCTTCCACATTCAAACAGATTCCTGATTTGGGGGCCTGGATTAATTCAAAGAATTGGAACCAATCTGCAACAGTTGACAGACATTTATTAATCAAATGTTTCAAAGGAAGTAGCAGATAGGATTTTTAACATTTCTAACAGAAAAACCTATATGTCTGCTATGCCATATATGTCCAAACACATATGTGGCCATTACATACTACATATGTGTGATGAACACTCTAGCTGCACATGATGAATACATTTTCCTTATCATTTTTTAATTAAAAAATAGAAATATAAAAAGGAGACTAATGGGATCTCTTTTATCCTTCTTCTATTTGAATACAGAGCTAGAGGTGACACTCCAGGGGTCATGCAGTGGGCCTTCAGGAGGCTCTCAAACTACATTGGTCTGGACTTCCTAGACTTAAAAACCTATTTCTTGAAGATACAGCTCTTGACTTATATTTATAGAAAGTGTAATCATTTTATTTTCCTTTACAAATTATCACTTAAATAATTTACTTGTAAAGCTATTATATCCGTAAAATACTTTGCAAGCTTGGCATCAAATTATAGTAAAGATGTATATTAACTGTGTAGTTTATAGATTTCTATTATATAGCATGAATATAGAAATGTGGTTTAGAAAAATATCATTAAGTGTAAACCAAAGACTGTGAGGAAGATCTCTAGAGTCTCTTCAGCTCCAAGTCTCTATCTTATAGCCCCCATATCCTCTGTAAATCACCTTTTATTTACATGACATTGCAGATTACACTATTTTAAATACTTCATATTAATGGAATTGCATAGCATTTGTCAAGCTGACACTAGCTTTTAACTGACTATCCTATCCTCAGGGTTCATACTTAACCTGAATAGAAGAAGTTTTCTTTGGTTTGGTTTGGTTTAATGGATGTAAAATATCAGATATATTTAAATCTTACATAGGCTTTATACATTGCTCTTTAAACAGACATCTTTGCTGCTTTAAATGGTGCTGCAAATTTTACCAGAAATATGAGTATGTAATTCCGGATCCATTTTTGTGTATACTTGGTGACATTTGTTTGTAGGGTTGGGAGTTGAAGTGGATAAAGTATAAGCCATTCAGTGCTCACTGTGTCCTAAAGGTCCCAAGAAGAATGAACATTACCTGAAAGACTTTTGACCTATCCCAAGGAATTTATGTTGTTTGAGAACTTTATCTTATCTCTCTGTCTTTAGAGCTCACACATCACTTAGTCTTATATATATAAATAATTGTTTCTCAAGAAGGAACAATCAATAAATTAATGTTCCCCAGGACAAGAGTGTGAATCACTACTCTTAGAAGTTTAGCAAAGGGCATAAGCTTAATATGTCATTTTCAATATGTTGTTTTGTTTGTATGTATATCACTGTATATTTTGTAAAAGTATGTTTTACTTATCTCAGAATCATTAGTGTTTCAGATACAAAAGAGTGATGGGAATCTATATGAATGTGTAAGTGGTTGTCAAATTGTCATATAAAGATGAAAAGGCATCCATCCTCTATTTGTCAGTCACTGGCAGAGCCTCTCAGGAGACAGGCTCCTGTCAGCAAGCACTTGTTGGCATCCACAATAGTGTCTGGGTTTGGTGACTGTATATGGGATGGATCCCTAGGTGTGGCAGTCTCTAGATGGCCTTTCCTTCAGTCTCTGCTCCACACTTTGTCTCTGTATCTCGTCCCATGGGTATTTTGTTCCTCCTAAGAAAGACTGAAGTATCCATATTTTGGTCTTCCTTCTTCTTGAGCTTCATTTGGTCTGTGAATTGTATCTTGGGTATTCCAAGCTTCATTGGACTGAGCACAGGGTTCCCAAAAGAGGAGCAAGAGAAAGAAACCAAGGAGATGAAGGGGTTTGCAGCACCAGAGAAGGAATAACAATATGAACTAATCAGAACCCCCAGAGCTCCCAGGGACTAAACGACCAACCAAAGAGTATACATGAAGAGACCCATGGCACCAGCTGCATACATAGCAGATGGTGACCTTGTT